>NW_020884899.1:3260150-3678167 GCF_003945725.1 Corapipo altera | reverse complement strand
GCGCGGGGGGGCCTCGCCCCAGCCAATCGCGGGGCGCGCCCGCAGCCAACGGCGCGCGGGCGGGGGGTCCCCGCCGGAGGGGCGCTGCGGCAGCGCGGCTGTGCGCGTGCGCGGGGAGACCCCCGCGCGCCCCTCCCGCCCCGCACCCCCGGAACCGGCGGCCGGTTCCGCTCCCGCCGTGAGCCCGCCCCGCGCCGCCAGAGCCCTGCGCCGCTCCCGAGTCACGCCCTGGCACCTCCAGACCGCGGCGGTGCCCCCAGTCCTGGCACTGCGCGGCCCCTCCAGGCACTTCAGCCCCTGCCAGGCTTGACGCGTTGTCACCGCACAGCACCTTCCCCAGCCGAGGCACCTCCGGACCCCGCCGCCACCGCTCTGTACGTCCAGCGCTGCGCCCCGGCAGTGACACGGCATCCCCTGCCCTGCGCTCACTGCATCGAGTGCGCTGCCTCTCCCTTCCGCTGCTGCGCTGCCCACCCTGCGAGCGCTGCTCCGAACGGCCTCACCCCTGCCCTGCTCTGCCCAGCGGGGCGGCAGCCACTGCACAGGGAGCCCAGCCCTGCCTTCTGCCGTCACTGCCCCACAGCCCCTGTCCGTGCCGCACACTCCAGTCACAGCCTTCACACCGTCCTGCAGATCCCGACTGCACTGCAGACCCGGCAGGGTCCTGCCCAGCCACTGCACGGCACTGTGCCACCTCCCCGGGCTTCCCAGTGTGGCACAGCCTCCACCACTGGACCACGCCAGGCTGCACGGACCATGCTGGGCTGCACAGACCCCATCAGCTGCCCTCCTACGGCACAGCACAGCTCACACCACGCAGCCAGTGCAGGTCCCAGGCACTCCCCGAGGTGTTAGGGTCTCCACGTTCTCACTGCACAGCTGCCCTGTGAGCACTGCAGCACCAGGGCCAGCCTGCACCTCGCTCTTCCCACAGCATTGCCCTCTTTGTTGCTGGCCTTGTTGTTACCCCCAGTGCTCGTTAGGCAAAGGACAAGTGACAAACTCAAGTATAAGGCAGCACGGGGACAGAATGATAAAGGGAAATTATTAGTTGTGTGGAGAAAAGTCATCTGAAAGGAAAGAAACCATTAGGAATAAACCTGCATCTTCAGAACAGCACAGCAGCCCAGTGACCCTCCATGTGTCACGGGTAACAGAAGGAAAACAAAAACCACGTGAGTTTAAGAGAATCTGAGTAGGATCATGTCTGGCATGGTGGCAGCTCCCAGTGCAGGCGAGGCCAGGTGCCAATGTCAAACAGCAGACACTGCCTTGAGCAGCACAGGGCTGCCTGAGCACTGCCTGAGCCCACTCCCTGGCAGTCCACAAAAGGCAGAGTTCATGCAGGTCACAGGGAGAGCTGGTAGGGACTCATACAGCTCCACTTTCACAGCCAGAAACCTCACTTTGTGTTCCACACAAATGAAGTCAGTGCAAGCTGGCTGCAAGTGTGGCACCCACACAGCCAGGCTTGCAGAACTACCACACTCCTCTGCAGAGACATAAGGGAGGCACGTGTCTCACTGACATGCCATTAGGTTTTTTTGGATACCAACAACTTCTAGATGCAGCACAGGAGACCATCAGACTCATGCAAACACCCAGGTATCACTGGCACCAATTTCCCCCATAGAAGGTGCATCGAGAGGGGACACGAGCGCATCTACACAGCCCTGTCCATCTGCAGGTCTGCCCTCCCTCTGCTGCCCACACAACCCCCAGCTCCCAGGGCTGACCCACTCAGGGTGCTTGTTGCTCTCACCCATCTGAGGCAGCTCCCTTCCCTCCAGCTTCATGGCAAGCTTGTAGCCAGAGCTGGGCTGGGCTGCCTCCTCCAAAGGCCCCAGCTCTGCTGCCGGGCTCATTTCTTCCAGTAGCACCACTGACTCCTGTGCCACATGGTGTCTGACTGGAGCCCAGTTTTACTTCACAAGCACTTGCTTTAGGCCTGCTTCTCTCTTCCCCTCTTCATCCCTCATCTGTGTAAGCTGGGTCTCTTTTCCCTGCCTCAACTGCCCTGGTCCCAGTGACAGGGAGCTGCCTGCACTGCCTGTGCCCGCTGTGCCACATCTGCTCTATCTGACCCCAAACCTCACCTAAACTGTCCCAACTGTACCACTTGGCCTTTGAACCCCACAGTGTGCAGGCACAGCAGGTGATCTGATTTCAACAATGAGATAAGCAGGGACCTACAGCTGAAGCCAAACAGTGACAAGGCTGGGGCATGCTCCTAAACCCATGTTTGTCACTCGGGAAACCCTACCCCTGTTATCAGGTGTCGGTGTGCTGGAAAGGATGAAGTCACGCTTCTTGCCAGCCTGGAAAAAACTCAGGAGAGAAGCACTGTGTATCTTTGAAAATCAGGTACCAGCGCCTGGCAGCTGTCTAACAGCCATGAGATGAATTAACGCAGTGATTAGTGGAGTGATTTGGTTCAAGTAGCAGGACTTCAGTCTGAGCGTGTTCCTGCTTAGCTTATACGTTTCATTCGAAGGCAGATGTCAAGCTGGATGTTGCTAGGAGATAGACAGCAGGGAAATAATTAAGTCTGATTAAATCCTATCATATTGCTGTGCCGCTTTCCAGAATGCTCTGGAGCTTTTCAAAGCCAAACTGACCAAATGATAGGGCAAGAGCTGCAGCCCATCCTGCTCAACAAAACCCACTTGGGGCAAACCTGCTGAGCCTGTGGCTGCCCACATATCTGCAAAGCATTTCCTGCAGCAACACTGGCCACAATCTGGGGAAAAAAGGCTCTGGCAGAGGGCACAGCTGGTGGTTGCATTCACAGGTAACGCAGGACAGTTGGACTGGTCACTGCTCAGAGCAGGCAGTGAGGATTCCTACCCCCATGTCCCTGCATCGATGCTGGATGCTGCTTGGGATGACCATGATGGACTAGGCATGACTTGGGCACAGCAGGTGACCATCAGCAAAGCTTCCTTCTGCCCTTCTTTTGAAAGGAGCCCACCTGGGGCATGCCAAAATTGCTCTGCAAATGCCCCTCGTGTGGTGCTAAGCACCATGGGGCATTCCCACTGAACTGATGCCTGCCTGCTTTTTTCTTTCCCGGTGACTGAGCCATACACTATATGAAGGGCATGTAAATAACAGCTACAGGTTCTTTTCCCACCAGTAAATAAAGTTATGCTGTAACTATCTGCATCAGATGCCAAACACACACACATCAGCATCCAGGCTTCCTCCATAGTGAGACTCCTAATCTCCTTTTGCTTCTCTACCCTATAAAAATTATCATTCTAATGCTCACACTGTAATCCTTCTCCCCAAATTACATTTCATCAAATCAGACCTGATACTAATTAATGCAATATTTTATGATTAATTAAATACCACTAAATACCACAGCAAAGATCTCTTTCAAGTAATGGCTAGATAGAGATTACCTCTGCTGATGCACAGGCTTGGGGAATGCAATCTGGGCTGTAAGACACTTGTATTCTGTCTTATCTCTCTGACCGAACTTGTTTCATTCACACACTCATTATGCCTTATTCTTAAGCACAGACTGTGTGCTTAAGCCTGTGGAGAATACTTTGCATTTCTGGTTGTGCTAAGAACAGAAATGTTAAACAGCAGCAGGCCCACACAAAATAAGCTAAACCAATCTGAATTTGGCTCAAAAATTCTGCTACCCTCCAGATGTTTTCAACAGCAAAGAGCCACACTTACCACTGCGGGCGCAGGTAAACACCTAGAGCCTGTCCAGTCAGCTCCCCGAGCACTCTGCCCAACTGGACGTGCTTTCCCAGGGTCTTCCTCAGCTGAAGTGACCCAATGGTCCTGCCTGGCAGTGGCTGGTGAGCAGTTGGCCAGCACAGCGCTCAGCGGTTCATCTCCTTGCAATAATTCCAATACTCTGTGTTTGGTTCACGCATAGTTTCCAAGAGAGGAGGTAGGCTCGATTTGGAGACAAGCAGTGGAGACTCCCACCTTTCTGGGTCTGTTTCAGGAGTCCCTCACCCTCACGTTCAGAAGAGCATCCCACCTCCCTGCGTCTGGCTTCAGCTTGCAGACATACCATTTTGTTCTGCCTTCTGCTTGATTAAAGAGCCTTTCAGAGCCTGGCATTTTCTCTTTGTGACACTACACATATGCTGCTAGCAAACCCCCTCTCATCCGTCTTTCTGATAAGCTAAATATACTGAGTTGCTTAATTCTCTTTCTGCCAGGCTTTTCCTCCCACCCTCAAGCCATTTTTTGCATTTCTGCTCTACACAGCCTCTCTGATTTTCCTGAATCCTTTTCAAGATGTAGAATCCCACAATGAGCATCCCTGATGCTTTGACACAGGGATTAAATCTGCTTTTTCCTATTTTCTGTCTTAAAGGCCTGCATTAGTCCTTTCTGCCATAGCATCAGGGTAAGCATTAAGGCAGGATCATCCTGAGTCTTTTCCAGACCTGCTGCTGGCAGGTTAGAGCCACCTGGGCTGGTCAGCTGGATCTCAGCTGCACATCCAGAACCCTGACGGATGGAGTTTGGTTCAGGGACACCTTCACTTCCACACACCTCCCTTGCCTGCTCCCTGTCCTAAAATCATGGATGTCATGGCTGCCTCTCCAGCAGCATCACAGATCAGTCACTGAAAAGATGAGCTTGTATCCACAGAGAGCATGATGCAGGGCACCGTGCCCACAGGTCCTCGGGGGGCCTGAGGACTGCAGGCAGAGTCCAGTGGGATTTTCCTCTGGGCAGCAGTTGTTTTACCCAGCCAGGCACCACAGAGCAGAGGGGTGCCACATTTCAGGGGGCTTAGGGAGCTGAGCCTGGCAGGAGGGAGCAAGCCACGGCGAGCTGTCCAGGAGCAGACACCCCAGCTCACAGTAGGGTCACTGTGCTGTGAAAGAGGAGAGCACAGGACCAAGTGGTGCCCGTTGGCATCCAGGCTGGTTTGAGTGTCCTGTCTGGGAAATATTTTGCAATGCCTCTTAATATTTTACCCAACCTGTTCAGAGTGACAGCAGTCACTGTGGAATCTGGTGCACTGACCAGTTACTGGGCGGCACACCATGAAAACAGCCTCTTAAATAATAGGCTATGTGAAGGTTCCATCTTTAATTCTACCCCTTAACAAACCAGCTAAAATAGCCTCTACCCAGCAGCACCCCCAGTGAAGCCTACCTGAGACCCAGGAGTAAAATGGGGAATCTTGCCCAGCCCATGTGCCATCGCTGGATATCACAGCGCACTTCTTTGTGCTGGTGCTGCAGGAACCTGGAAGGAGCCCAGCTCCAGGTGTGGCCACACTGCTTCTCTGGCTCCAGGAGTGCTGTCCTTGAGTCTCTGGGATGATCTCTGAATAAACCTGAATTTCAGAGACAGTTAGAGCTGTGATGGCCATGACCCTCAACGGGCTCATCTTGAGCCCTCCAGCCAGGCATTGCCCCATCCCCTCTCATGCCAAGAGAACAGCTGAAAGAGTCAGGTGAGGTAGCAGGTACTGTCCAGCTGCTGCCTCCTCTCAAACGGGAATGGCAGGAGTGACTCCATCTCCCGTGCTGCCACAGAGAGGAGGGAATTTGGCAGAGCAGTGGCACAAGGAGAAAGGTCCCCAAACCAGTCATGCTCGTGCCACAGGGCCCAAGTTAATTTGCAAACATTTTGATGACATAATCACAGACTCTCCTAAACATACCTGTTAATTTTAAATGAATGGTCAGCTGGTAGGAGACCAGTGTGATTCAAAGAGCCAAAGTAATGGGCAGAAAAATGGCAGAGAGCCCCAGACTGCTGCTGGGGAGGTGAAAGCACAGCTAAGGGCATCCTGAGGCTGTTACACAGCACAGACCTCGCAGGGAAACTCTTTCGTTGGCAAAAGGAAAGGTCTGGCTTGTGAGAGCGAGAGCACACTTTGCCTTCTCCACTGCCATCAACAATTCCATAGAATTTTAATTAAAAGTCTGTATTATAAAGAATTAATAAGACTCACAATTTAACAACTATGTGTATCAACAGCTACATTCTGAGGTCTCTCGGTGAGCCAAGTCTTAATGGGGAGACATCAACAATGGGGAGTGTACCTAGACCCACAGTGACAGTATCCTGATCCAGTGCCATTTAATAGTTCTTAAAACCAATTGGCTGAATGAAAAGGTCAAGGCTTACATTGGGGGGTTATAAAATACTGAACAGGCTGCCTGCTGCTACAGCATGAGCTGAAAGGCCTGGGAAAATGATCACAATCCACGGCACAGTGATGGGCTGCAAAGGAAGGTTCTTGGGAATGGAGAGAACAGCCTGATCCACAGGGTGGAGGATCTCCTAGAAAGCAGAGCTGGGAGGTGGAATTAAGGAAAAAAAGCTGAAAAAGAGAACTGTCCCCAAACATGACTGTTGCTGTGAGCCCACAGCACAGCACCTTGGTTCTGAGAACCATGAGTCAGAGGGTCATGGAGGGGATTACCAAGCAGAGCTAGAGCTCTGGCAAAGCCAACTGGATGGCTGGTCCAGCTCTGCAAACTTCAGAACACGCTCAGAAATCCTGAGGAGAAGGACCACCATAAAAAAGAAGCTAAGGCTTTGGAAATGTGGCAAATAAAGCTGTGCGGGATGTGAGGAGTGCAGGCTACTCCACTGCTCTCAGAGAGGGTCTCCTTGCCAGGGGGAACAGAGCACTGCTGTGGGCAAAGGGAAGTGCAGGAGCCAAAGATGAAAAGTTGAAGATGGGAAAAACTCAAACATGAAAGTCAGTACAGCATGGTCACTGAAGGCTGTAGGGACAGCCATCCCCACCGTGCAGTAGCCTACAATAAGATTAGATGGTCTCAACTTCAGTTTTTTGACATCTATGGCTTGAGGATGAAGAAAGGCTGCTGCATGGACGTGCTTGCTGTTTTGCCCTGACCTCGGGTTCACCCCTCCTGATCTCCTGTCCAAACAGCTCCAGCAGCAAAGAGGAGACCAGGATTGATTCCTGTGTGATGGAAAAGGCAGTAGGGAGGGTGTGGATGGGTCAGCCTGAGGACAGTCTTCTTCACCTGCTCTTCCAGCTCATGCACATGTCTTTCTAAAAACAGGTATGACAGCCCACGCTGGCTCTGTGGCATTACACTGCCTGTAGCAGTGCTCATCACCAGCCCTTTACCCAGGGAATGCCTCATTTCTAGCCTGGAGCTTCAGTACTTAATTACTAGCACTGGAGCAAGCACCTTCAGCTGGCCTGCTGTGGTGATGGGGCCATGTGGCCATGGGCTCCTCTTTACAGCCTCTTCAACCTGAACCCTATCTTATCTCCACTGCTCCCTGGTGAACTGAAGCCTCAGAACCCAAGTAACACACCTGTGACCTTCATGCAACACAGCAAACAGCTCTGTTGCTCATACTTGTCTCTCCCACACGTGCCCAAGTGAGCTGATGCCAAAACCCACAGCGTAAGCAGAGCAGCAGAAGTGCTGGAGTCAGTGTCCACTTCGGATTTACAAACCTTCCCCGTTCGCATTGCTCTGATCTGTTCCCCACGTGTCCTGAGGAATGGTTGGCCATGCTGCCTCTGGTAAGCAACTCCCAGGGCATGTCTGGTCTGCAGAGCCACAGGCTGCACCCCTCCATGGGTGGCTGCCCCTCTCAAAACCCTGTGATGCACCAAGGGTCATCAGCACCTCCCAGGATGGAGGGCCATGTGCCCAGAGTGAAGACACTCTCAGCAGCATCCCACTGCCTGCCCACCCAAGACCAGGGCAAGCATGATGCTTGGGAAAGGGACCAAGGAGATGGGAGGCAGCAAGGGCAGGGGTCAAGGAGGAGCAGGAGGAAAGCACCAATCAGCTCTAATCCTGCCAGTCACTGGGAGGTGGTGGAGGAGGTGCTGGTGTTGCTGGTGGAGCTGCTTCAGCTGTGGGCCTGGGAACAGCTGCCGGGCACAGGGTGCTGGGCTGGCAGGGGCCCAGCTGAGGCAGCCCTGCCATGTCCTGGTGCCTGCCCTGCTCCTGGGTGCTGAGGCTTATCTGCTCCTCTTGGGAAAGGGAAGAAAGGAAAGAAGCCACCCAGCACATCCTGGGCCATAGGGCAGAGCAGGGCCTGTGTGAGAGGGTGCAGGGGCTGGGTGTGCACTGCCTTGACCCCTGTGCTGCAGGATGTGGCCAAGGATTTGTGCTCTGCCGTGGGGCATGGACGTGCTGCGTTTTGGATATTCAGCATTTATGGCAACCTGTGCATTCTTGCAACTGCTTTACATGATGAGGAGTTAGAGCAGCCAGGGGGAAGTGCCTCTGGATGCTGTGCTGTGTTTGCTGGCAGGACATGGGCTAACAGCAGCCATGAGGACTCAGGTGCCAGCCACAGGCAGGGGACACAGACAGAGCGGTGCTGCTGAAGCACCTCAACCCCCCCAGGTACATCAGCCACAGTCACACAATCCCATGGTGGTAGGTACAAGTGAGAACAGGACTTAGGGAACACTAGGGAACTACTTCTGTAGTTAAGTGGGGTCCTAAACAGTGGATGTGCAGAGCTGCCAGCCACAGAGGACTCTGCTCCTGCCCCAGCAGCCACAGGGGAACAGCCAAGCCAGCAGGTCCCTCACACACAGCTCAGAGGCAGCTGCAGCCCACCCAGCCCAGCTGCAAGAAGGCAGGGACAGACCTCAGACTCTCCAACAAATGTTCCCCACCCTACCCCCTGGGAACCAACTCCCTGTGCCACAGCCAAGGGAATATGAACTTTCTGCAGCCATCACCTGAACCACTGCTATGCTGGGGGATGCTGGCAGGTCCACAGGGCCAGGCAGAAGCAGCTTCTGGAACTTTCCAGGGCTCAGCAGCCAGTCGAGGGAGGCTTGCACCTGCAGCAGGGCTGGTCCTTCCAATGCAGGGATGGGGGAAGCTAACCACAGAGAGGTGTTGGTACCAGTGACATCCTCCCTGACAGACTGGTTCCTGGTGGATGGGTACATTAACACTGCTGATTTACACAGCTGCCCAGACAAGTCCTGTGTTCAGAGTCCAACACCTATAACCCATCTGTTTTGGCATGTGAGCCCTGGTGTGAAGCTGGGCAGAGCAGCCTGCCCCAGCCCAGCTCCTCTCCAACCCAGCCATAGACCCTGGCACTGCTGGAAGTGTTGGGCAGTTACCCCCTCTGCCAGCACCCAGGACACATCCATGGCTTGGCACTGTCACCTCCCAGCAGCACTGTGTCATTGTGCATGCCCAGAGCATTGGGCTCCTGCTTCATGCCAGGCATCCTCAGCAGTGGTGGGAGACCAGCTGCAGACAAGCCTGGCCACAAAGGGATGGCCTCCTGCCCCAAATCTCCTGTCCTCCAGCATCTCATCCAAGTCACCTCCAACTCACCACTCCTTCCACTCTGTCAGCTGCAGCCCCACCCGGGGGTCTGCCGAAAAAGGAAAGCTCTGATCCCTTCTTCCGTATCACTTTCCAAGCCTCAGGCCCTGCAGAAAAGCCAGACTCCTTAGCTGAAGGGGCTCCCCATTTCTGCGACAGCAAGTGACCACGTGTAATCACGTTGCTGTCCATGCTTCACTCCCACGGCATCATCTGCTCAGATTCCTCCCTCCTTTTCCTTCACAAGCCAGGAAATACCCTCAAGGTCAAGAGCCAGTGAGATCTGGGGAATTCATTAACCTGCTCTCTCAAGAGCAGTGATACTGCACGAGTTCAGAGAGAGAAGGATGGTGGTATCCTGCACTAGTAGCTGTTCCCAGCAAGCCCAGAGCCACAGCACCAGCCACTGCTGCCTTTCCTGAGGGAATGGCCCATGCTCCTCCCATTGCACCAGGTGGCTGCAGCTGGGAGAGGCATTGCGTGGTCCGGATATGGAGTGAGCCTGTCATCTCTCCCTCATCAGCACAACCAGGCCTAAAAATATCCCAGAGTGGGCTGATGGTGGTTGTGCTACAGTCTCTCCATTATGCAGATGGAAATGGCTGGTCCCTGCCAGAGTGCCTGGGGCAGCACCAGCTCCTCCGCCCTGCACTGGCACAGGATATTGGGATAATTATTGGGTAATCTCCATGGTGGAGGAGTGCCAGGGACAGACAATGGCACAGAGCATCCCAGCCAGGCACAGCATCACTGCTCGGGCTGTCCCAGCCAGGGCAGACAGACAGCTCAACAGGCATCATCCCTCCTGGGTGCATGGGATGGAGCAGGGCGGGGAAGAGGGAGTTTCACAGCCCACTGCCATGAACCTGTAGCAATGATGAAAGGGGGGCGCTGCTCAGATAGCCCACGACAAGTCATAAGTGCACCTAGGCAGCCAAGCTGAACAGCACTTTGTGTACAAGTGCAGCAGCACAGGGAGCCGGAGGGCAAGTCAGCAGAGCAGCCACAGCAGGAGCAGGATCAGCCCTCAGCCCACAGGAAAAGCCAGAGGAGCTGAAGAGCAAGGTGCTGAGTTTGCAGCCAGGCCAGGAAGAGAGCTGGCCTTGTGCCCTGCAACATGCTGGCAAAGGGCAAAGCTGTCAGCTCCTCCCTTCCCATCCCTGCATATCCCAAATCCACAGGCCTGAGAGTGAGCACGGCTGCTGACGCTGAGCCTTGGGCAGTCATCCACCCAATAAACCTGAGTGGGACAAAGAGCAGAGACGCTGCTGGAGGAAGCAGGAGGGATGTGCCAGCTCATGTAGGAATGGCTTACAGCATGAATCCAGCCCCAAAGAGGGACTCCGGCTCTGACACAGACTCATGGCTGGCAGACAGAACCAGATTTCATTCCAGCCTGACTGGTGTCCCCAGGAGTGTCACAAGCATCCATGACCCCAAACCTGAAGTGCCATCTACTCACCCCTCACCCCACCGTGTGCTCTGCTTTCCTCTGCACAGCCAAACCTCTCCTGGAATGGTGACACAGGGCCAAGGACACACTGAGAGGGCAGCACTCCAGACATGGACCTGTCACACCTCTTCCCACCCCAGATGCTTGGCAGTTCCCAGAGCCTGTGGGGAGCTGTCTCCAGGGAGCAGAGCTCTGAGCAATCTCACCTGCTTATAGGGCTGGAGGACAGGTTGTGCTGGGAGAGGGTGAGACCAAAACACCATATGGCCCAGCCATAGCCAGGCATCTGTTCACTGGGAAGGGGAAAGTCTCCCTCAGCAGTTACCAGGCACTCCTCCAAAAAAGCTCCACAAGGGCTCTTCTGTCCAGTGGCTTCTGGAGGAAGGATTCTCTAGGCAGGCTCTAGCCTGCCTGCATAAGGGGTGGGGATCTGTTGTGAGAGGTGATGACTGTCCAGCCCCCAGGGATTTCCACCATGGTCCCAGCCCTGCACCTCTCGCTAGGAACAATCTGTTCAGCCTCCACAGAGCCAGCACATGGCTGGAGCCTGCTTGTTTGCAGTCTGCACAGATGGGCAGAGGACTGATCCAGGTCCCCCAGGGCTGCCCCCACAAGTTGACAGAAGCCAGAGGACACAGGCAGGCAAGGAGGGACCCTGGGCAGCTGTCTCAGCCAGCATGGGCCAGGGCAGCAGTGGGGAAAGAGCCAGTGTGATGCCTCACACAAGCAACAGCCCAGCCCAGAACAGGCAGGGCAGTGGGACAGGAGAGACCTCACTACACTGCGACACCTGCAAAGGGCTCCTTGGGAGAAGGTGAGGAGCAAGAAGCCCTTCCTCAAGCTGGCCCATCAGGTGCTGACGTGCCTGGCTCCCAGCCCAGCAGCTCAGAGTCACGCAGCTCCCATGAACACTGTCTTTCTTCTCCCTGCTGCAAAGCCCTTGGCAGCCCCTCAACCGCTTTGGCTGGGAGGGAGAAGAGCCAAGGTCTCTTTTTCTGTCCCTTTCCCCTTGCCAGGCTCTGCACAGGGCTGAGGGGCCAACTTGGGGGTCTCTCTGCTGGTGACAGCACCGCAGCCCCCTGCTCCCACAGGGATCCATGAGGAGCCTTCATCTCCAGCCAGTGAGGAAGAGCAGGGTTGGCCCCAGCCCCACTGCCTGGATGGCTGAGGTTCCAAGCAGGATGCCTGTGCTCCCTATGCAAGGGAGGGTAGCAGAATAAAAGTATTAACACTCCTGCCAGTCCCTGTGGACACCAGCTGTCAAATGGTGTTTGGAAACATCTATCCAGCTGGAACTGGGAAAGTCAGAGAGGACTCATGACAGACCCATTGCTGGCTGCCAACACAACTGCTCCCTTCATCCTGCCCTGACTCTGCTGGGCCTGAGCAAGCAAAGCTGCATTCCTGCTGCAGGGCCAAGTGGCCTGGGCAGCCATCCACCACAGGCAACTGCAGCTCCAACCACACGGGCTGCTCAGCCCTTCGCTGGAGCTGCTCCTCACTGCCAGTTTCCTTGCTCTCCTGTATCACACCATGGAACTGGATGCAAGTTAATAGCTCCTCTGCACCGGCAGCCAGTCAGCACCCACCACCCACACTAAAGACATCCATGTGCTGCATCCGGGATACTGTCACTTCTTTTTAATTCCTTGTGGCTATCAGGAATGAAGTTTGAGTTAACCCCTGCTATGAGGATAGGCTAGAAAATTAACCTCAAAAGGCGCAGAGATACTGTATTCAGGAGAAGCAGCAGCACTTGATGAAATGAGAGTCCAAGGCCATCAGCTCACATCCACAACCATCTGATTCCCATGTGTGAAATGTCTCCGGAGGTCCATGGGTACAACACTCCACCACGCCCCCCTAAATTCAGCAAGACTGTGGGCTTGAGCCACTGGACTTCTTGAAGTAGTTTGCTTTGGTCTACAGCAGACTTGTACGTCAGGGCAGTCACAGGAGCTGCTTGGACATGAGACTGGCTGGTACAAATTCTTGGGCTGTAAAGACAGGTTTCTCCTAACCCTACATGGAGGACTTCAGCCTGGATATGAAAACATCCCAGCACACCAGCCATGCACCTTGCCTGCAGCCTGAGGAGGCAGCTCTTCCTTCAGCCAGCACGTGGACAATGATGAGAGCATCCCAGTTCCTGGGGTGCTGGGCAGCACGAGGGGCCCACACTGGGTACGCCAGGGAGTAACTCACAGGAGGCAGAAGAGCCCAGACAGCAGGACTGTGTCATTTCTCTCCTGCATCGTGTACTGAAGGTGTTCACAGCCCACTAGAACCATTCATAACAGTGAGAACTTTTCTTAAACGCAGAATTCCAGGATGAGGACAACTCTTCTCAGGCTCTCTTACCTCACACAGTTTTGTTAAGGAATTAACACACATACTACACCATTTAACTCCTTTTCCAGTACCTTCCCACACATTTCCCTCGTTTGCTAGGTGCTGTCAAAATGGCTTTGATTTTGGTGTTGTCACATTAGTCATGCTGCAGCAAGGAGGCTGTGGCAATGTTTCTGCGTGGATCTGCCACAGGTTCCTCAAAAGATAGCAATCAGGTGAATGTTTACCATTCTTCTGCAGACCATTCTGGTGAGGTCAAAGGAAACTGCAGACACACACCCTCAGCTATGCTCATCACTGGAACCAAGCAACAAACCCCACCTGAAGTGTTGCATTCTTCATTCATCTGAGGGAGAAATCTAAAGCTGCTCAACAGCTCTAACAGCAGTGCATAAAAATGAAGAATGAGTATGGGAAGGGAGGAAAAAGGCTTATTTTGCCTTTTAGCAATATCCCACGTTGTTCATGTTCAACTGAAAATACTACACACTTCACACTAACCTAAGTGCACACATTGAAAGGTTCTGTGCAGGATCTACAAATTTGTCAGCAAAAATGATACATTACCATTTTCCCTAAACTACAAAAGCTGGCTCCAGCAACACCTGGCACTTTAGGCTTCAAAGATATGGGCTGAATCAACCTACAGTGAATAAGCAAATTCCTCAAGGTCACTTGGTGCATCAGTAACAAAAATCCCTGAGCTAAGGTAGAAGAATCTCTTTTCCCCGACTGCCAGTTCAGCAAGTCTTAACCAGCACTGTGAAATTCAAGAGTCAACACCACAGTAAAGAACAGAGCTGTTTGAGATTGCACCTAGGTAAGATTTCCTGATGACGCCTCCTCTGGCACTCTCAGCTACAGAGGGAACCTAAGGCAACTCAGCTCTTGCTGCAGATGTCTCAGCTCTGTGAGGAGAGATGACTCTGTGGTTCCATCCCTGTTCTATTGAACAGACATGAACAGCCAGGCTGGACTGAGTCCTTAAACAACAGAACTCCACTTAGGCCTCTGAAAGACACCCAAGAACTCATAAGGATAAGCATGAAGGAGATGAGTATTAGAAATGAACAATGCTAATAGAAAAATTAGAAGCATGATGAGAATTTCCAAGTTACAATGCTTTAGTTCTTAAATTAGTTTACAGATTGTCTGTTTTGAAATTAGATTTATTATTTGAGGAAACTGAAAACAACATACAGGCTACCAGAGTCTTGATTTCATCCCATGTTTGCATTAAAAAAACAAGCACAACTGCAGACATGTCAGACAACAGGAGCCCAGTTAAAGGATGGAAGAACAGAGATGGAAGCCTTGGGATATGTGACTATGCTCCTCAAACAGTGCAGAATCAATTCAACCCAGCTCAAAACACCGGGAAGAGAGAGAAGGAGCAAGGAGAATTGATCCTACTACTGACATACTGCCCCTAGTCATCTGAGGGGTCTGCTGATGGAAAAGTGGTCTCCTAGAAGTCCAGCCACAGGCAGAAACATTACTGCAATCAGGTGCTTTACAAAGAATATAGTCACCTTTTTAAATCTTATGAAAAGTTATCACTGGCTTGCGAAGCTCATCCTGAATTAAGGGCAAGCCACTATATGTTTATACAAAAAAATGCTTCCTGTGAGTCCAACCTGAACCAGTCACAGATGGAAGTTTCATGAAAAGTGAAGTAATGGTCTACTGCCTGCAGTACCACATGCAATGGACCTAACAAAGGGTCACCAGAGCTCCTGTGGGGCACACTGAGCATGATTTTGTACTGAACACATTCAAGAAACACCTGCCTAGCTGATAATCTGGCAGCATCTCACCCTCACTGGAATGATGCTGTAACAGGGATAAAAACACTTCCAAAAGAAAAAAAAAAAAACAAACACTGAAGAAAATTATCAGACACAATAAAAGTCTAGGTAATGAAAAGCCTATGTACCTTTGAGACAGCTGCTCTGTACAGAGCTTTTATTGCTACCTGTTTTACTTCAAGCCATAAACCCAACTGCTTTTGCAAAGTCAAATAATACAGACCCCTCAAACATCAGGGTCACCAATTTTAAGTTCATGGAGAGAAGCCAAAATGCAGTTTACTGACTGCAGTAGGTACAATATGCTCACATTTGAATGATGCGGCACAAGAACTGACAGGAGAATTGGGAAGGCCTTTTGTCTCAAGAGTGCAGGATGGCAGCGGTTTCCAACACAGTGCAGTCAACTGACAAGAGCAAATCTGGAGCCTGCAGAAAACAGGTAACAAAGCTCCTCTTCCAGAACAAATAATACACACAGGAGCTCTTGAAAGTCACTCAATACTGTTGGAGGTGGGTGGCAAAACCTGCTGCAGGTGAATGAAGAATAGAATATCCTGATTTGGAAAGGACCCACGAGGATCAATAAAATCCAACTCCTGGCCCTACACAGGACAGCTCTGAGAACAACCCCAAGAACAACAGCACTCCAAACAAATCCAGCTGTTTTGTATCTGGGTCATCATTTTAGGATGAAGCTGTAGAGCCAGGTGTTTACAGCACAGGTAGCATGTGGCACCTAAAAGATGCATTTAAGTTACATGGCAGTTTGGGGAGAAAGCCTGAAGGCAGGGACCTTTTCTCTTGAGGCAGAACGGCAGATTGTTACAAAGAGTATGTTTTTCAGTAACTCACAGGCAGTGTCCAGCCTATGAGAAGTTAATACCAAATTAACTCTGACAGAACAGAGGCAAGTTTGTTAAGGCCCTGCCAGCTCTTCTCTATGTTTGCTCACAGCACATCACTTCAGAGGCTTATGTGAAAGCTCAGATGTCAAAGTGCAATTTCATTCCTATGCCTGGACCAGAGTAACTGCAGCTACCAGACTCTGGTCTTAACAGATCCTGGTTTTCTCAAGCCAACTATCCCATTCATCAGAATACCATTTTATACCCTGAGACCAGGAGTTTTGGACATGGGAAAAAGGAAAAAAAAAAAACAAGCAACCAAAAATCACAAAAGAAAGCCACTATGTCCTTTCAGAATGTTTAAGCCTTCCAATACTGATGAATGAGGTATTCCACCACAAAAATAGGACAGATTACCTCTATGCAAAACAGTGATTGTGCAAATCTTTGCTACTTATATCGACCTCCTGACCCTATAAAAATGTAGGGCTGAGTAAGATTTTCTGTATAAAAGTGGTAGTTTATTTCTTTTCTGATCAAGAGTTGTATCACTAGTCAATACTACATTTTATTGCTAATCACAAGTCGATGCACCGGGGTTTCAGAAGAGTTTGGTTTATAGCAATCCTATGTACCAAAAGGAAAAAAGTTACAAATTCAGACTTTGCAGACACATTGCCACGTCCCTATAGAAGCAGGGATCCATTAGGTCTGTTTCATTAGAAAATTCTCCTCTTGAACAGTTTCTGGAGAACACACAATCACGATTTTCTCCAGTAGGAAAATTCACCCCATCATTCCATGCAAAAACAAGGTGGCCAATCTGCTCCACAGCCTAAAATCCCTTTCCTACAGAATGGGAAAGGAACAGGTATTTACACTGCTCCTACTGTGTTGTGTTAATGCTTAAGTTACTAGGAGCAAGTTGGCACATCTTCCGAGTACACACCTATTACCCAGCTCAACTCAGCTTCCTGTTGCTGGGGTAGCAAGTTCTCTCCATCACAACTGAGATGTGTCCTACTAACACTCTACAAAAATGCTACGGTAACCTTTGCCAGACAGCAACATGGCAGCACTTGCTTCAGAAGAGCATTGCACAGCCTTTCAGTAACACACAGCTCAGTGCATGCTTTATCTGTCTCAGACCCAGTATTAGCTGCTGTAAGCAAAAGCCTGCGGGCACACGACAGACAGTGCTGCCACAGAAGAGGGACTGCACTGCTTCAGATGCTGCTGCCCTGTCATCCCCAACACTGTGATGCCTGGATTTCAAGAAGGGAGAGTTAGGACTCTGTCCCTTTAGTCATATTGCCTTAGAGAAACTCAAAAGAAACTCTTTGGGAGCTGAATGTCTATTGGGAGCTGAACATCTATTCTTGTTAGAAGGCTGCACTGTGCAGGGCTCCAGACAGATTTGATTGGTTCTGAGGCACATACTAATACAGTTTAACTTATGATTAAGTAAGTCAAAAGCACTACCAGAACAAAAATATTAAATGGAAGGTTAAATAATTTGTCCTACTGAATTCAATTTCACATTTCACCTGTTCACACGAGCACCTCCTATCTGGTTGGATTTGCACAGCCTACAGCTCAACCTCAGAAAGGAGGCGCTGAGAAACAAGAGACTGAAGCTGCTTGCGACAAAAAGATGGATATAAGTATAAAAGAGGTTCCATTTCCAGCACCAGTAATACTGCCTGCTCAAGCCCAGGTGTGGTCACCAGGGAGACTCCTAAATTCAGGAACATTATTCAGTTAAAACAATAGACCACACTATTCTGCAGCTGCCGTGATTCCTGGCTACAACTCCCAAAAGAGTTTGCCACCTGTCGAAATTGTCTCTAATGAAAAAGCAAGACTGCTCAACGAGATGAAAGCAACACTCCCAAGCTGGCTTATTTGGTGAGGACCCAACTTCAGACCAGGAGTTTGCAGGCATCAGCTTCAGCAAATGGGATCTCTTTCACTATCCAACAGCTGCCTTACAGCTACTGCAGAGCAACAGCTTTTTAGCTTCCTTAAAATATAAAAGAACAAAACCCCAAAAAAACCCCTGGATTCGAAGCATCCAAATATGGCCTGTTGTACTGGAACATTTAAATCCTTGGGGGAGGTGGGCATCTTCTTCCTCTGCCACAGGCAGCGCTTACTCCATGATGGCCCGGTACAAGGCAGGTTCAATATAATCTTCACGGTAGCGTGAATTGATCACTCTTTGCCTCTTCCTCTCTTGACTGACCTCCTTCTCTTCAAAGATCTCTGTGAAGCGCATATCTGAAGCTATTGACTGAGAGAAAAAGACAAAATTAGTCACTAGGGCACAGATCAAATCCCTGCCTCCACATCCTCCTACTGCAGGTGAGAAAGAACTATGCCAAGACACTTGGGAACGTTCAGCCTTCTTCAAAAACTGACCAAACACATGAAGAAAAATATTTAAGAAACTGGATTTACAAGTCTGGGGATTATTTTAAGCAAACTGTAATCAGAGATCTAAAGAATCACAGGTATCAAATTTAACTGAGCACCTGATTTAAGTTCACAGTCACTTTCTCAAAGTAATAAACAGAGTCACCTGTTCCAATTTTCAAGCAGTCTAGAATAATTTCTGCTTTGTGAAGCAAGCATGTTTAAACACCTGGTCACAGGATTCAGCTGTGATATGTTCTTTCTTAAACCTCTAACATCCTGCACGCCTGCCAACAGATCTGCATCAGGTGTGAATGTCTGTGCTGTAAAGCAAGACACCCCAGTGTGCTGTCTACAACTGCAGTTTTTGTAGTGGGAAATACAAATCAACAAAACAGGGACCTAAAAGGGCTGTGGGATCTCTGTCCTTGTTAATAATCAAAAACTTAGTTAATAACTAACTTGATTAAAACCTAACTAGTAACTACAATTTTTGTAGTGGAAAGTATAAAACAATAAAACAGGGACCTAAAAGGGCTTTGGGATCTCCATCCTTGTTGATGATCAAAACTTAATTGGAGAGAGCCCTGAACAACCCTTTCTGACAAGTTCCCCCCGTTTGGAACAGGTGTCTGGAGACCTGCAGAGGTCCCTTCCCACCTGAATTTATTTTACAATTTCAAAAAGCAGCCAGCTGTCTTGATGCCACCCTACTAAGAGCTTTTCAGAACAAAGGGTAAGTGAAGGAACTTGGCCATTCTTTGCAATGGGAGTAGACAATGGAATTTATGAGAGCAGGTATGAAAGGGTTTTAACATGCTGTCCCAATCAGTGACTCATGCTATAAACTCACACCCCTGCAGAAGGAGATAGAACTTTGCTTTTGTAGCCTCATCAACTACTGAGCTTTGCAACAATTGAGGGGAGAGCACCAGATTGTAATCTGCTGCTCCCATGTGCTCAGCTTGCTGATCAAGGACAAATTAAGTTAAATGAACTTCTTTAGTAGAAGTTTGCATCCCTTGTACCTACCAGCCTTGATTTCACTCTCTTAGGAAGCTCCTCTTCAAGAGTATATACATCATCCCTTTTCACCATCAGCTGTGAACCATCTTCAAATTCCACCTAGTAGAGAACCAGAATTTGTTCTGCCATAAGTCTCAGAAGTCAGAACCCTCCCACAGCTCCCCAGAACTTGCCTTCTCCTCCCCACAGAGAGCTCTCAAGAAATCAACTTCTACCACTTGAAATTATAAAAGATACATATGCAGCTATGCACACTGCAACAGACTTTAACCAAAACCTCACCAATATGACAGTAAAAGTAGTCCAGCAAGTTTGGGGATATTCTTTTAGCACCTGACAAGACACTTTGGCTGGTCACTTTAATATAGCCTGCAAATTCATCCCTTTGGAAGTGTGCAAGGCATGGTGCATGTCACTAAATAGAGAGAAGCAAAACCGAACTTATTTTAAGTAGTTTAAGCTACAGGAACAGACTCTGATGAAGAATTGCAAAGGAGCAATTTTCAGAAGTAAGTAGCTGGATATAAGCACAGCTGCAAGCAACCACTTTGCTCTTAACTCCAGCAACTATTACCAGCATCTGGCTTTGATGACAACAGCCAGTAAATTCCCCTGAGTGTTTAAGCATGACTCTCCTATAGCTCTGTCAGCTTTAAAAGCAGCCCTATTAACATGATTGGCTTGTTCTGAGTGAGGAATTTTCAGACAACAAGTTTGTACCTGGTACATCTGGATGGCATGTGATGCGACAAACTTGGCTCCATAAACTTGTCCATCTGTCCATCTCACCTGCACAACTTCCCCTTCAGCAGGGGGACCTAACTGAAGACAGTCTCGACTCTAGAATAAAGAGGGAAGATGGGAGAGAGAAGGAGAAGGATAAACAGCTTCTTCATGTGAAGATTCAGCAAACCACCAGGGAGTCACACTGCACACCACCCCAACTATTACTCCATTTTAGGGATGGCAAACTAGGCTGAAAAACATCCATCTATGTCATCTGCATTTAAATCCCAACAGTGGTACCAACTTCAAAGTATTTGATGTAGAAATGGTAAGCAAGTATCAGCAAGTTTTCCTTCAAACCTACCACTGCTAAGCAGCCAGAGATTAGCTGCACTCCCTGTTACACCTGTCCCTATGTGCCCTCAGTTAAGTCAGTCTCAGATAACACCCCTAAGGCCATCCTGCAGCACATCTCAGCCACCAGAGGAGGACCCAGGGCTGGAAAATTAGCAAATCCCCTGATGTGTCTTCTCTGCGGCAGCAAGAATTGACTCATGATGGGCTCTATACCAGAACCTCACTGTGTAACATACCACAATGTCCTCTGGGTACAGGTTATCACTGAAGGAGCCATCATCAAAGTTGACCTCGTAGAAAGTCTCCTTTGCAAGGCTGACCACTTCACACTGATAGAAGCGACCATTCTTGTGCTTGCTGATGACTATCTGTCCAGGTGACAGATCCTGGAGTGCAGCCTTCGCTCGCTGAGAAGAGAAAAATCACTTTTTACACATTGCCTCAACAAAGAACATGTTGAGGACCATTGCTCCAGTGCTGGCACACAACACAGCACAACATTTTAGTTCAGGTGAGTTACTTTACTTAAAACACCATCAGCAGCCTTTTTCGAGAAATTCTGCCTCTGAATTTCAAATGTCTGAAGCCTAATCTGTTAGATGCTGCTTTCTTTAATTTACTGAGTAAATTAGGCTCTCATTCTTCAGAGCAATGCAAGGCCTTTATAGTAAACATTCCCTAATAGACTGTAGTGGTTTTGGTTAAAAAGGCTACATGGGAAATTTATAAACTAATCAATCACTTAAATGTGAAATTCTTTGAGCACTCATGCAGTCTGCTGGAGTACCAGCACTAAATCCTGCATATTAAGTATCACAGCATACACCCCACTATTATTCCTCATTACAACAGCCACAGGAGGGATGTGATGCTTTCAGTCCTTCTGGGCTGCAAACCAAAGTACAATAAAGGACCTGACTAAGATCACTCAGAGCAGCAACAAGGCTGAGATCAGAATCCAAGACCAACACCATTAGATCACACTGAACATTGTGAGAGAGCCAGCCTTTAATGAAGTTTCAAAAGAACCACACAATCTAAAGACTTTTCAGTCCCTCCAAGATACTGCAGTTCAAATCCTGGGAATCACACACCTAACTCACCTCTGCCTGAGATGGAGTCTTATGCCTGAAGCAGGTAATGAAGACAACAAATGGCCAGTCATCAGGCTGCATCATGACTCCTGCTGCTTGGGCACAGCTGACATGAAAGGATGTGGGACACCGACCATGTGAGCACTGTACACAGCAACCTGCAATTCTCTTTCTCCTTTTCTTGCAGAAGATGCATTTCTGTGGACAGGAAACTAGAAGTTATTGGTTGGCACTAGCTTTTACTCCACACAAAGGGCTATCTGGCCTAGCTATAATGGCTAATAATGTAATAGCTGTGCCATTTAGTCTTTGTGAGAGCACTGCTGCTTTCTGACTAAACAGAATTGGGTAGCTACCAGTTCTATTGTCTATGAGACAATACTTCATAAAAGTAAATTAACCCAACAGATGAAAAATGTAAATTAAATATCTACCAGCTCAACATGCACAAAGCATGTGACCCAAGGATGCTAGCAACAGGAGAACTTAGATTAAATCAGCTTGCAATGCTCCAACTCAATAGGGCCTTTCAGCACTTGACTATTAAGTTACATAAATACAAGCAACACAATTTAGAATAATGGACAAAGACCACAGAAGTAACAGTTAAAGTTCTATCACTACTACCAGTGACTCAATTACACTCAGGTGGGGCCTGCTGGGCTGTCAGAGGAAAAGAATACATTAGCATATGCAAAGTAGAGCAATTTGCCCCTAAACACCGAGCTGTTAAAAGAGTTAAGTACCGTTGCTTTCTTCCTGAAGACATTTACCCATTATATGAATGGCTCTCATATACTGAAGCATCTGAGTGCTCCAGAGCAGCCAATAAAGCAAGTTAAATACCAGGGAGCAGAAAAACAGCAAACAATAAATTATCACCGTTACACTACTGTATGAATGTCATTTGCCACATACTGAAAACTGTGCCCCTTTTGCTGGCTCTTCATGTGAATAACATAATAGAACAGGGCAAGGTTAAAAAAATGGGAATAGGGACAACTGCCATTTCCCATACACAGAACAGAGCAGATTATATAGTTCAGCCTGGAGAGGAGATAACTTGAAGGGATAGGCAAAGTTCCTCAGATTCTGAACAGACTAGAGCCACCACCGATGAAACACTGACGACCCTTACCAGTCTGAAACGTTGCAGGGGGATTTTGCCAACATCTACAGGACTCCGTTCTGCAATGTTCACAAATTTTGCCTCCAGTACAGCCACAGCACACATCACATGAACCCACCTGTCAGGACAGAAGAGAGGAAAAAGAAATTATTATGTATTGGGCCAACAGAGGATGCTCTGGAGTTTAAGTAAGTACAGTTCTGTTGAAGTTTGCCATGTAAACCACAATAAATAGCCTCTGAGAAGCAGCATAATCTTCCTTCCTACTGCTAGTAACAGGTCACATGTGGGGCAAAACCAAGACTTCTTCATACTTCCAATCTACTACTGACAGTCTTAACAGGAGAGCAATTTAGTGTGACTTTTGCTGGCAGCAAACCTGCATGATAAAAGACTGCCAGGCCGAGTTCCCATTATTTTATGGTGCTAGAAGACAGCACCACAGCCAAAAGACACAGGACAGGCAGCTGCATGCATATTTTTCTGTAGAAGTACCTTGAATTTCAATATGCTATGCTACTTAAAGCTATGGTTGTCCTTTGTCTCCATTGTCACCACAAATTAAGAGAAATCAAAATTGTCTGTAGAAAAGGTACTGAGAGATGTTATCTCATCGGGAACCTTGTTTTTATGTGGTAGGTTACACCTCTGCACATTACAGCTCTGCACTATAAATGCAAAGCAATCACCAGCTGCTATCAACTGAATGAGAATGAGGCATTACCTACAGATATGACAATTGCTGCAGGAGAACACAATGAACACACTTTACCATATCCTTCCCAGTAACACAAATTGTGAAGGGTGTTGGTCACTCTACTACACCAAATGCAGACACTGAATTTACCAGTTTACCCTCAGATACTTAGGAATTGACCTTCTCCCTTAAGATCACAAAAATCTGGAACACTCACTTGTCATCATTGGCTCTCTGTAGTGCTCCTCCTCGTAATGAACACAAACAGCAATCCTGGAGCAAGGAAAAAAGCATTAGCTGGAAGAGTCAAATCCAGAGCACTGCACTTGCTGTATAACTTCCACCTCAAAACACACATCCAGAGGAAGAAAATGGTTTTGCTGCCAGAACAGAGCTAACTACCATGTACAGATCAGCCCTTCAGCTCTCAAAAGCTGCTGCCCTCAGGGCAACAAATACAGACTCCAAGTCTGTTGAAGGCAAGCAGACCTACCACTGAAGGTTACATGTATTTGTTATGGGTTCCTTTTACAACTGCAATACCCTCTATCCTTTGAGGAAGTGTAAAAGGATCTGGAACAAACATGAGGAAATACAATTTGAAAGGCTGACCTGTTCTGCTGATCTAGAGTCTAAACAGCTGTTTGAGGGAATCCCATTCTTCCTGCTTTCTTCATGCATGCACACTTCCCTAATTATTAACACAAGTTACTTTCTGGTTTAGAAATAGTAGCTACCATAAATTAAGACAGACAATGGAGCTATTCCCACGTTCATGCAGAACATCTTCCCTCTGATTCAAGTGAATCAGCAGCTTTGTGCTGGTTAAAAGGATACCATTATGGTTTAAAAGCACCAAAATAGAATAGACTGACTCCTGACCATTCTCTAGGTTCTTCTCATAGGATAATTAAAAACTAAAATTAAATTAAAATAAACCCCAACACCCACAACAATATGGAAATTAATTTTGTAGCCAATATGTACCAGACTCCATCTGTGAAAAACTTTACCTCTTCTAAGGCATTTTCTGTACACCGGGAGCACATCCAGTCTTCAGTGGCCTTGTCAGGGGATACACCATAACAACCTAGAACAGACACATCTCACTGAAGAGCTTATCTAAACTCAAACCCATTCCCCTTGGGCCCAGAAGTCAAGCAGGAATTAAAATCAACGACCCCAGGATGACACTGTGTATTTGAAGCTACCCATGCAGCCAACTGCCTGTTCCATAGGCCAGCACTCAAGTATATCCTCCTCTGATAAGGGCTCAACTTCATGCATCTGTATGTTAAACCAGCTGGTAGAGGCCTGCTATGATGTACAGACTCAGGACAGAGAACACCAGAGTTTAGGGTGACATCCAGATGCACTCACTTGCATGGACACAGACATGGCAGTTCTTGCAGGTGATGAGTACGCTGGTTCCATCCTCCTCTAGGTAGGGAGTTGAAAGATTGAGGTCAGTGCTGCAGCCAGTTGCAGTAAAGCACATTTCAGGAATCAGGGGTTTAGTTCGGATCTTCCCATCCACAGCAGCTGGAGGTACTCCAGAGTTTTGACTGCTGCCTTCACATTCTGCCTATAAGGGATGGATGGGGAATTTAAGTTTTACAAGTAAAATGGTCTCACTTCATCTTTACTCACTCGTTATTTGATACATAAATCCAGTTCAAAGAAAGGATGAAGGTGCTGAAAGATTACAGAGTTGGTAGGTTAGGTGAAAATATAGTTTATAAAATCCTCAGCTGCTGTGGCTTCAGAATGCAACTATGTTCTACCCAAATACTACATGGAAAGTCTGAATTGCATCCCTCTAATGAGCAACAAGATACACATCAAACTGCATCTCTCGTGACAGAAGAGATGGAATCACCAAGCCCACCTCATGCTCTACAGAAAACACCCTGAAATACAGAGGATCATAAGCCTGCTGTCCCCCACTGTACATTTATCTTACCTTAATATAGGAGGATTACCAACACACAAATAGATACCGACTGCAATCTCCATTATTTTTTTTTCAGAGTAGTTCTGAACAAGTCTAATGGGCTTTAAAACTAATTTGTTCTGGGAAATAAGCAGACTAAAAATGCAGTTTCCAGGATAAAGCTCAGGAGACCTTCAGGCTAATCTTTTGTAATTTATTCATCTAAGCCAATGTCAAACCAAACACCAAAGACATACAAATTTTATAGAGGTATGTTTCCATTCAAGTTACTCTTCTGAACAGCTACACAGAAATTAATCTCTTTCTTTGCAGAAATGTTCCAAACCACAGGCCACCACTGAAGTAGCTTGCCTAATCTTTTAAAATTATTGTTAGCAGAAACTGCAATAGTAGAATGCTTCCCAAAGCTAGGGAAAATAAGTCCATGTAACACTCACAGCTGGAAGGAAACGGACATGTTTTCAAAAAGTCTTGTTTAGTCAGATTCTGTAAAACTTACTGATTTACACTGAACATTGCATGTCAAGCAAAAGATCAAATGACTGGGGGAAATCTATAACAAAGTTGAAGAAAACATGACTTTTTTTTTCCCCAAGCAGCTAGATACTTTTCTTCTTCCCAAAGGAAAAGTGCATATTTGTCTGGTATTTTGTGCCAATTTTTTATTTGAACGGGTAACTGGAGTGAGTTTCCAGACTTGCTATAGACTTTCTGAAGTTGGAACAAAGAGCCTAACCACAGCTCAAATCTTGGAAGACTTTCTGCTTCACTACTGGTGTAGACAGACATTTGAAAACCTGCAGTTAAGTTTTCTGCTCAACAGCAACTAAAAAAAAAAAAAAGAAGCTAACAGAACTTCAACTGTCCTCAAATCCTTAACTTTATACACTGTCAGCACTAGTGAAATCCTTGTGTACCACACAGCTCCTATGCAGAATTTCCAGTCCTAACAAGAACCTGCTCTCAGACAGAAAGAGCAAGATCAAACAGGAACTACAGTCGATGGTTTCATGAAAACCAGAAACTATATGAATATTTTCCACAAAAATGTGAGGTCTTCATTTCCAAAACTGTGGTGAACATGTTTCTGGTGCCACCATAATCATACAGTGATCTCAGATGAATCACTGAATATGCTCAGTGTATTGGAAGGGTCAAGCTATCTCAAAGTTGCGAAACGCAGCTGTCGAACACTCAATCAGACAACTATTCAAGCTACCTTAAAATTACTTAGCTTAGGCATATCAAAAAATTCAGTGTAGGACTCCAGCCTAAGCAACAAGTCAATATGACAAAGGAGTTCTGCATCCCATCCCACGCTATGCACTTTGTTAAGTGCATTTTCACATGCCATAGCTACTGTCATTATGGATACACTCCAAGACAAGACAGTTTTCTATCTATACCATCTACAAACACAACCCTAAATCCTTCTAAGTAAAAGGTCTTCTGTGCCTGCTCCCCAAAGACCATGTGGTATGAGTGGACCTAAAGCGTTTTTTTAAAAACACTTTAGAAGTGAAGGAGTCAGTCCGGAAAACAGAAATGGGATTTTATAGTCAGCAACAATCAAGCTCCATTCTGTGGTTTGAGCAAAAGCCACAGAACACAAAAGCTTCTGCTGAACAGATGAGAGAGCCCCTGGGAACCAATAGCCAGTCCATCACAGGTGTGAGAAGGCTCACCCACTTGTGCTGTCCTGGAAAAATTCCTTGGGAAGACTGCAACACTGATATAGGTTTTGTTAACTGACAACATGCAAACCAACATATGTAAAATTGTGTACCACAGCAGCATCTGTGGAATATATTCCGTTATCTCTATGCATTAACAGTCTTGTTTTCATACCTGATATGCCTGGAAGAGCATACAAACAGCACAGTATGGAGACTGCTGAGCCATGGTTCGATTGTACTCTTTTTCAGCCTCAAAGTTTGGTGGCCGGTTCTGCCAGAGCTGGCTGAGTGGCTTGGCCCAAGCTTCTGTCTCCTCAGCCTCTTCTTCAGGAGTTAGCTGCTCTGGTGCCTCTGTGATAAGAGATCATTCACTCAGTGATTATGTGTCTTTTTACAGATGCTCTTCTTGTAAATGAAACTAAATAAGGCAAGAAGCTATGAATGGAGATGGATGAAAGACTGCCAGAATTCAAACTGACAGAAGGGTGATGGAAGCCAGTAACTCAGTCTCCTTTTTAAGAGGCTTCTACTAATCAAGCAACCGTGCAGACACAAGATAGGCTTACTGAGAACAGCACCAGTTCCAAATTATATCAAGACTAAAGCTGTCAGCCAAAGAACCTGGTACTGGAATTTTTTTTTAAATCATGAATATTTACATCAATGACTGGGATACTCTAAGGCAGATGCAATTATGCAACAGTCTCTGGTACTGGTTTAATTTTCCTTTCAGGGTTGCAACTTTCCAAAGAACAGAACAGGAAAGAAAGATGACACCATTCGAGAGAAAGTTTAATGATGCAATGAGACAAGCACCTTGTCTAGGATGCAAAGGTGTCACTTGCTGACTCCTGTTTATCACCACACTGCCCACAGAAGCCGAGACCCTCTCTACAGTCTCCCTAAGAGCATAAGGCTTTACTCACCATCATCACTAATGCAGTCTTTAACCAAGAGTGGGTGATGGCGTGGGAGTTTGCTCAAGGGCTGGCGACGACCCTTGGACTTCTTACTGTCCTTTGCTGAGCTGATGTACTCCTTTGCTGCCTGCACAAGGAGAAGAATTCAGCAGCCAGTTAGCATGTGCTTCCATGATTTTATTTCTAACGACCTAACTTCAGCTCTAACTGGCTAAGTCTTTTGAAATGCTCAAAGCACTTCTGCTGTGATAAACCAGACAAAGCTGTACTGTTGAGCCAGCAGAATGGACACTTTTCGGAGGTCCTAGCATAGCTTTTCATGCAAGTCTGTTTACATAAAGAATCATGTAAAAGACAGAAACAAAGAAGGAAATGTTGAATGGTTCAACTTAGAAGAGCTGTGGTAAGAAGTCTCATACATTCTGGAGAAGCCCTCAGTTTGTGTGTCACTTAAAAATTCCAAATTTATAAGTAAAAAAAAAAAAATAAATAAATATACAGAGTTCATTGACATCTCGACCTAACAGGCTTATTTTAAATGAAGGACACTTTCATCCCTTCTGCTTATTACTTGCATTGATATCTTACCAGACAGACTGGAAGAAGGAGACTACAACAACAGTTATTTCCTCTTCCCTTAGCCTTATGTAAAAACAAGTGACACACTGACAAAATTACTACTAACCTGACAAGCAAGGCAATAAAGCCAATGATTTTAATGGCCCAGGAAGTCTCTCAGTAGATATGAACCTACTACCTAAAGTTGGATACAAGACTTCTAAGAAACACTGAAATGGAAATTAGCATTCCCAGTTACCACCTAATGGAAAAGTTGGTTTGAAATACACTGCACTGGGGAAAACAATCCACACCCATTCAGAATTTCACCTTTTCCCTGTATAGAGCATGCAATGGAAACATCAGTATCTGCAACAGAATTTCTTTAGTTGAAATAGCCACGAGAACTCTTCCTTAGTTTCAGCTTAACTACCAACAGATTTGCCTATTTGCTGTTCCATTTTTGTAATTCCTGAATTTTTAGGACACAATAATTATTTGCCTCCCATTCTCTACGCACAGATTTAAAGAGGGAAACAAAATACTGAAAAGACATTAGCAGATAAGATTTTAACTCTTCTCTTAGGTTGATTAATAAAACATTCATTGGTAGTTCTTAAACACTGAGATTTACATTCTCCCAAACAATAACTTCTGTTGCATCATTTCTTCTCTTTTAAAAGGGACACAGGCAATAAAAGCTGGATCAAACTAGATATTAATTTTAGGTATAAACAGGTGTCTATTACTAAAAAAGGACCTCCATCAGCCTGTAACACTACCTAGTCAAAACCACCAAGCTACTTTTTTTGCCTTACAGCACTTAAATAGTTTAGAGAAGTTCTCAACACCAGGGATCTCCTTGCCTTCTAGAAGAGGTAAGAGCGTAAAACAAAAATTGGAATGCAAGTCTGTTTAGCAAAGCCCATAGGTATTAAAAACACATTAACAACTAAGCAACTTGCTATGCAAACACCAGTGGGACGAAATTGTAACCTGCACAGACAGGAAGTTTTGTCACAGCAAATCCCTGACCATGGAATTACAGCCCTTCAGTTCTCTTGCCATTCATACCTCTATCAGTTCTTGCTCACTCATGCTGGTGGTGGCACTGGCTTTCTTCCCTGAAGTCTGTTCATTGTCAGATCCACTGGCATCCCCCTTAGCATAGCTGTGGACTGTGAACACCCCAGCTGGCCCAGGAAGAGTTCGTTTTGCCAACAGCTCAGTCGATTCAGAGTCTGAAGAACAAGAATACGCAGGCGAACTGGACTGAACGCTGGATGTTGCACTCTGCTTTGATGCTGGCAATGCTGAAGTGGAATTGGAAGCATGTGAAATGGAGAGATCCAGTACAGCTGCTTCTTGTTCTTCTTCCTCCTCAAGCTTCACCGTTTTCAATTCTTCAAATTTAGCTGAGTCCCCACGATCTGGAAGAAATGATATGCTGACTTTTTCTGAAGTCTAGGCAGAGAGAGAATATTTATGCAACTGTTTGCACAAAGCCAAACAGGAAAGCAAACTACTACATGCAAAAAAGTGACAGTAAATCATGTAAAGAGTAGATCATTAATTCAAATGCCTATAATGTCATGGGTGACTTAGTGAGGGAGAGAATACAAGTGTCTGCTCATTGCCTCTTCCAGCACCAGAACTAGGGTATGTCAAACAAAACCAGCAGACAGTGAGTTCAAAACAAACAGAGATGGTCCTTTATACAGGCATGTATGTACCCAAACAGCCCAACTCCTGGCCACATGATGCTGTGGGTAAGAGGTTACAAATGTTCATGGGAGACTTAACAGGAGAAAAATAAAAACCCACAAACCAAGAGAAGATTATTAAATGCAAGCTGCAAAGGGCTGGAAAACAAAATACGAGAGGGAAGCATCACACATGCTTTCCCTGTTCTTATGTTGTGCCAGAGGCCCCCTGCTCCTCCCATAATAGCAAGGATAAATGACCTATTACAAGCCACATGAATTTTCCTCCAGCCTACTTATTACAAGTAACACACCTGTACAGCATACCAGACCCACACTACCAGGAAGTGTGTGCATGTTTTACTAAGCAATTCACATAAAGAGGTCACGTTGCTCAAGAGGGATGCAGAGGAGCTTAGACTACTGAGGCGTCTGATACATTTCTGCCTGCAGGCAGGCAAAATAAAAAAGAGCAAAAAACAAAAGCCAGAAAATGGTAACATTTTAAGACTTATGACAGTAAATTTCTGAAGTGCTTGCCATGGGTCTGATAAATTAGTGTCTGCTTTTCTGGACACGAAGGAATCCTACTGAGCGGTATCATATGAAAGAGTGCCCCAGATTCAGCTCTAGCAGCTTCTTTTCTTGAAGAATAATACCACATCCCCTTGTACCAGGAAAAAAGCTTGGCACACAGTTACCTGGAAGTTTGAGCCTTTGTTCACCTTGCTGCACAAGTTCACTCATAGGCCTCTCACGAGGCTCTGCCATGTCCTCTTCATACTGCTCCTCCTTGGGGAAGGCCTCACTCTCACTCACCTCCTGAGGCACTTCCAGGCACACCCTGTGCCTTTTTGTTCCTATGCGATGCTTGGGGATGCTGCAGGACACAAATCCATGTGTCAGGTTAGCAAACATGTAAGTGTGATGAATTTCTGTGTGAATGCATAAAGTACAGTCTGGTTTGGAACGGTCTTTTAAAAGACAGCATCCGGCAAGCCAAATAGTTTCCAAATTATTTTGAAGTGTTTTCTTTGCCTTTGCAGAAGAAAAGTCAGTAATCTTTAGAGATGATTCCTCAGCATGTTAACAATGTATTGAGCAGCTATGCTCTAGCCAGGCATTCTTTACCTTGAACAAAAAAACCCTCTAAACAAAACCCCAAACAAAACAATAACCAAAAAACCCACCACCAAAGATAGCTTTAGAAATAGTAGCTGACACTGACTGAAAAAGATTTAAACTGCAAAATGTAAGATGATTAGCCTGCTGACCTTCAGCAACAAGGAACTGCACACTGATGTCACAGCTTGCAGCATGATTGTACCAAAATTTGCTAGCAAGTACTGTCCCATGATCTCAATACACTCCCTTTTTTATTTCTGGCCTCTCAGTGCATGGTGCACACTGCCAATCCAGGCTTTAGAGGTCTGTCCCAAGATGAAGAACTACCTTCCAAGCTGGTGTGTTTCCTGCCTACCACAGACTATCATCAATGTGGACTCAAACAGCAAAAAATATTAAGAGTAAACCCTGCTCCCAGGAAAAAATATTATTGCTAACTCTGTCTGTTCTTCTATCAGAATGGCAAACACTTAATTGCAGCTCCAATTGCAGCAGGGTCTAAATTCTAAGAATCCAACAGAAAAACAGAGGACTATATAAAGCACTACCTTTTCATCTCGTCCCCATCCACCTCCTCTTTACATGTCTCTTCTGTTTCCATTTCCTCAGCACACTGTTTCCCATTCTTGACTTTTTGCATGAGATCCCCTTTAAGGAACTCAGCCGCCTCTGGGGTTGGAAGAGCATGGTCGATGACAGTCACGTCCTTCCCAGCTTTCCAAAGCTTGTAACGATCTGGCTGGTACTTCCTCACAAACACATCCATGGAAATCTTCACCATGTCCTTCCGACATGAGCACTGAAGTCACAGAAAATATTAAAGTAAGGCCACATACCTCAACAATCCTACTCTGAATTCCTGTATCACTTTGCTTTCAGGAGCTTAAGAAAAAAAAATCCCCCATTTACATGTAATTGAACCTCAGAACTCTGACTCAAGATTTTCCCAGGGTATATATTAAGTTACTAAAAACTGGGCAGAAAAGCCAGCAAAAAAGAGAAAGCAGAAAACCAAATGTTATCACAATAACTAAGAATGAAAGCTCATCAGTCTATTTACAGAGTTTCTGGTAGAAGCTGTCTGTTTTAAAACAAGCTTATAAAAAAATAGGCAGAAAACCAGAGACTATAATGAAGAAATTAGAGCAACACAAACTCTAGGCCTATCCAGAGCAGTAGAGGTTCCCCTGATCCAGGATAGTTACTAGTAGTACTTCAAAGCATTCAGTTCAATGTAGCTTCTGAAAATATAACTTGTTTGTAAGGCACCTCTACAGCAATATCCAGGCTAGAGGTTCAGCCAAGATATTTATTTTGGTAAGTCACTTAAGTTACCAAAATCATATTTCCAGGCTAACCAGTCAATAAGTAATGGTTAAAATATTAGACAAAAGTAGTGGTGAGCCCTGACCATCAAACAAACTCATCTCTGGAAAGTCGAGTCCCCTGCTTTTCTCTGAAGCCTCACTTGATCCGCACAAAGTTGCAAAACATGTTTCATGCTATCCACGCTTGAAATAAGGGCATGAAGCAGGAGGCTGGTTGGATGTTGTTACCACGTGAGAGAGCGAACATCACACCTTAAATGGACAAAGCCCTGAAATCACTCCCTTAGAACAAACAGTGGGGGCTTAATGAGCAGCAGAGCATCCTTTCTTTCACATGCAGAATCGTCTGCAATAGGATGGCAACAGACCACTCACCAGCACGGACTGCTTCCCGTACTCGATCCACCGAAGAGTAGCAAAGTTGGTGGATTCAGCACAGTTAAAGCCGTGATTAAAGCCAGCATGATAGCTATAAGGAAAGGTGATCATGAACTCCCCAGCCTCCTGTGTCACCTAGAAGACAATTGAGACACCACAGTGTTATTCACAATCTACTTGGTGAGTATGATTAAAAGCAGCTCCCATACCCCTCCTGCAGCATACCCAAAAACCCTACTCACAGATGGTGGCTGGAGCTCCCTGCTGCAACAGACAGACTTGATACTTGCCTTCACTATTTTCCTACTTATGTTAAATATCTGTTTCCGGAAAAGCCACACTCAATATGGTTTTTTTACTAAAACACAATGCAACTGGTCAAAATAGCACAGAAATGGTTATACATATAAAATACTCTGTGACCAGCTACTGAAGGTACTTATCTGTATCAGTTGCTGGCTTGGCTGAACAGTATCTAAGATCAAGTAAATTTTTATCCACACAGAATTTGAAATTTACTGCTGTTTTCTTTTGCTGTTCATATTTGAGTACAACTCTCAATCACCCTTCCATTGCTGCTCTTCAACATTACCCCACTGTCTAAAGGTTTATGACAACAAAACCCTTCAGTTACCAATGAAGATGTGACAGCATTTTATGAACTCAAAGATTAGATCTTCGATATTTCTATGTGGAGAAGGGGACTGGCAGATCATCACCAGAGAAAATAAGGAAATCTATAAAGTTATTAATGAAATTAAAAAATTAGCAGGGAACAAGCCTTATTTTCTGTTGAGGAAGTGGATTGCAACAAAATAGGCAGGGGACAAGTCTGAAACAAAAAAAGGACAATCTCACTTCACTGAATGCATAGCTAAGCAGTGAAGTTAATCTAACACAGATGTAGTGTACAGTTCTAAGGTAGAAAAAAAAATATGGAAAACCAAGCTTTTTTTTTTAGTAGTCCTTGATAGATTTTTTCGTTTCAAATTCTTTCAGGCCCGAACTGCCAGATAAATGGAAGTACAGTGGGAAAAAATTGCCTTATACCCTTCCTGTTCAAATTTTCCTCTCTAAGCATCTGCTACTGGCTGCTGCTAGAAATGAGACAGGACTGCAGGAACCTCTTGATCGAGGCTGGTATAACCATGATTACTTTTCTACACCTTATCAAATGGAATGCCGTATTTCTTCAGAATTGATGGAGAGATGAGGGTCATCTTGTGACGGAGAAATGCTTCACAGCTTTGGGCACTTCCTGGAAAAAAACCTGTTTAAAAGGCAGGCAAGGAGAGATGTTACCATTGTGCTGTGAAGCAAATTTATTTCTCAGCAGATTTTAGGAAAAGTTACTGTCTAAATAGGGTTTCTCCTTAGACCTACAAGTGTGGACCATCTTATTTGAAGTGTGCTAGCTTGCATTCTGAAGAAAATTGGCAACTCCTCCAGATTTATCTTTTAACAGCTGCCAGTTTGAAAGAGCATAAGAAAGACCTTACATAGGTCTTCCCTTGGCCATAAACCTCCAGTTTTAATAATCAATAGTTAAGGATTTTTTTATTAAAGGTTAGACAGACTGTAAATTCATTATTTCTAAGGTGACATTTCTCTTGTGTGTATCCTATAAACAAATACTCAGAAGTAATGTAACCTATATTCCAAAAGGCAAATTATCAGTTCAGTCATGCCAGCCTGGGCTGTGGTGGATATTATAGGCATGTTGTGCTCTTAAAGAGCTGAAATTTGTTGCAGCTGTCCATCCCACCTTTCAAAAAAAGCAAGACATAAATTGCTTGATTACCTTTTGCAAGTCTCTCCAGTCGCTTCCCATGCTCTGGAGGGATCGAGTACCTGCAGTGGTAAGAACAAATCTGTTAAGTTCAACTGACACGACAAAATCTCAAAGTCTGACTGGAAATCATAATCAGGCATCAAGGCCTGAATTACTTACAAAAATAAATCCTCTATCTCTACATTGTCTTTATCAAAGTTTGATGATATAAAGCTGAAAATCTTCGTCAAGGCCTTTTACCTTTCTATCCCAATAAAAATCAAGACCAAAAAGCTGACCACCTCTTTCACTGACTTTTGCTCAAGCAATTAAGGAAGTAAAACGTGTGATGTACATAATTAACAGATCAATGCAGCAAAACTGAACTGCAATGAGAAAAGGAAGAGCACTTCCTGAACTGTCTCAGTTCACAGCTGTGCAATCGCCGGTACACTCACTGCAAGGAGGAACACAGAGCAAGAGAGAAAATGGAATCATCTCTTTCAGCTGCTCAGACCAAGATGAGACTAAGTCAGATGCCTCATCCTTAACACATGCACAACTGGCAGAGTGCTCTTCAGGGCTATGCCTCTCTTTGTACACACCTTTTTACGGTGTGTACGTGGTTTTTATACCACAAAACTCCTAGCTGGTTTGACTACAGTAAATAAAGCCAACCACTTAGTTTCCTTTTGCTCTGGAATACAGTGTTATATTCTTCACGGAGCTCCTTAATAAATCAATCAAACTAAGACACCAGCAAAGCTCACTTCTTTCAAGTACTACTGTAAAAGAAGCAATGAACAAATAGTTCAACAAACTGAACTATTCTGTTTCATGTTCCCCTGCTACTCCCACTGCATGGGGTTGTTCACTGGTCATATGGCACTAGCTATTATTTTTTACTTCAAAGTTGTATTAAAAGGCAGCCAAAAACATATTAGTTTCCAACAAAAGTGCCATGGAAACAATTGCTGAAGTTGCTTGAGAAACTAATTTGTGAACAGAATGGCATGATTCACTCTTGAAATGCAACCCATGCTACAGAAGATTTCAGGAGCCTCCCCTAAGAACCACTCAGCGAGATCCACTGCCCTGGTTTTTAGATCTTATAAACAGTTACATTTCAAAGTTCATTAAAAATTGCCTGTTCCCCCAGTGCCTATGTGACCATACCTCTGTATGGTCATTTTAGAGCCTCAGGAAATAATAAGCAAGTTTTCCAAGCTTTGGTCCTACTGTAGCAGAGAACATCCACACTGTACTGTAATTCTGAAGAACTCCCTACATCAGGACAACAAACAGTTGTTACAGAAGGTAACCAAACAAATTCTATCGAGGACATGCACTGTTTTGCAGTTCCCTACAGGTTTCTAGTGTTCTTGTTATCAGATACCTCTGCAGTGCAAGACTGGAGAAATGGTAATTACTTCAGTCAACTCTTGCAACTTCATGATTTTTGACTCCAATATTTTCTGGTATTGCTTTTCTACATTTAGAAGCTTCCCTAGAAAATCTTACCACGACTTGGGTTCCCCAAAATGCAAGTAGTTAATACTGTAGAGGTCCATGTCCTCAGTGTGCCAAGCAAAGGAAGTTTTCCACATGCCAAAATATAGGTAAGGAGTATTCACTCCTTCAATGGTTATGCCACTTTCATTCTCCACAATATCCAGGATTGTGTTCAATCTGCCAATATTCCACGCATCCACATGCTGTAAAACATGAGCCTTGTGTCAAACAAGGATTACAAAGAACAGACCCATACAACTGAGATGACAGTTGCAAAAGCTAACAGGCACTTGTGAAACAGCACATCACAGAATCACACAGCTCAAGCCATGAACTAGTTCCCCTTTAATAAAAGTTCTGCATGGTGTAGCTTACATACTGATTGCTTACTAGTCTTTATGGAGGGGAAAAGGTTACCAGCAAACACAGTGATTAGGAAGGAGAAATAATCACGAAGCTACAAACTTAACAGAGCAGAGAACAATAGCTGATGTTGATTGAACTTGAGCTGATGTCTGAACCCTCTTGAACAAAACCACTTTTCATTCCAAACATCTTTTAAAATAGTGAATCATGGTAATTTAGGAGACAAGCAAGCAGAATGCAAACTCTTTTTTGACGTTTATCATCCTACCACATAATGGCTACAGAGCTGTCCCACACAAGTACGTGCACCAGTGAATACTAAAGCAGCGTGTATCCACTGATCAACACTTCCAACTCTCATATGCCCTTTGGGACAAAGCAACACTTGGGCAACAGTGGTTTCTGCCTTCCTGAACTAAACTATGTTACACTGAAGCATGAGCAAAGGTCCCTTAGAACACTACCTCTGTCAGCCTTCTTTAACTACCTGGATTAAATGGAGTGTATGTTATAAACACGTGGTTTATTGTGTTCTTGCCTACTGCAGAAGCTGGAACTATGTGAAAACTATCATTGACTCTTTCCAAAAGGTAAGAGTCAAATGCTACATTAGTATTCATGGAATGCAATATCCCAGGATAACTGTTACCTGAAAACCCAAGCAGTCTGCTCACCTTGTCGTAAAGCGTGCCGTTAACGTCGGCCCCATAGATGGGGGCATTGAACGTAAGGTTTTTCCAGTATTTTCGTTCAAGGTCTTCAAAGTCCGTGTACCGGGGTGTGCAGTACCTGAAAGAACAACAAAGGTACTGAAGACTTTGCAGTTTGGTATTTGACGAGTCCAAACCAACATTTTCCACCATGGAAACAACGGAAAGCTACAATAAAAACACCCAATGTGTGTTAGCAACCAGACCCCTTAACTGCCTAAGCAGCAACGAGAGCTGTCACAGCTCTGTTCCTGCAAGACTTGGGAACAAAATACCAGGAAGAAAATTACCTTCCCCATTTCTCAGTTTACTTTCATTTTTTGCTTTGTGCACTTCTCTGGGGCCAGAACAATTTCGCTTTTTAGCTGCAGCTCCTAAGTATCAATGCTACAGCTACTAAGTAGCAACAATTCAAACACAAAAGTCATAAAAAGAACAACCTGAAAGGGAAAAAATCCCAACAAAACCAAAGTTTCCTGGCTTTCACTTTCAGTGAGAGTAACAAACGTCCACAGACTTACCTGCTAGTAAACTGGTCAAGCATGCTCAGTTTACCAGTGAAACACCTGCTCTTGATGCCCCTTCCCTGTTAACTACACACCGGACCAGGGGATCAAATTTACACTCTTAAAACCTATTTCACGTGTGTCTATACACATAGATTCCAGAAAATTACATTTATAACATTAAACAATAATTTCTATTAAATTATTCTACTAAACAGAATTTTAAAATATCTGATGTGTACTGCTCTTGCAAGATAAAACGAGCTTTGGTGGACTGACTGCAGCTGGCAACTCCAATGCTATTTCTAAGTAGTTATTGCAAAGGCTGTTTCTAAAACTCCTTTTAAAGTGATCTTTTCTCCATCTCCTTTTTCATGCCAAGAACACTTCCCTCCACTACTCAGAAAATATGGTCTAGCTACTGGGGACAGACACACAGGAGTGCAAAGCACAAGTAAGAAGTTCTGCTGGCATTACGTATCCTCTTGCTGCACAAGTGACAGAGGTCCCCATCCACACAGCCCCGTTGTACGAGCACAGCTCCTCAGCTCAGGGCACGACGTTCACACCACTGACCGGCCCCAGGCTGTACCGAGGACCTGGCCCCTGTGGGAACTTGTGGATGCCCCATCCCTGGAAGTGTTCAAGGCCTGGCTGGCTGGGGCCCTGAGGAACCCGGTCTTGTGGAAGGTGGCCCTGCCCGTGACAGGTGGGGAAACAGATGATCTCTAATGTCCCTCCCAACCCAAACCACTCCATGACTCTACGTGCCCGGGACCGGACGTACTTGTCGCTGTTGGCGATCCTGCGGAACTCGCGGACCGTCATGGCTTTCTTCTGGATGTTGTACTGCGTGAAGAGCCCGGACTGCCCTGTCACCACCTGCTGGATGGGCGCGGGGATGACGAGCTCGTCGATGTCATCGTAGCACTGCCGCGGCTTCCACTCCTTGGGCGGCACGATCTGCGGGGACACACGGCCCGGGAGCGGCGGCCGCGGCCGGGGACAGCGTCAAACTCGGGGAACTCGGGCCGAGCCCCGGCCGGGGCGTGCCCGCCCCACCGGCGCCGCGGCGTAAACAAAGGGCGGAGGCGGCCGGTGCGCGGCCCGGGGCCGGCGGCGCGGCCTCCGCCCGGGGGGAGAGGGAGGGTCGCACCTTGGCCAGCCCGGCGCGGTGGGCGCCCTGCGACTCCACGTAGGCGATGTAGCGGCTGAAGTCGCGGAACTGCTCCATGGTGGGGCGGAAGGTCATGATGCGCTGCCCGGGGTTGAGGCTCTCCAGCTCCGAGGCCATGATGCCGGGCCGGCCCTGCGCGGAGGAGGCGGGGGGTGTCGGGGGGGGGGGAGGAGGCGGGACACGCCACGCGCCCCGCCCCCTCCGCCCGCCGGCCAATGGCCGCGGGGTCCGCACCAGCCCTGCCTCCTCATTGGCGGAGCGCGCGTGCCCGTCAGGACCCCCCCCCGGCTCCCTCTCCCGGCGAGAACGCCACCGACTCACAGCTCCCCCCGCGCCGGCCCGGCCCGGCCCGGTGCGGCCGCACCGAGTCCCCGCCCGCCGTGCTCACGTCGGCAGCGCGTCCCGCTCCTCTGCCGCCTCGCCGCCTCTCCGCACCGACGCCCAGCCGCCGTATCCCTCCGCACCACGCGCCCAATGAGCCCTGCGGGCCGCCGACGCCACCGAGGCCGTTCCGCTCCGCCCGGGCCCCGCCCTGCCGCCCCGCCCTCTTCTCCTCCGCCGTCGCAGCCAATCGCTGCCCGCTCCGGCTTCACAGCCAATAGGAATTCGACGGCCGGCCGGGGCGGGCCAGCGAATCAGGAGGCCGGGCGCAGGGCGGTTGCTAGGCAGGGGCGGGAGGCGGCCGGGCGCGCAGCAGGCAGTCGATAGGGGGCGCTGGACCGGGAGGCCGGGCCGGGGCAGCCTCGGGCCGTGTGCAGCCGCGGGGCGGGAGCGGCGTTGTCCCACACGGGTCCTGCCCGGATCCCACACGGATCCCACACAGGTCCCACCCGGATCCCACACAGGTCCCACCCGGATCCCACATGGGTCCCACACGGATCCCGGCCCTGGGGAGTCCCGCCGGGTGCAGCCGTGCCCGGTCCCGCGGGGTGTGAAGCGCTGGGCACTGATCCCGTGCAGATGGGCGCTGCCCTGAGCCGAGTGGTGACACACAATAGGCGTGTGCCAACCGAACGCATGAACTGGGCTAATTATACACCTACAATTTCCGTGTGTAAGCAAAGCCAGAGGAGAATTTGATACTGTGCAAACGTCTGGCAGTGAATTCAGGCTGGGGCTGGGCTGGAGCCAGGCCTGACCCACGCCAGAATTTTTGGCCGGTCATCCAGAAATATGAAAAAGTGCCGCCGTGGCGAACGGATGTTGCCAATAATCCACCACCATTGTGTGAAGGATTGGGACCTGACAGTACAGCTTTAGCAGCAAATGCTTTCCAGTGTGGACAAGGATGAGTACTTGGAAGAACCCATCTGGGGACACTGACCTCTCTGTGGATGGGACTGCCTGCGATTTTCACAGCTCCACAGATCGTGGTGTGCTAAATGCGTTTTAAATGTGTAAGTGCCAATAGGCAACCTTAAAAGTAAGCAGAACCCACCTGAAGAGCTCGTAGCCATCCTCAGAGAGCATACTTGGTCCTTCATGCTTAAATAAAACCTTAATTTCACTGTGTGTTTCTCCTGATATGCATTTCCTTCAGGGCATGTAGCAGCCCTGAAAGTCCTAACAAGCACCACTCCAACACAGGTTTTCCCTGGTCTGCTGCCTCTAATTTGCTCATCTGAATTGCCAGGTATACAAACCAGAACCACAGAGTGGATTAAAACAACAGCAAGTACCACACAGAGCCTCCTACAAATGTCAGATAACAATTTTGAGACAAACTCTGTGTTTCTGGCCTTCTTGGTGGCTTGGCAGCTGCACTGGCCGTCCTTTAATCAAGAAAGGCTAACTTTCTAATACTGTAGAATCACAGAATGGTTTGGGTTAGAAGGGACCTTAAACATCATCACATTCCAACCCCCTGCCATGGGCAAGGATTCCTTCCACTTGACCAGGTTGCTCAAAGTTGCATCCAACCTGGCCTTGAACACTTCCAGGGATGGGGCATCCACAACTTCTCTGGGAAACCTGTTCCGATGCCTCATCACCCTCACAGTAAAGAATTTCTTCCTCATATCTAATCTAGCCCTGCCCTCTTTCAGTTTAAGGTCATCTTCCCATTTCCTGTCACTGCAGACCCTTGTGAAAAATTCTGCTCCAATTCTCTTGTAGCCCCTTTAGGCACTGGAGGTTGCTGTAAAGTCTCTTTGGAGCCTTCTCTTCTCCAGGCTGAACAACCCCAGCTCTCTTCAATCCCCTGTCTTCACAGGAGAGGTGCTCCAGCCCTCTGAGCATCGTCATGACCTCCTCTGTTCCTGTTCCAGCAGGTCCTTATGGGACTTACGTCGGGGCCCCCCCCACAGCTGGGCACAGTGCTCCAGGTGGAGGGTCTCACGACAGCAGACTAGAAGGGCAGAATCACTTCCCTCGATCTGCTGCCCACAGGAGACAGGAGCTCATCTTTTTATGACAACCAGTGCTAAAATGTTCCTGTGAGCGTAGGCAGGGGAGCTCGATAACCTGTAATTGTTAACTGTGGACTGAGACTGCTTATTATAACTGGCAAAAGGGCGACAATGAGCTTTTAATTGGAAGGATCAGAATTATTCTTGCTCTCAGAAGTGAATCAGGTCAGAACAAGCAAAAAAGGAAAAGAAAAGAAGAAGAAAAAAAAAGAGAAATCACTCTTAACTAGGAAATGTTACAAATGAAAATGGCAACGCTGCTTAGGACAAGAAATGCCAGGACTGTGGGGGAAGGAGTTGCCAAGCTACTGCACAGAGTCCGCTCAGATTTGTTCAGTGGTACAGCTGCTTCTTTTCCATACTTAATGACTATTTTGCCCTTGAAAAACAAAATTTAAAGTAACAAAATCTCAAAGGGCTGATGCTTGGGCAACATTATTTGGAGTAGTGATCTTTAAAGGTCCTTTCTAACCCAAACCACTCCATGATCCTATGAGTTAGCATCACTAGGAGGCAAGCCAAGCCTAGGCACTGCCTACACAGCTCTTGCTACAGCTATCAGTGGAATGAATAAAAATCTGAAAATACAAAGAGCAGAAAAGCACCTCAGTGCCCAGGAATTCACCTCTGACTAGCTGCCATTTAGCTGCTGTCCCACCTGCCAAACTGTGCCCTTTACAAAGCTGCTTATCTGAGGCTGCTTTGGGGGCTACCTGGAATGACTAAGGAATGGAAAATTTTCACCATGGAAAGGAAAAAAAAGCCAGCAGTAGCTACCCAGCTCCACTGGTCAGTGCAAATACGGTCTCTGAGACTCCAAAGGGAAGGGGCCAAACACTGTCTTACAGCACCATCTTTGGTGCAAACAGCACAGGTGTGCAAGGAAAAGGCCATGCAAGAGGCAGAACCATGTGGGTCAGGGCCCCATGGCCTGTCCATCCTGCAAACCCACAAGCAAGTCCAGCCAGGTGCTGCACCAGGTCAGTGCACCCCAATACAGCTGCAAATGGGCAGGAGGTGAACATATGCATGCATAAAGGGAGTTGTCACAGAGGATTTCCAAGCTCCCTGCAGGCACAGGGGTCTTTGCAGAAAGTGTGGGGCACGTGTGGCTGGGATGTGCCTGCAGGAAACGACTTCCCTGCCACAGGCTGAGGAGCATGCCCATTGCCAAAGAACTCTGTGGCCTCTGCTTACTGCTGAAGAAAGAGACAGGAAAGCCAGCTTGTATGAAACCCAATTATTCAAATTTATTAACATCAAGAATTATGCAATGATGCTGTAGATTTTTTTTTTTTATTAACAAATAGAAAACAGACTGTATACAACAGTGACCCCTACAGCACTATGCATCCACAAGGTAAAAATGAATGTGTCCTCCAACATTACCAACCCTGGATTGCTGATTTCAACGTAGCTTGGATTCTTAACATTCGGAATACATGTGATAATACAATTAGATACCCTTCCACCACCTTTATTCATAACTCAATGCACTCGAAAGAGGGCTGCTCACTCCCCATCTTTAGTGCAAGCGTGATATAATAAGGAGTATTAATATATAGTACCATTAAATTAAGTCCAGTAGTCTTGCCACATTGGTTCATTAGAACGTCCTGAAGTAGCGGAAAGTACAATATTCTAGTGACTCTTAACATTTGCAGGATAGCAGAAATTATAGATACACCCAACCTCTGAAGCCATGTGTACTCCCCTCCCCTTCCTTGCAGTACCCTGCTTCCAAAGAGAGCCGGCCCAGCTCCGCTCTGGGTCGCCTGGGCTTGTGCTCCTTGCCTGTGTAAATGCTCTGATGCACTCCACTGGTGAGAGGTGACGGGATGGTGCTTGCACGCACAGAACAGTGGGATTAACACAAAGGGCCATGTCTTGCTCTTTCCATCCCCTCCCCAGGGAAGTGTCGGACCCTCTCGCTTCTCCTGCCCCCTTCCCAGCAAGACACACAAAAAGAGGTTCCAATGCCTGGAGCCCGGGATTTCGGGTCTCTCACAAACAAGGCGACGACAACTCACGTCATATCAGGATCTGCCAATACACACGGTCACTGGATTGGTTGAACACGTATTGGAATAGGACTGAACGGTTTCCAGCTGACAACGGGGACCGCTTCTCCGGCGCCCCCACATGCCCTCCCAAACCCAAACCTACTAAGGAAATAATGGGGGGGAGGAGACTAAAAAAATAATTGGTGGTTTAGGTCCAGTTCCATGAAATTTCATATTCTACAGAGGATTAAAAAGCAGCCTATGGGGAATGGAGCCGGGCAGGAACCACAAGCCAGCTGCTGCAAATTACCAAGGAAGCTGCACTAAAATGGGCAGAACCAGCAGTGACTGGGCTGAAATAAACACAGGGCAGTAAAAAATGTAAAAGCAAAAGGAAATGGAAAAAAAAAACCAACCCAACTCCCAAAGGTTTGGCGGGTCCAGTTCTGTCTGGGCAAAACATTAAGACTTGCAAAAAATAAAAAATAAAGAGAGAGGAGATTATAAAAACCACTAGTAACTATTTTACATGTTTAAAAAAAAGATCCCATTCCACCCACCTAAAGCCTCGCTGTGAAATGCAGTCGGCGTGAGAGAGGGTGAGAGATGCACATGAGCAGAAATTCAGCCAGAGACTGGAAATGCTTTTGGAGTCGGATTCCCTCATTTGGCGCTGGGGCTAAGTTCCTAAATGCCGTGATCAAAACTGGTTGGCGTGGAGGTCTGCTGCCTGGGCAGTACCTCCACCTGTACAGAAGGACTGAGGAATGGGCGGCTCTGGCTCAGAGGAACCCGTCTCCACTCCTAGACATCCCCACCGCGACTGGAGGAAAGCACTAGTTACGTTGCATAGTGGTCGAAGCTGCCGAGATACTCCAGCGCGGCTCTGTAGCACAGCTGGTACTGGTCCTGCAAGGCAGCAAGGAGGGAAATGTGAGAAGTGGGGACACAAGGACAGCACACAGCACGGTTCAACATCCAGAGACATCAGCTCCCCTCCCTTCTCCCACAGATCTCCACTGCCCCGCAGAGGAGGGGATGCTCACCTCTGTCTGCACCATGGCTGGCCGCTGTGTCCGCAAGGTCTTCACCATCTGGAACATGTCCACCACCCCCTCGTAGCGCATCCTCTCCAGCACGATGCTGAGCGTGATGAACACGCCTGTGCGCCCAACCCCAGCGCTGCACAGGGAGCAAGAGGTGCCATTAGAAGTCCTGCCAGCCCCAGGAAGGCTCTGCAGAGCTCCCAGGAGTGGTGCCAGCCACTCACGGAGCATAGGGACCTGCTTGGCGGGGAGAGGCCATAGCCCCCACTTACCTGCAGTGCACTGTGATGGGCCCATCCTGCCCAAACTGCTCCTTGGTCTTGTGCACCTGCCCAATGAAGTCGATGAAGCCCTCTCCCGTCTTTGGCACTCCCTGCTCAGGCCAGTCTGTGAACTGGAACTGGCGGATGGTCCGTGACTGGCCGTCCTGCAGGGAGAGGGGTGTTAGATGTGAACCATGGGTGAGGGGCTGATCTCGCTCCCCTCAGCGCTGGTGCTGCTGACCTGCTCTTCCTGACCCAGGCCAGGTGAGAGGGTGCACAGGCCACAGGTGAGCTCAGGCATATCTTTTGCTGCATCTCTGGGGGCTGCCTCTATCCTCTCATTCTCACCCCAGGGCAGCTGAGCTGAGCAAGGCTTTGGCCCCTGTAGGGTCCATTTGGTCAGTGTCCTGGTCCTGTCTGGGGCCCAACTCCATCCCAGGCCCATGTTTACTGTCACACAGGTATCCTGCACCTGGTCTCTGCACACAGAGACTTCAAGTGCAGGGGGATCTGTGTTAAATTGCCCAAGTGGGTAGTACAGGCAAGGCAGGGTCTGGTGCTGACAGGGACCCTGAGCTGCTCACCAGGGCTGCCACAACTGGCAAGGCACAAACTTGTGAAGAGAGGAGCAGCAGGTGGTGGGCAGCAGCCCTTTCTGCCTGCAGCGCAAGGCAGCATTTAATTTTCCTGTTCCTGCAGGAGCTGCTGCACTCTCCCTTGGCTGGCCTGGGCAGGGCAGAGACATGGGAGGCAGGGGAGCAGCAGATACTCACCCTGGCATCCGTCACCTTGAACTCCCGGAGGATGTACTGTGGCATGTTGTACTCTGCCATGGGGTCCACCACGAAGTACTGGTACCGGGCAGAGCGCTCTGCAGGCCAGTACTGATGGCACTTCTCCTGTGGATGAGGAGTAGGGCAAGACATTAGCACTGACAAGCTGCTGCTCCTTCCTCCTGCTCTCTGCGGGCAAATGTAGTTGTGGGGCCACAGGGTGAGCCACTGCACATGCCAGCAGGAGGCTGGCCCAGAGTGGCTGGTGCTGGAGACAGACTGGGGTGAGCCAAGAGGTCATGCCCACAGACAGCAGCCCCACAGCCCCCTTGTCCCCCCAGGAGGATTCATACCCGGCCCATCTCACGCAGCTTTGTCAACATCACCACGATGGTGGAGTTGTGCTCCCAGAGCATCCGCCAGAAATCCTCCGTGGTCTCGGCCAGTGGTCCCTGCGTGGCAATGTAGGCCTTCTGCTGCCTGCAGAACACAAACATAATGGTGCTCAGAGCAGATCTGGGTGGGCCAGAAGTGCTGAGGGCAGGGTCCCTGTGCAGCTGGGAGCAGGGCTGACAATCGAGCTGCAGGAGGCAGGTCTCTAGGACCAGCCATGGGCATTGGGGGAGAAATGAGCCTGACCAGCAAGGATCTTCTAAGTGCTTCCCACAGATGCAGTAAGCACCACAAGGTGAAGGATCCAGAAAGGCTCTTAGTCCTTGCTGGGGTGATGGTGTCTCCAGCCCAGCCTCTTGCTGCTGCTTGTTCCCAGCTCTGCTGCTGCACTGAGAGCACTCTTAGCACCCAGGCCCACATGAGCAGGCTGCCAGCACCCACCTGGGCTGGAAGGAGAGGGAGTGCTTGGGGATGATCCCAGCAGCACCCTTGCATTCCTGCAGTTTTACTCTCTGCAGCACCCCCCATCCCTCCCATTGTATGGGAAGACACAGAGCAGCTGAATCGGGTCACCCAGATCATGCACACCAGCTAATAACGAGGGCAGTGTGGAAACCACCAATACTGTTTTGCCTGCTTTTTTGAAGCTTCAAAATTTGTTCTTGGTTTTCTACCGCAAACCAGAGCATCTCTCCGAACTTTCCATGTGACCTGCCCCAGATAGGACCCCACCCTGAAGAAAGCTCCCTCGGTGCTCTGTACTAGGAGAAGGGCCAGCCCTGTAGTGCCGGTTCCTTGGCTCACCGAGCTCCCAGCCTGGCACGGCAGAGCCCGGGCTGGCTCCACCACTGCGGGGCGCTGGAGCCCGCGGGACTGGGGCCGGCATCCTCCGTCCTGCCTTCATCCCTCTGTTCTACCTTCATCCCTCTGCTGGTGCTATTTTTAATGGTGCTAAAATTAATGAACGTGCTGCAAGGCAGCAGGATGCAGACAGGGGCTGCTTCAAGGAGGATGCGTAAGACATCACAAAAAACAGGGAGCAGGGTTGCAGAACGAAAGAGCTAATAAAGATGCAGCATCAGTGATATCTGCAGGACCTTGGGCCAACTGATTTCTGTAGATAATACCTAGAAGACTGCTAGTTCAAAGGAAAGGACAGGAAGAGATAACAGAGCTCTTCAGGGATGGGGTAGGTAGCACATGAAATGGTACCACCTGCCGTGCTCACAGTTCTCCACCTCCCTCCATAGCATCACCAAGGGGCAAAGCCAGCATTGCTCTCCACCAGCTCTGGAGCCAGGACAGAATGGATGCAGCCAGTCTGTCAGACCCAGGCTGCAGGGTGGGTGTGCAGGCAGCCACGTTAATGACCGGGGCCAGACAGCTCGGAGCCACACAGGCAGGAGGGAGCAGAGGCTGCTCTGTGACAGCTTTTCTCCAGCCCCTTTATCCTTCCCCATTACTCTGTCCCACCCTGAGGGAGCCTGGCTTGCTGTGGTTTTGCTGCTTTGGGATGCTCCCTGGGTTGCTCCCCGTCCACTCTTGCCTCCATGTAGCCCTTCCCCCTGGGAGCCCTGGCTGGGCTCAGCTGCTGGAGCAGGGACAAGGCACAGAGCCTCTGGCCTGGATGCACCCACATTTGTTCCCTTTGGCAGTGCCTTTTGCTGCTGGGAGGGCACAAGCCCAAAAGAGGCAGTTGGGCAGAGCCAAGCTGGAGAGCAAATGTGCCACATCCATCGTTGTATCCCCTACTCCTGCACTGGGTGACCCTACTGTCATGGTGCACAGAGAGATGACAGGAACGAGCCTTCTATGTGCATCATTGGGATTCAGTATGAATTATTGTCTAGGGATTGGCTGGGAAGGGGATGCGGCCACTGGGCTGTTTGCCTTAATTTTTCTCTCCTGGTACTTTGCATCTGAGAATGCCATGCAGCAGATAGATGCAGAAAATGTTAATATTATTGCCCCACTAGATCTTAATATGTCCTTTCTAAAAGGTGTTCTGGAGAGTGGAAACCAGTGATGGGATCCCCAGTGCTCAGCACCAGCCCTGCCTGAGGATCCACAGACTCTCCCCAAAACCAAGACACGGAATGACGAGCCTTGGGCTGCTGCCTGGATCAGCCACTCAGTGCAAGCACAGTTCTACCTCTGGTTGCTACAGCTACTGAGGGGAGGCAGGTTTGCGTTAGATGCTGCAGATATAAAACACATGCCAAGAGATGCCTACCAGAATATCCCATAAAACCTCCACAGGAGCCAACACAGCCTGCCACTCCAGCCATGTGGACATCTGTGTACAGCAACACAAGCCAGCCTGGCAGCACTCACTATCAGTCTTCACATATTGTAACTATACACACTGGAGTGTCTGAGAAGATGGAAAGTGATAAAATTCAACAGTGTGATCCCAGCCCACCTTAGACAGTCAGGACCAGTCCTTGGGAAAGAGGAGAAGGCAGCCTTGCCTAGGTTTTGAAGCAGGCAGGACAGGCTGGCCCACTCACCTAAGGTGATCCTTACCTGTACCCATCTATGAAGCTGGCATTGATGTAATCAGAGCCCTCAACACCCCGGATGGGCTGCAGACAGACTCTGGTCAGCTCGTATGGCATGATGTTCACGAGGCGGTTCTTGAATTTGTTGCACGGGAGGTTGGCACTGATGAAACGTGAGGTATGTGCTTTAGAGTTGGCCAGCAGCTGAAAGAGGAGGAGACATGTCAGATCCCTGCTGGGGATGCAGCAGGCTGGGGGTAAAACTGGGGCCCTGCCAGCAGGGCAGGCAGGAGTTCCTCTGGGTACACATCCACGCTCCCTCCTCTGACTGAGAGACAGCTGCTGGGGACCAGGTCCTTCTGGACCAAAGGGCTTTGCCACCATGATATAAGGAGGCTGCACCTGGATACTCTGTTTCACAGTAATCACTCATCTGGTTTTCGGCCCCTCTCCCATGGCACTGCACACCCAGGCATGGCCTGGCCTTGCTGCTGGCTTTAGGCACATGGCTGTAGGTGACAGCAGGGGAACCACCTGTGCTGACCTATGGCACAGCCCCAAAGCCTCACGTAGTGGAGTGGAGACCCACAGCAGCTCTCTGACCCACACAGGAGCAGGACATGAAGCTTTGCAGCTCACTGAGCCAGGGACACGTGCCTGGTGGCATCAGGGAAGGAAAGCTTTCCCTCTTCCAACAATGTCTTGCTATTTACTTCTCACCCAGAAGAACCCAAGAAAATGTGAGAATTGTGACAATTTTAGGTAAAGAAGATCTATTTTGGGTTACTGTGAGACATTTTATGGTTCTCTTTGAGTCCTGTAAACTGGAGTCATGGCAAATGTGTTACTTAGATCTGCTGGCAGAGACATTCAAACAGAAGTCCCTCTTTTTTCTTTTTCCCCTTTTTCTTGTTTTCCTTCCCCAAAAGACTGCCTCCAGGATCTCCAGAGCCATCCTTCTATGAGTGGCAGCTGGTCCTTGGCAGAGGCTCCCTGCAGAAGGACAGGGTTGCTCTCTGGGGAGAGATGCAGCATTGTGAGGTCCTCCTGTATCCTGCTCCCCAGGGTTTCTCATGCCGTGGACACTGCCAGGGTTTAGAGAGAGGCAAATTTCATTACTGTTCTAAAGATACCCTGGGAGAAATAAAACAAAATTTTGTTGTTCTTACAACAGACCTGCTTGAGTTGAGCAAAATTCTGTGGCTCTCTGAAGGAGTTTCTCATGGCAGGTGTCGCCACGAGACACTCACGCAGCATATTCTACTGTCCCAAGCCCAGGACACCAGCAGCTCTGATAACTACAGGACAGAGCTGTTAAACTATTCCCAGTTTATGCAGAAAGTCAATATTTTGCCTCTCCTGCTCCTTCGTCACTTGGAGGGAATCCCCAGGGTGCAGCTGTACTGCTGCAGTTCATTTCACAGCCCGCATGGTCTGCTGCCTCCCCGCATGAGCTATATTCTCCTGCATGAGTTCCCTGGACTAATGCACCTCATCTGAGAATATGGGCGCTTACCAGAGCTCACTTCCAGCTCCAAGGCTGTAATAAATATCTGCAGTTGGCACTCACAGATACAGGCAGCAAAATGTGGGCTTGGCTTCCTAAAACCAGTGTGCCTTAAAACACTGCTTTCACCAATTCTAGACACTGAGCCTTGGTGTTGAGGTGGTTAAAAGATAACAGATCTCAGCATTGAAGAAATGAGGCTAGAAATGTCTCACATATTTAAATTGGAGCCATTTCCAGACAAGTTGTTCACAGTAACATCAATTATCACTAACATGATCTGCATCTGATTTCAGATGCAGCTCCCGCCGCACAGTGAACCCAGAGCAGAACGTGCTGCTGAGAACTGCACATCCATCTGCCTTTTATATCCTCCCCAGAAGCTGCCAATTCAGGGGGGACCGTGGCCGACACAAGCTTTACAATTCAAATGTATTTCAAATCACTGCCTACCTGCTTCAGAAACACACAAAAGAATAACCACCTGTAATGATCCATAGCTCTCCTCTCCCAGCCCCTGGACGAGCGGCCCGTGGGGTTCTGAGGGCAGAGACGGGGGGGGGCTGGAGAAGTGGGGCGGCGGGGCTCTGCCACCAACCTTGAATTCCAGCTCCATGGAGGTAACGCTCTCGCCTGCTGGCACCTGGGTCAGCTTCTGGATGTGAGCGAAGAGGTTGCGTGCAGGCACCTCGGTATTGCCACACGTGGCAGCCTCCAGCAAGGCCTCGTGGATGAAGATGTACTGGTCCTCTGTCTGCACCATGTAGTTGCGCTGAGAGCGCATGCACGTCACGTGGCCGTAGATGTCCACGGTGTTCTCGTGCTTCATCCGCTCCAGCATGGCATCGATGACGATGAAGCACCCCGTTCGGCCCACGCCGGCACTGTGGGAACAGAGCACGTGGCCTGAGGTGACACGGTCTCCTACAGATGTCACACAAGCTTTGATTTTGCTTAAGAGATCACCCAGACCTAGGGCACACAAAAGGGGAGTAAAGGCTGCTCTCTAGTGAGTGGAGCTCCAAAAAAGAGGTGACGAAAAGAGTGAGGGAGAGAGACACTGGAGAATGTGAGAGGCTACTCAGACCTTCTGCTGGCCCCTTTTCACTGATGGAGCAGAAAGGACACGGTGTCATACTCTGCTGGTCCCTGTGGTGGCTGGTAGCACCTCCATGAGATAAAGAAAAATGTGTTTAACAGGCAGGAGAGTGATAGCACATGTGTGCACTACGTCAGAAGACCTGAAGAGCAGGCTGGGCCACAGTGCCAGTGAAGCCCATAAATTCAAGCCTGCTCGTCCCCTAACCAGGGTCACTGTTTCCTAAGCCATTAAACAAGGACAGCCAGCCTGAGAGGGGAAGCAGAAAGGTGAGATCATGCATGTCTATGCTGAGCCCTTCTCTCAGACACTGAATGCCTCTCCATAACTGGACGAGCAGTAGAGAACCCCAAACTACCCACCCCGAGAGCACCCTGAAAACAACAGATATGCTGCTGTGACATTTAAACACAGGCAGAGATAGGGAGGTAGGCATTTCCTCATTTATGGTGCAAGTCAAATCCTTAACAGGGCTTTAATACAGCTTGTTTGTGTGTTAATTATACCCCACTCTCATCTGAAACAGAGCATGAAAGAAGAGCATTAAACACTGCTGGTAAGGCGTATGCTGGAACGGCAATGATGGAGTGGTTTGTTCAGTAACAGTCCCCTCTCGGCTGGTACAAATAAATCTTGGTTGGGTAAGATGCTGAGCCTTAGCAGACTGATATTTTGCTTAAAGAGCTGCCTCTCTACCCTGTGACAGTTCTGTAAATACCACGTATGAATGTTTGTAGAGGTCACTGCATGCATGTCTATCAGTGATGTGCCTCTGAAGGTACTACCCACTTATGCTGGGCACAGATAATTTAATTTTTAAATGGCACTAGCAGTTTTGCAGGAAAACGTGTTTTCTGAGGCTCTCCATGCAGCAGTGTTGTTTAACCTGACACAGCAGTAGCAAGAGAACTGTCATCACTGCATTACCACTGCTGGGACTGTTCTGTTTCCAGCCCAAGCATCCAGTGCAGGTTATGCTAACCATGAAACCTTTCCTACAAGAAAAGGAGACTCCACCTTCAGATGGGTTGAAGCTCCTGCAGCCACAAGGCACGTGCCCAGGTGCAGCTTTGCAAACTCACAATCCTACCTGCAGTGCACAACCATGGGCCCAGCATCTGGTGGGTTACAGGCCTTGACCCGTCGCAGGAAAGCGAGGATTGGGGTGGGGTATTCTGGTACCCCGTGATCGGGCCAAGCCATGAACTGGAACTGCCGCAGCTCTCGCTTCTCACTGGAGCCATTCTGTTGAAGACAAAGAGGAGTTGTTTTGCATGAGAACAGTCTCATCCCAGGAAGCCACTGATGGGACACACAAAGCTCTGTGTGATGATGCAAAATGTAGGTTTCTTGCAAGGCTTCTACACACAGAGATGTTCTGTGGAAAGCCAGCTGATACAGAGAGCAGAGCAGCTCTGCAGGAGTGGAGCAGGCTGCAGGGAAGGTGAAAGACTCCTTTCTGCACAGCACAGGTTCACTACCTGCATACTCACTGCATGTTCAGGGAAAATGGGCACTAGGCATGGAAGGGCTACAGCAGCCACTTCCCTCCCTACTCCTCTGCATCAGGGGTGTCTCTGGGATGGGTCTGCAGTCTGCCCTACTCCTGTCTGGGATTGGCTGAGTGATCTATGCAGCAATGTGGTAGGACTGGCTGGGTGACTGCTTGGGGGTGAGATGCCTTCTTGGGGTGTGAGTGTGTCCCCATGAGCACTGCCAGGCTCCTGGTCCAGACTCAGTCACCCACAGAGGCAGCCCACTGCAAAGCCTGTCTGCATTGCCATGACATGCTGCTGCTGGCACTGCCCCCAGGGATTTACAAACGCTAATGAGCAACGTAGCAGGCTGGAGAGAAGGGTTTGTACTCAGAAACAACCTCTCCATTTGCATTATTAGGGACAGGAGTGCTAATCATTTACTGCTTCCCATGTTGTCGCTCTAATGGGAGGACAGCTGCTACATGTACACTGGCCAGAGGCAAGAACAGCCCTGCTCTGGGGCCTATCACAGGATCTGAATGCATACAGAAGAGCAGCAGGTATCCTGGACAAAATGCAGTGGTGGTCAAATGCACAAGCCAGTCTCCTACTGCAGTTGTGAGAAACGGTCCATGTATGGAGTGGCCACACACTTGGCCAAGCCAGGCATAGCCAGTGGCCTCTGCCTGTGGGCCATGGAGCAACCTGCAGCATCAGGAAGTGTCTCTGCACTACCTGGAGCAGCAACAGCCCAGCCAGCCCCATACCTTGTACAGCGCGAAGGTGCGGACAGTGTAGGTCGCCAGCTCGACTGTATCCAGCAGCGTCACCTGGATCATCCCATAGGTTTCCGTACCCCGGCTTGGCCAGTACTGGTCACACTTCACCTGCAGGGAGGCAAGGAGAAAGGGTTAGTGCTTGGCTGCTGGTTGGGGCACTGGGGTAAGGAATGGCAGGGTGAAGGGTAAAGACAGAAATGAGTCATGGTGCAGGGGGCCCCCAAACACCCAGATTTCCTTCTCCTGGTGTGTCCCAATCCCCAGCAGAAAGGCAGCACCCCCTGGGCTCCTTTCCACAAAATTCATTCAAAGAGTGACTTTTTTTCCACTGGAGCCACTGGTGGGAAGTGGCAAAGGAGGCCAGGCCACCAGACAGAGCAGCAACAGTAGCACCAGGTAAGCAGACAGTGAGGGGCAATTCCCAGCAGTGATTTGTGCCTGCTGTAATTTTTCTTCTCTGCCTCCTGTTTGGGCAGATGAGGGTCTTTGGGCTGTGCCTGCACCAGCCCTCTGCCTGGCTGAAGAGAAGGTGGGCAGCTGTGGGCTGGTGGGAGGAGAGCAGGTGCAGCAGGGAAGGGGAGGCAGTGGTTTCTGTGGGCAAGGCTCTGCTCAAAGGGCAGCTGAGGTGAGAGAGAGGCAGCCTGTATCCCCATCAGCTCCCTCCTAACCCAGCTCAGAGTCCTTGACCCACAGCTGAGGCAGGACAGAGCTCTAAGTCCAGCACAGTACACACCAATACAACAGGAGGCACTACCCTTTTCTGTAACATCTGTAGTCCCCAGGGTGCCCCTGCCAGTGTGGCCTCCGGGCAGCAAACCACCCCAGTGAAAGGTGGGACATAGCCCATGCCAGGGGCCTGGACACTGGGTTGGACCACAGGGCTGACCCTGCCAGTCTCTCTGTGCTGCCATAGGCTCAAGTGCATTGAGCATCACAGAGAGATGCCAACCTGCCCTGCTGGCAGGTGGTGCATCCCTGAAAACCTACATCTCCCAGGTGTTTCAAAAGGGTTGTGCAAACAAGGCACAGATGCCAGCTCAGACGCAGACATATCTTGTCCCTCTGTGAGAAGACACAAACCATCCCTTCAGCCCCTTCCTGCAGGCAGCATTGTCCCATCACGAAAACATTGCTGCTCCCTAGAGATCTCCTGCCCTGCAGCATCCTTATCACCCCCTTCCAACTCTGCAGCCAGAGTGCTTTGAACTACCAGTCACAGCTCCTGCTGCAGCCCACTTGGCAGAGAGCCCTAACACATCCCCAGGGCCCCATCCCTCTGCCCCCTTCATCTCCCTGCACATCCCTCCCTGTTCACCTGCTGATGACCTCCTCCTCCTCCTCCTTCACAGCTCAGCGTTTGCAAACTACTCCTCCGGTTTTGTTCTCTGCAGCCCCAAGCTCCCTATTTAATTGGCACCCTGAGCATCCCTGTTTCATCTGACACCTGGCTCCCCCACCCCGCAGAGCCGTAGTGCCTGGCTGACAGGAGGAGGGCTTCATTCCCACCCGTGTGCACTGCACCGAAAATGGTTTCCCGCCCTAGGAGAGAGGAGTGAATGGAAGATCATCTGTGCTTGTCAAGGAATAGTAAACTTAATTATTAGCAGAACGTGTTTACAGGGGAATGTGTGGGAAGGGAAACAATAAGCTTAATTAGAAATCAATGAAGTTCTGCCTTTTAATTGAAAGCACTTTCAGCAGGGTGGGGCTTGTGAGAGCTCAGAGCCCTCATCCTGCACTCTGGCTCTGGAATGCAGACACACCTGCAGCCAGAGGGATGCACCTGTCCCTGCTGCTTTGGGTTCTTCTCTCAGTAAGTCCTGCCCTGGCAGAAGTGCCTGGAGCAAGGCTGCCTAATGGGGTACAGCAGGTGCCCGTGCACCCAGAGCAGCTCTGCTGCCTCCTGTCCAGGGTCTCCAGCCATTCAAGCTGCTGTGCTGCCTTGGACCTGTGGCAGTGTGGCAGGCCCTGCAAAAATCTCAGAAGATTCCTCTTCCCCACTTGGCACAGTGCAGCCTGTTATTAGACACTGACTGGCTGCAGCACGAACAACTGTGAGGTCACAAACCTTATTTCACAGCTAAACTGATCCCATCCTCACGAGCGGGTGGTAGCTGCAGGCTGTGTCTCCACTGAGACCTGAGTTTGCCTTGCCTGAGCCTGGCTTGGGGATGACGTGACCCCTCTCTGATGGAGGGGAGGGCAGCGTGGCATCCTGTAAATGCTGGGGCAGCTGCTTGCTGTGTCGCCCTTGGTGTGGTTTGCAGAGGATGTTTCAGGGGAACAGCACAGCGTGTCCCTGGGCCTGAGCCTACACCTCAGGGAGAGCAGTCTCCTCCTGCCACCCACATGCTGCAGGGCCATGTGTACTCGAGCACAAAACAAACTTCAGAGGAGTTCCCTGTGTGGGATAATAGCAGTGCCTGGGCTGGTAATTGAAAATTATTTATTCATGACCAGATAAGAGTCAGTCACATTTTCTGCCAAATTTACCCATAATGTTTATGCCCCATTTTCAAGCTCTGTAAATTTTATGCTGAAGCCGATACACTGTGGCACTAAAGCAGACAAGAGATGTTTTCTTCCGGCAGTGCTTGTTTCTCATTAACTTAAGGAGCTCAGTAATGTCCTGAACAACCATTCATTGCAGCTTTGCTGAGTGGCTCCTGTCCCTCCCCTTCGATGCCCTGTGCCCAAGAGCAGCCGGGCACCTCTCTTCAGCTTGAGAGCTGCGCTCTGCTCCCGGCCCCACTTGCAAGCTCCAGATGGCATCGCTGCCAGTGAGAGGGCTGGAGCACGATGTGGCTGCCAGGCTCCTCTTCCCCAGAGCCCTCGAGCACCAGCCTCTTTACACCCCTGCCTGGGGACAGCAGAGATCACGCCCCAGGGATGGCTGCTTGGTGCTCTGGGCTGGAACAGAACAAGCCATGGTGCTGCTCTGGGAGACCTCACTCTGCCAGGCTCTTGGGGATAGCCCAGGGCAGGAGAAATCCTGCTTTAATACCTCTCTCATGCAACACAGCCCGGCAGGGACGTGCCACGCTCGCAGCTTCGGGAAAGCTAATCTACAATGTGTGTTTCTGAACTGCCACCAAATGATTCTGAAACTGATTGTAAAGCTTTGAAGGCAGCTAAATTGCACAATCCAGCCATTTCTATCCTTTATGTGCTTCTCGCTTTGTGAAAACATGAAAAAGGGAGGATGATTTGGACCATCAAGCCAGCTGAAATTGCAGACCATAAAAGCTGATGCTCTTTAAAGATTTTTTTTCCCCCTGCAGCTCAGGAGCCCTTTAAAGCAGTGTCACCCCCACAGGGCTGCCAAGCTGCTGCTGGTCCTGGTCGCTTATCACAGCACTGCCGAGGGTGACCTGGGGAGCTCGCCTGGAGAGGTGGCAGAGCCTGCTCTGTGTTGGGCATCTCGCCATGAGGCCCTGCTACCCACCCCAGGCTCTGCAGCTGGACAGACAGTCCTGTGCCCGTACCAAAGCCCCTGGGCAAGGGGACTTTCAAGCAAGGTCACCCTTGGGTAATGCTGTGATGCCATGTGACTGCCTGGAGTAGTGCTGTCCCACAGCAGCGTGAGCATCAGCAGGCAGCAATGCTGCAGGGACCCAAGGGGTTACATCTGATGAGGTTTGAAGGCTATGGAGTGGAATGAACTGCAAAACAGTGACTCATGCTGAAAGTCTGGAGCAACGGGCAATGACTGGGATGGGATCTTCCTCGGTCCCAAAAAGGTGTACTCCCGAGAGAGGTCTAGCCACCATCAAAGGAGCACGAGGAAAAGCAGAGCAGCAAGGTGGCTGAAAGCCATCCTGTCTTGGAGGATGTTGAAAAAGACAACCAAAAAACCTAGAGAAAATTATCTCCTAGAATTCCACATCCCACCTCTCTGCCAGGGCTCTGCTGTGAGGGGATGCCCTGAGACACCTACAGGGTCCAGCAAACACATCCAGGGAAGCCCTTGCTGTGGATGGCTGGATGGATTCAGGAGTGGCCAGGCTTCTCCACTGCCTCCCTTGGCACCCTGCCCCTCCTGCAGTGCCTGAGAAAACTGCCCACTTCTCATTAGTGCTGGGGATGTGCCAAAGAGGCAGCAGGACATGGGCAGGCAGTGCCAAGGAGCAAATCCTGGGGTCTGGGTCTGGTTGGGTCAGCTTAGAGCCCTTGGGCAGTGTGCCCAGTCATGCAGGCTGACTGCAGATTCTGTGAGGGCTCTGGTCACCTCCTGCCCATGACAGGGATTCACACTGCCTGTCTTGTCACCAGAAGCCTGACCACACACACTGTGTTTGAGACAGAAACCAATACTGCAAGAGGCAACTGCAGGATGATATGACAGGGAGCATGCTGGGGGGAGATAACGCACAGCTCAGCAGCACAGGTATCTTGGGCAAAGACAAGAGCCTGTGGGGTCAAAGGAAAACCGTTATCTTCAAGAAACACGCACCTTGGAGTGCTTTGCCATAACTAAGCAGCCTGGAAGTTAAGTGAGTCAGGACTCCAGGCATGAATTTCCTTGGTAACCTAGAAGGGCTTTTCCTTGTATTTCAAATATATGCTCCATTACCAAAATGTGAAGGCACAAAAAAGTCTCCATACAACCCCCAGCTGCAGAGGGTGGTTGATCAGAAGCTTCTGATCTTGCTTAGCCCATGTGCCAAGCCCTGAGCCAAGGACAGGTCAGATTAATTTCCCTGCATTTGGGCTGGGCGGGTGACAGTGGCCGTCAGACAGAACAGGCAGGGGGAAGCACAGTTCAAAGCTGGGGTTGCCTCTCTGGAGGCAGCTCATCTCCAAGGAACACTGGTTTTCCCTGCAGGCCGTAGGGCATTTCTAGAGCTGGGGAAACCCATCAACAATGCCTGGTTTTGTACATGCAGAGAAAGCAGATCTGTTTTGCCACAGTGATCGGTTGTTCCAGCTGCTTCCTCCCAGCCAGCGTGGGCTGGGACACCCCTGTGAGCATTTCAGTGCTAAAGCTTTGAAAAGGAGGGAGAGCATGCGGGCAAAAGTTTTAACTAAACCCAAACTTGACAGCTTCTGCTTCTCAAGAATGAGCTTATTGGGCTAAAAATAACCAGTGCTTCACAGCTTGAGCGCACAAGCCCCTTCTCCTGCTGTTGGCATGGCAACACTAAAATATTCCACAAGTACAAGTGCTCACTACTAAAATTTTACTTTTAGGAACAAACTGGATCACAAGAGGCAGAAGCTGCCTCCTGCTTGGGCAGGCTTTGCCCAAAGGGTGCATCCAGGCATGGGAGCACTTGGTCACAGCTTACAAATTCCTGCTTCAGGGGCTAAGTAAAAACCTCTGGCATGAAAACCTTAAGTACCATCCACAGTGAGGGCTCTTTTTCCACCTCACACTTTCCCCATGGTTTGCAGGCAGCTTTGCATTTATTACATCAGAATATCTAATCCTGGCTGTATGAGCCAATCATTTATACATATTGTCATTGAACAAGGCACAAATCAGTCTTGTTATTGCAATGAGACCCTGTCAGCCATTCCCCTGCATTGCCAAAGATGCCAGGGTCCTGTCAGGCTGCAGGATGCTGCTGATACAACCTACCCATTGCAGCTTCTCAGCTTCTGGGACTGTCCACACTCCCCATTTCAGAGCTTTCCTTTCTCCCTTTGGTGTGAATGCTGTGAGGAGGGGAAGGACGGGTGTGCAATGCAGACACACAGGCAAAACAGGGGTAAACGAGCAGGACAAAGACAGGAGGTTTTGCCCCATAGGGACACACTTACAAGGCACTTGTTGCTGGGCTGCCAGCCCCAGTGAGCCACATCCCTGGAACTGCCTCTCCCTGGATGCCTTTATGCTGTAAGATGTTCCTATCTCTCCCTCCTGCCCCTCAACAGCTCCAGGAAAGAAAGGAAGCACACACTGTACCCTGGACTTCTCCTCCAGCCTGGTCATCATGACTATAGTTGCTGTTCTCTGTTCCCACACCATCCTCCAGAAGTCGCTGAGGGTTTCTGGCAGAGGTCCCTGTGTGGCGATGTAGGCGTTCTGCTTCCGATACCCATCGATGTAATTGGCGTTGATGTAATCACTGCCGGGGACTCCTGTGCAGGAGAAAGAGGCCAACTGTTACTTGGGGGGCAGCCCACGACCCTGTCTGTACCTATCGCTCTGCAGGGCCCTGCAGGCAGGGGAAGAGAATGGGGATGGCAGGATCTTTCTCCTGGGAATCCTGCAAAGGACAGGGATGGTGCCTGAACAAAGAGGAATCCTTTGTAACTCCCAAATTAATGGAACAAGGAGGCAACACCAAAGCAGAGAGACAGCTGCCACCCGCACACAAAGGGAAATTCACAGGCAGGAATATTAAGGAGCTCGTTTGGCCCCAAGCAACGCATTGAAATAATTGTCTTAAATTCACCAGCAATTTGTTATGGTCCTACAGCACCTTTTAAAAATGAGGCTGCTTCATTAGCTTGCTTCTGTTAGAAAGGGATGTCAGGCAGGGATGTCCTCCCATCCTTCCTGCAGGAACAGGTATCTCAGAGGAGGAGGAGATCCCACTACCATTGAAACCTTTCTGTGTGAGACCCCCTCTGCTGCCTTCTGACAGAGGCTGCTCCAGCCTCCACTCTGCCTCCACCACTTTAAGGAAAGGAATTTTTTGTAAAGGCCTTTAAAATGCAAACACATAGTTACTAAAATAAATGTGGCAAAGCAGAAGCCTGGGGCTGCTTCCCAACTCTGCTCAGCATGGGCTGCCCGGGCCACAGGGAGAGAAAGCAGCACGAATCTCCTCATCTCCCTGGGAGAGAGCATCTGCATTTCATTAGGGGAAGGAAATAAAGCTGGGGGTCACCCCTCGTCCTTTTGTGCTGGGGAATTTTCTACAGGTCTGGAAGTCTCCAGCAGGCAGCAAGTGCTGTGGTGGCTGTGGGGGAGTGGCAGCAGCCGGAGTGTAGCACTTGGCTCCCTTGGCATGGGCGGCGGGGACCTGGCAGGGTGCTTCGGGAACGGTTCCCAGGAAGGCACAGACACTACTTACAGCAACTGAGTCAGGCTACAAAACAGGGATTCCCCCACGTGTTCACCCCACAGCTGTCTGAGAGGGTTTGCCCCTGAGCAGGCATGCCAGGGAATCCCATAGCTGCTGCTGCTGCTGCTTGACAGGGCTTGCTGTGAGGGACCGTTTGGCCCCCCCTCCTCCTCTCAAAGAGGATGAGTAGTGCATTAGCATTAGAAAAGCCTTTTCCATTCCTAGAAAAAAGATGCTAGTGACTGTGCAAAGCCAGGCCCCAGTTCCTTCCCCAAGCATTGAATTAGCTGCATCTTCCTCATCCCCATGAGTGGGCTCAGATCTGCTGTGCAGAGCTGGATGCTGGTTTATAGAACAGCTCCTCTGTGTGCAAGAGAACTAAAAACATGTATTAGCCCAGACTCCAGAGATGTGGGGCTGGTTCTCGGAGCCATGGGAGTGAGTGCTATGGACACCAGAGCCCAATGCATCCCCCATGGAATACAGGGATGTGTGGAGCCTGACGTCCCAGGGGAAGGGGCACCCCTCAATCTGTGCCACTCTGGGCACTTTCTTGGGAACGTATACTGATAAGTCCAAGAGGAAGATACTGGCCTGACAGTTGTGTTGGGACAAAGGGTGGCAGGGCTAACAGTGCCATGTTTCACCAGGTACTGAGAGAGGCAGCTGAAGCCACACAGCAAGGACAGAAGTAGAAAGGCTGCAGGGACAGACATCTCTGCTGCCAAGCAGTATCAAGCAGCAGCCACACAGGACACACTGCTCTGAGGAAAGCTCTGCAGAGCCCTTTCTCTCTTCTGGCCATTCAGAAGAAACATTTGATCATGCTGATACTTGGTGTTTGCCCCTGCTCAACCGAAAATGGGGAAAAAGATGGTCCCCTGCTGCAGTCAGGTTCAGCTGCTTGCTGGGGTACCCACTTCAGAGTCACTCTTACCATCAATGGAGGTCAGGATGACACGTGAGTGGTCATAGGCAATCACGTTTGCATAGCGGTTTTTGGGTTTATTCACTTCCAGGTTGGAGTTCTCCCAGGTAAACTGCTGCCCTGGATCAATGGACTGTGGAGAGAAAGAGAAGGAAGGAGTCAGGACTAGTTACAGTGCAGTGAGATACTGCAGCACACGTATTTCAGTCAGGAAATCTGCACTGCCCTGCACAGCTCTCCCCAGGCCAGACACAACTTCCATGGGTGTCCACAGCAGCAATGTCAAGCCAGACCACACTGAAAACCAGTTTCCAGTGGGACACGCATCCCATGACCTGCAGGCAAAGCAGCCCCTCGCTTGGGCAGCCTGCTGCAATGAGCCTTCATCTCCTCTGCTGTGTGCTATCCTTTCCTCTGGAGCTACCCATCAGCAGAAATTTGGTCTTCTGCCAGGACTCCAGAGAGACCTGACTGCACAGTTCTTGACCTAGCGGTTTTATTAGCTGTTGAACTGCAGTCTCATGAAATATAGCAAGCCCTGGGTGTCTTGTGCCCCAGGAGCTTTCAGTATTAGTGCCCTGCAAGACAGCCTATGAGCTTTTGCCAGGGAATAGTCATGAAAATTGATAGGTTACTATCCACTGCTCCAGCTACTTATGCAATGTAAATATCTCTTGTTTGAGTTAACAGAGTGACAAGAAACTATAAACTCGGAGAAGAGACATCGTTGTAAATCTTGGCCAAAGGCCTGCACACTATGCAACTGCCTGAAAAGCACACACCCCACTCCCACCTGGCCTCGCACATCCGATGATTCTCCCATGAGCCATGTGCTGGTGCAGCCAGTGCACGCCTCCTCCAAGGCCAGGCAAGCCTCTTCCCAAAGCCTTCCCTTTCATCTTTGTCCATGCCCAAAACAAGGTGAACAAGGACCATCCCTAAAGCACCCCTTGGAGATGGGGTGGCTTTGTTGTCTGACTCGTGAGGCACCCGGACAGCTGCCTCACGTAGGGACTTGCTCGGCACACGCAGCCCTGGGCAAGCTGGGGGCAAACAGTTACAGCAGCACAGTCATCCCATGAACCCCTTTCCCCCAAAATTACCAACACCGGCAAAACACTAAAATCAGGCTCCAACTCAGGGTTCCCAAAACTTTGCTGGCCCAGAGACATGAACGCTGGGTAAAGAGGCCAGGGGAAGCACACCCTGCTGTGCTCTCTGCAGGCATCCGTGTTCATTGCCTGGCAGAGAGCTGTGTCAGGTTTATTAGGCAGTGAAATGCCTGTCTGTCAGCTCTGGATCAGCTGTGAGCAAAAGGCTGAGTTGAGAAGCACAGCTCCCTGCCTGGGCCGACATGGACAGCCCTCATGGTCCCTCTGCTCAGTCCCACCAACCACTGGCTGTGCACAAGGTGACATCCACTGCTGTCCCTCACGCTCCTCAGATGTGGAACAGGCCCTTCCCAAGCAGCCAGCACTGGGTGTGGATACTGGCTTGGGCACAGAGCACAGGCACTGCCTGCATTGCTGCAGCAGCACTGAGGGATCTGCGGCACCAGGGGCCAGTGCTGTGCCAGGTGGCAGCTGTCTGTCTGTCTGTCCCCACGCATGGCCCGTGCTGCCAGCCCTCCCCGCAGCAACAGTAGGCTGCCTGCAGGCACAGGGGCCAGTGCTGACGAAAACATGCAGGAGGATGTGACATCACAGCGATGCTAATAGGCAGTTTGGGAAATGTAGGATGTAAATAGACATTTCCTACAGAAAACCTGTAATTTTCTATTATCAGTGTAATAAGTAGGCAGCTGCTGCGCTCAGAGGCACGGCAGCAGGGATGGTGAGAGTGGAGGCTGCAAGTACTGCTTCTGGCTGGAAACCCACTGGCCTGGCTGCCACAGCCTCTGCAAATTCCTCTGCCCAGGCACAGAGACATCCCAGCACAGCTCATGGCATTCTGGGGCACTTCATCCAGGCACCTGTATTTTGTTTTCAGGACAGGCTGCTCACTGGACCAGCTCTTTGGATGCTCTCCTCTCAGCTGTGTGGCAGGGAGGACTGCTGCCGACCTAAGGGTGGAGCTGAACTGCAGAAGGGCAGTGCAGAAATGATCAAAGGCATGAAAAAATAAGAGGAATATAATGTAAGGACTTTTCAGTTTGCAGTAGAGATAAGTGAGAGGGGTTTTGATACCAGCCTGGTCAATCCAGAGCATGCTGAAGGAGAAGCACAAATAGACAAACTAAGGAGGAAGAGATGGACACACCAACACCTATTAGAGACATAAATAATACTTATTTTTCAAAAATGTGGCCTTAGTCTGCACAGACAGCCCATGCAGAGAACTGACTACCTGGCCATGGGGCTGAGACTGGCCCTGAAGGCATTAGTGAGTATCTTGTTGCTATGGAGAAGCAACCCAAGAAAACACAAGCCCTGTGCACCCTGTGAACACTCCCAGTGGGCACAGGTGGGTGCTGGAGCAAGTCCTCCCCCCTCAGCAGAGGCAGGCAGAGCTCAGTGCAGTTGTTGGTGCACAATCTACACCGCACATCACTGCCACACGGCTGCAGGGCGACAGAGCTGTGTGGGGCAGTGTGCTTTGCACTGCAAGTCCATGTCCTGCCACAGCAGAAAAAAGAGTTATTTCCCGGGGGAGGGAGGCACAAGGCTGCCAAGAGCCCCCAGAACCAAGGAGGAGCATCAAGGGGTTGCCATTAGGGTTAATTGCTTTGATGTGCAATGAGGATGTGCAGAAATGGTCTAATCATCATCAGCCTCTTAAGAGGGCGAACAGGTGAGAAAGTCAGAAGTAATAGAGCACCTGAGTGCAAAGAGGCTCTAATTAAATACTCCTGCAAATTATTGACTCATTTAGAAGTAAAATGATTTAATTTAAACTCTGATGATGAATTAATGTACACCTGTTCCCCCCTTTAAGGCAAACAAATGAGTAAATAAACTGGAGCATGATGGGCTGCTTGGAGAGCAGTTGGAACCCTCACATGGAGTGGTGGTTGGCAAGTCTTGTCCCATCTCCGTACAATGCTTTGCAGCCCCTGACTGTGGCAGCACTACCTTGTCTCCCCACCTTGCTCCACAACTGCTTGGGCTCTGGGAATCTGCTCTCGTTCCTTTCTGGGGCTCATGGGAATTACTGCTTCATCCCAAAACTTGATCAGAGTAACACTTTCAACTCATTCTTCCTAGAAAGCAGAAGGGCTAGGAAATTGGAAGGAAATGAGCCAGGAACAAACTTAAAAGCCCCATGACTTTTAGTTTTACTTTGCTTTAAAGTGACAGGGGAGATGCTGTAAGACAGCAAGTACAAATTAAGAAAAAGCCCAATTAGTGAAACTCCTCCTTCCCAGCATGGAAGTGCAAAGAGCAATCTCTCCAAAGTAGTTCAGGGATTCCTGCTGCTAATGCCATAAAGACAGAGTCAGACCACTGAAACAGGATTGGAAAAAGGCTCTTTCCTCGACAGACTTGAGAGCACTCTGCAAATGCCTTGAAAACATTCCCGGGTGCCAGTTTATCTCTCAGATACAGTCCACCTTGGGTTTGTTGCACCCCTTCCCCAGCACAGCTCCAAAATCCCTCCATATGCCAAGTCCCTGCTGTTGTCTATGCTACTGGCAGGCATGGGCAGCCCGGGCAGGCAGACCCCTGGGGCAGCCCTGGCAGGCAGACCCCTGGGGCAGCATGGCTGGCCCTGCCTGTGGCAGCCAAGGAGCTGGGCAGCCGAGACCCTGCACTGCTCAGCAGCTCAGGTGGCTGCACAAGGGCACGGGGGTGGGAAGGTGCTCAGGCAGTGAGTGCTTCCCGGCCTCCTGTGAAATCAACCACATTAGCACAAGCATTGACCACTGTCAATCTCTGCTGCGTCTCAAATGAGGACATAATGTGCTTCTGAATCAATCGCTGGCAGTGCTTCAGCCTTATTATTCTTATTACCGGAACGTGAGTGCTGCGTGAGGGAGCTTCCCAATCAGCCCATTAAACCCACAACGAGCGGCTCCCTGGGTGCTATCTGGACCCCAGGTCCAGCACCTCCTGGGTCCAGTGGCTCCAGGGACCCAAGCACCTCTCCCACCATCTAAGCTGCCTTGCCAGGACTACAGGCAAGGGAGATGCAATGTCCACAGTGGCTTTAAGGAAAACGCAAGTGAACACAGGGTTTGGGCAGGCCAGCAGTGTCTGTCTCCTTAGAAAACTGTGAGGAAGGGTCTGCAGCCTCCCCACTACACTAGGAAGCAAGAGCACAGTCAAATCTCATACATGACCTAAAGATTACCAAGAACTAATGTGCTGGGCAGTGCTACACTGTCATGTTCTCATCACCTACAGCCTGCTTTGCTCCCAGGGGCCTCGGACACTGGACGGACATGCCAAAGGGACTGGGCATGAGGGGCAAAAGCTGCAGTTCGGATGTAAGGAAAAAATTTTCCCCTGGAAAAGTGATGCAGGACCTAGCCCAGAAACAGCAGCAGCCACGAGGGAGCAGGAACTAGTGCTGGCTGGAGCCAGCCAGTCCTGTGTTTGCTAACAGCATCAAAGGGGACACCAGCACTCAGCCTGCTGGATCCCACAGCTGCAGTGTGTGACGCAGTGTGTGTGTGTGCACACCTGTCTGTACCAGTGCAGGTATTCCTGCACCATCCGAGGGCAGGAGCCTGCCCCCCGTGCACAGGCTGCAGCGTGGGAAGGTGCCCACAGGAGGAGCTCCAACACAGCGACAGCGCCTGCCACCGCCCGCAGGTCCACAGTCATGGGGCTCAGCCTCCCTTCTACTTAATTCCATTAGTCCCACACTGTAAATTCACTGTAGCTCCCAGTGTACACTAAAAATGAAATACTATCCTGGTGCAGCCAGGCCAGAAGCTCCTGCCAGACTCTTGTACCCTGCTCCCCAGCTGCTGCATGCCCGGGGAGCATGGTGGGGCTGTGCTCTGCCCCACACCAGAGCAGCTGGCAGCAGTTAACTGTGTCTGCAGCCGGCTCAGCTCCCAGCACCTGCAGTTCAGCCTTTCCTGTCGCACCAGGGGTACCAGCAGGTCCAGCTGGGATAGCTCCCGGGTACCAGGGGAGAGGGCTGGCCCGCAGCTTCTGAGCCTGCTCTGGCTGCAGCCAGCTCACAGCTTGCTCTGTGATGGCTTTGTCACACGGGCTGCTCGGCCACGCGGGGTGGCAAACCGGTGTGAGCAATATTATTTGTTCTCTGACCTGTGGGAATGGAGGTCAGATAGCTGTGAGAAATCTCTGCCACCCTTCCGTGCTCCCTTCCCAGGCGTGTGGGGAGGTGCTGACAGGTCTTGTTTTGTGTCACCTGTGTCTAGGCTACCCTGCTATTGCTTGCACAACTAAGGCAAGTGCCAGACTGATGGCTCTGGGCCAGCTGGCCTCGGTGGTTAAAAGTGCTGTTAAATATTTGCTCTCTGCCTGTGGTGCCACCGCTCCTGGAACATGAGCCATCTATAAACAGCCCTGCACCCCATGGAGATGTTAGGCTGACAGGCAACTTTGCAAAAAACACTTAAAATTCAACTATTCCGAAGCACAGTCAAACAGCAAATGGGCCTTGGGGGTTCACCTGCAATGCCTTCCTCCCTTGGGTCTCCCTGCTCAGCTGTGCTATGCCCAGTCCAGCAGCACTACCATGCCATGGGGAACAGGGTCAGGGCTTCCATCTCTCTAAGTGCTGGGTCACCACTCAGCTCTGCATAAGGTCTGTGGCTCACACAGTCCCAGGGACTGTATCACCGCTTACTGGAAATGCACAGTATGTGCCCAAGTGTGGTTCCTGTCTCGGGCTCCCACGGGGCTGCACAGCCTGTTCCCCTCCCACCTCAGCTATTTCCGCATCCACTCTGCAGATTCCCTTACTCAGCAGCACATGCTGTGCCCATCCTGCCCTCCAGCCCTCCCATCGCAGGCCCCAAAGGGAGCTGTTGCTCTGCCCACGCACACAGGGACCAGGATGAGAGCAGACCCACTGCTGCAGCAATCCTGCACAGGCAGCTGCTGTTCTCTGCAAACTCAGTCCAGGATTCTTCTCTTTTCAAATGGGAAACGATCGTATCGATCCCCACATGCCAACAAGGGGCAACCCCTTCTGCTTTGGGGTCCATCCCAGTGTCAAACACTGTATGAGCCTGTCATGTTCAGTGATTTCCAGCTGATGAGGAGTCAAACACAGTAGAATCCAGGGGAAAAAATTACATGCAACAATCAGCTACTTAATAGCTGCTTCAACATGAGAAGTACAACTGATTGGTGCTCTCAACCAGCCATGATATTCTAAAGAAAGAGAAATGAGAAGAGAGAGGCTCATGAAAGCAGCTAAGAGAATTTACTTAATGCTCATTTTTTCCAAAACAGTTCCCACAGCTCAGTATTACACTGCAGGCTCTAATGAGCACAGACCTAGTATGAGGATGGGAGTGCACAGACAACGGATCCTGCCAAATCCACACCGTGCAGCAGAGCCACAGCCTGCCTGTGGACAGCCCTGCTTAACATCTGAGCTGGACTGGAAACAAAAAGCCCAAGGCGGAGAAATATGACTGCACACCTTGGCACCACTGGTAGGACATACATGAACACACAGGTAGCTGCAAGGGAAGCACATTATTCCTTTAAACATCTCCCAAGTTGCAATGCAATGGTGTAGCTCATCTCTCTCGTTCAGACAGCTGAATGCAGAGGGATGCCAAAGCCCTCATCTTGGCATCCCAAAGCAAAAAAGAGCTCTGTGCCTTCCTCCGATACACACAGCACACCCTTTGAACTAGCTGGAATTGGTCCCTTGCCTTCTCAACATCTGCTTTCCCTTTCCTGGCATACATAATCCTATCTCGTGGGCAAATGTTATGATCTCATCTCATGGATCAGTGTAGGTATGGTGCAGGAAGGGGAGGCCACAGGCACAGGCAGATAACAATTCAAACAGAAGTGATAAGACATGCAAAGAACGCTTCCTAAATTTATTCCCTCTTTAATAGTAGTGGGGGTTTATTTACAAGTCTCCTGCAGCTCAAGAGGGTCCTGCATGTAAGCACAGCAAAACATCATCCTGCCATTGCTGCTCTCATGGCGGCAGAGGAACTTTTCAGAGTTTTACACAGTTTCAACCCAATCACGCAGCCTGGAGAGCGCCTAGAAATGCAAGGCAGCCCTCACGCAAGCCAGCCACTTCCCCTCCATGTGTGCACCCCCTTGGCAAGTTGTTCTCTGGGGAGGACAGGGATGGGCTGGGAGAGGTGCAGTGCAGGATGGAGGGATTCACCAAATGCCCAGTGTGTGCCTGTGTGTGTGAGCAAAGGCAGCATCAGTGGTGGGTGCATACAGTACCTACAGTACAGAACCCAGGGGCTCCACCAGAGATATGGACCAGGGTAGGAGCATGATTCAGTGATGTAGGTGAGTTTGCAGCTCAGGGCTGTAGGGCAGAGAGAGCTCTGTGCAGGGAGGGGAACTGGGACTACTCCAGGGCAGTGGGACATTAGCAGAGTTTCTGGTGGCAGAGATGCTGAATGGCACAGGCTAATGCCAGTACAGTCCAACAGTGTTCAGGGGGAGATTAGAAGGGGAAGCAGGAATGAAAACTCAAATGCATATTCATTGGCATCAGAGGATGGCACAGAGAGCAAAGCTTTGAATGTAGATGGAAGTGAAGGGGCACAGGATGCTGTGGAGTGAAATACCTCAGCCAACCTGGATGGAGGGCAGCCCTCACACAGCAGAACAAAGTAATCAGTGACAGCGCAGGCAGGCTGTTCATTCACTTCTAAGGCTGTAACCATGGTGGGAGCATGGCAGGCTGCTGTGCATTCTGCTGCATGCTGTACCAGCCATGCTACAACTGCTCGAGGCGAGTTCCCACCGCTCTGGGGCTGGCAGGCTCCCAGGGCTGGCGTGGGGCCTGCCCAGGCGGTGCTGCTGCAGGGGAGGCACAGCTCAGCTTTCATCAAGACCTCTCCGCTGGGGGTCCTGGCCAGCATCACTCTGCCCCGCAGCCCGTCCCGCTCCCACGCTCACCTCATACTCCTGGGAGAACTTCAGCCCATCGTTGGCCTTCAGCCGGTCGATGTTGTCGGCGAGGTCGCTCACAGGGATGGGGGGGTGGTCACGCATGCCTGCAAGTGAGACAAGGAGGGAGGAGGGAGAGGTTATGGCTCTGCATGGCCCAGGGAGGCTCAACAATGGCATGTGCACAGCAAACCCAAAGAGTGGGCGCGAGGCAGACACGTGTGACCATGTGAAGCGCTGGGCAGGATGGATGGGAGGTCGACGAGACCACATGGCATGCGGCACACACTGTCAGAGCACACGGTTCGGTGAACAGAACAGAAAGGTGATGTGCAGAATGTGCATGACCGGGTGAGCAAGCCAGGACAGTACAGCCACCGGGCACACAGAGCAGGCCACGCAGCGGGCAGGGGCTCGGGACAGCCCCTGGCAGGAACAGCCCAAGGATACGCTGTCACTGCGCTTCCCGGGCTCCCACATGGGTTGAAGTTGAACACACCGATCCTCTGGTGCTCTCACTGCCAAGGGCTGAGGCTGATCCTCTTGCTTAGCCCTAACAATGGCATTAGCCAAAAAGAAACTTGCCCAGACCTGCTCCAGACGAAACCTCTGCAGCGCGTGTGCACAGCTTTTTGGGTAGGGAGATGCTGCCTCAGTCCCCAGGGAGCTAGGGAAAGATGAGAAGGGCCCCATGGAGGAGCAATGGCTGCTCCCCTGTTGGACACTGTGCAACATTCTGAGAGCTGAGGAGCAGCTCTGCCTGCAGATGCATAACTCAAATGTTTTTCAGTGATGCTCCAGAGGCAGAGCCAGCTCCAGGGCCCAAAATTCAGCTCCTCTGGGCTGGCTCGTGCAAGGCACCATGTGCAGTGACGTGCCCTCCAGCAGCCTTTAGGAGGCTGCTGTGAGCTGGCATGCAGCTCAAGCCATGGCAGAACTCTTGCCCTGTCTAAGGCAGGATGGTTCATCCTGGGCACAGCCAAAGCCCTGCTCAGGGGAAAGGCCTAGAGGAGGGGATCCCACAGATGCCACACCACTGTGGTGGTGTGCATGTGGGATTGGGAGGGCCCCTACTAGGGCCCTGGGATTCAGGGCTCAACTATCACAACCTCCTTCTCTGATGCTGAGATGCTGAACTGGCAGGAACGTGGTTGTGAAACATCTCATCCAAATCCCAAGGCTCGTGACTCCATCGGCTGCTCTGTGGGTTTCCCAGAAACCCCACATGGGTAATAATGATTATTAATAGGCTGAAGCTGTTCACTCACACTCAGGGAGAAAGGCTGGAGCACAGCCAGGAGCTTTTCAATCTCTCAGGAGACTGAATGGCACCGCAGATGGCAGTGATGGGCCACTGAGGTGATGGAGCAGTCCCCAGGCTGGGTACAGGCATTTGACACAGTGGTGACAAGTCAGGAGGTGATAACATGGAAGTGTTACACCTCAGACCTCTGCAAAAAGCACCTAACATCTGTACACAGGCAAGACCCGATCCAACACACTCGTCCTGCCATCACTTGACAGTGCAGAACTATCCACGGACGGCCTGAGAACACACGGACACACGGAGAAGGAAATATCCCTCTTCTGCCTTGTGCTGAGGTCCTTCTGCATATGGTCCTCTGTTTGCCCTTCACCCATCAGGATCCCCAAGGTGGCTGAGCAGGCCCACAAAGATTGCTGGTGACAGAGCTCTGAGGCTGTAGCTCAGGGGCAGCCTTTGCAGAGCTGTTACTGAACAACTGAATGATGAGAACAGTGCGGGGCCAAGGCAGAAGTGTGGGGCTGGAAGAAGAAAGAGACTGGAACATAACCACAGTATGTGCTTATCCCAACGTGGTTATGTACAAAGTATGGCACAGACCACAGCAGAGCTGCAGACCCTCATCTCAACTGAGAAATACAATGGGGTCTCTTCAAACTAGTAGTTTTGCTGGCCAAGGTTGTGTTGCAGCAACAAAAGAGCTCCAAGAGCAGATGGGGAGAAAGAAGTGGTTGGAATCCCATTACGGTGAACCTAGAACAACTGCCACTGCAGGGCAAGATGGAGGACATTTGTACACTTTGCCAGGACTTAAATATGCTCTTCCAATTGCTCTGGCAAGAGGACAGTAAGCTCTCCACCAGGCTAGAAGGGCTCAGAGGTCTCACAATGCCTGCAGGGCTGCAGACAGCAAAGCCCTTGGCTCTGCTCCTGGGGGAAGTATTTATCCCACATACTTCCCCCATTCCTGTTTGCACACAGATGCCTCGTACATCCAGCAGCAGGGAGGCTATGCTTTCATGGTTGTTTGAGGGTGAACTTGAAGCTCAGAAGACAAGCATTAAAGGGGCAGTGACACCCACAGGCTGGCACTACTCCCTCCAACCTTCTAGAGCAGTAAGTCCTTCTGCTCTGTGCCCGGGAATTCAGTGCCAACACTGCCAAGGAGAAGAACTGCACAGCAGTTCAGAGATGATCAGTGTCCCTTGGCTTGTGTTCTGCCTAACTCTACGACACAGCAACCCAGCCAGCCTAGGGTAACCAGTCTGCCCAAGGTAGAAGGAGAGCGTGTTCAACCACTGGGCTGAAGAGCACCCTTAGATTTGTCCATTTGGGGTTCCTAGCTGGTCACCCCCTCCAGAAGTGCCAAGGTTCTCTGTCCCTACCCAGAGCGAGCTGCAGGCCTGATGCCACGGCAGAGCCTGGCACAACACTCTGAGGGGGCAGGTGGCGTGGGAGCAGGCAATGGGCTGCTGCAGAAGCCTCCTGGCAGCCCAGCACTTGGGGCCTTTCCTTCTGCACCGTGCTGAGGTGAGCTGCTGCAGTGCCGTGTGAGCAGTACCGAGCCTGGCCCCAACACATCATGTCAGAAAGTGAAATCGCTGCCATTTTACAGTCTGCTGTAGGTGAGGGTGACCTTCATGACATTGAAACAAAAATTACAGAGACGAGAGAGAAAGTGAAAGAAAAAGCAAAAGGTGTCATAAGATAAAAACAGGAGTTAAAACTAACTTGAGATATTCGGGCAACAGGCGACACTGGCACCTGCAAAGAAAAGAAATGGGGCAAGAACAGAAATCCCATTAGCTTTTAGTCATCATTGCAGAGCTTCAGAAATGGAAAGACAAAGAGATGAAGATGCAAAGGAAAGCACCGTCTGCCACAGCATTGGGAGCCTCCCTCCTGCACAGGACCGACTGCCTGGCCCAGGGGCCTGCTCTCCAGCTGGCTGTTGCACCCTGGGCTGTTGGCTCTGGCCAGTGCCATCCCCCGATGGCAAACACATGGAGCTGGAGCTACTTGCTGGGGAGCGAGCACAGGGGTCTTCATGTGACACCAAGAGCTACACTTCTGGCTGCACACCACTGGCCACAGCCCTGTGCCCCGGGGGAGCCAGCGAGGGCCAGGAGATGGCAGGTACAGGTGGCATCTGTGCTGGCTGGAAGCCACAACGACTGCACTCAGCCCCAGCAACCTCTGCTCAGTGTCCCTGAGCCTCCAGCTCGCTCGCAGCTCATCAGCAGCACAACTCAGCCTCATTTCATGGTGTATTGGGACACTGCCTGGTCCTGGATCCTCTCAGTGACTTGGCACAGCAGTATGTTAGTACAGGCAGGCCAACGGGGGGGAAAACCCTTGTCTGAAGTAGGAACCACAAAAACGAGAAAGCTTAATATTTAATAACAATAGCCCAATTAATTATGCATTAAACAAGTCTTCCCTGCTCAGCACGCTCCAGCAGGGAGCTACCAGGGCTGGTGGCCAGCACCTCTTGTCAGTGCATCCGCACAGCACTGCCTCAACCTCCGGCGGGTGACAGGGGCAACAGCATGGACCCACTGGGCTTGGTGGTTTTCATACACCTCATTAATGAGGACAAGCTCATCAGGAGCTGGAACAGTCACTTCTAACTGCATGACACCCACTTCTGCCCCTCAGAGACTCACAGGTGATGCAGGGGGGAGAAGGGGAGGAGGACACAGTGCTGAGTCATGGTGGAGGAGCATTGTCTGGCAGTGTCCCAGGCCCCTGCTGCTGTCTCAAGTGAACTGGGCACTGTGGCTTGTTTTTGCCTCTCCAGAGAGCTCTGCAAACTCACCAAATGAGCCAGCATCTTTGGCTTATCCTTAGGCACAGACGGGAAAAGAAAATTTCCCAGACCCCTCTTCTCTCTGATGGTAACTCTTGACCCTTGCTATAGCTCTAGCAAGGGATATCCTTGTTGCAAACACCCCAGTCTTGCTGGAGACGGGAGCAGACATGAGCCTGACCTGTCACAATCCCCTGTGCAATGCAAACCACGAGCACACAGCAAAGATGGCTCTTGTGCCCACATGGAGACATGTCACAGAGGCCTGTCCCCGTTCATAACCATCCTGGAGTAACCCTGTTCAAGACTGTGCTCCTCCTCAGGAAGCTGCACGCTGTTGCTGACTGTGTGTGACCCCCTCCTTAGTGCTGCTCCCAGTGATCTGCCTGTTGAGATGCTCCTCCTCTGGCACAGGTGCCTTACTTTCTCCCCACAGCACTTTCCTCCCGTGCTGCAATACCACGCTGGCCTGTGCTGTGGCCAATTAACTGCCAGGCTGCTGCTGCCTCCCGTCCCTGAGATGTGCCATCGGTCCTGCCTGGGAGATGCACTAACTAGGGACCTCTGACAGCTGCCTGGGCATAGAAGATGATGTGCTGGTGAAGCTCACCCCAGATGTGAGTCAGACTGCTCCTCTTGCCCCCACTGCCAGACACAGCAGTTTTACATCAGGAAATGGTCCCTCCAAAACTCTCCTGGTTAGATGAAAGCTCTTAGATGAATGAGCAGCAGGAGGAAAAGGAAAGTAGGTTACAGACCAGGAGGAGTTGCAAGTTAGAAGAGAGCTGTATGTGCCTCATTTACTGCTGAACTGCTCCCTCCATCACAAAAGCCCAGGCGCTCCCTCAGTTCATCTAGGACTTGGACTCTCTGAAAGGCTCTGAACGAGTCAGGGCGAGCCTGTCTCTGATCACTACAATGACAGGTACTGTGCTTTCGGTGCCATCAGAGATGTGCAGGCACAAAGCAGCAGCACAAGACCTTTCTGCAGTGTGAAGTACAGTTGCCTCCACTGGCTGGCAAACCAGCTACAGCCCGAGGCACCCCAGGCCAGTGAAACCAGCAGGCAGAGAATGGCTTCTACTGGACTATCATCCTTTGCACTGAGACCACCCTGACCAGCAGTGCCCTTCATTGGGGCACAGCACTGGCTGGGGAGCAATGTAGTTTGCATGTAGCTCTTCTCTTCACCCTCAGATGAGCAGAGCAGGAGAGTCAGCATGCCAAAGATGCCAGGATGAAGCTGCTGGGACACCCTCAGCAGTAGGAGGGCTCTGTACCTCCTGATTCCCCCAGATGCAGCCCATGTGGCCAGCACTGCAGCAGTGGTGCTTGGCACTGAACCCCAGCCCAGGCCAAGCCAGCGCAGTACCCGGGACCACTGCAGGTACGGGCGCTCCCCACTGCGTGGAGGCTCCTCCTGGCTCAGGACAACTGCAGTGAGCTTCACGGAATGTCTGACACACACCACACAACAGGCTGGCCCCATCCAGGCTCCCCAGCCTTGCAGGCCTGCAGCAACAGGGCCAGGGAGAAGGATTTGCAACCCACACAGCAGACACCTGGACATCCTTGGACTAAAGCTCCCTCTGTGCCACTGTGACTGTGGAGCTGCTGGAGGGTGGGAAGGACTGTAACTCCACCTCTGGCGTGGCGACATGGCAAAGGGGAACTGGAGGAGGCAGGATGCAAGAGTGTGAGCTGCTCCTTACCTGGAGTCTGGTAGTTGAGTCGCCTCATCTCAACTGGGTCAGAGGAGTGGGCCAAGAGAGAGTCCTTCAGGCCAATGGAGTGCTCATCCTTGGAAGAGGGGGAGTGTGCCCTTTTCCTATGGACAGAGAGGGCAGAAACAAGCAGGTGAGCTCTGGCAGAGACTGGTATGAACCATCCTGGGAAGGAGTCTGGGTCCCTGCATCCCAGATACTCAGATCCATCCCAGGCTCCCTGGGGCTCTGGGCAAGTCACATCATCTTCCGTGCCTCCAATATCCCATCTATGAAACAGGAAAGATCATATGTAAGCAATGTCAGATGTTTGATTAGCAAGGCACTTTGAAATGTGGTATTCTGCATAATATTTATTACAAAAAATGCAGATGTTGTTTCCTCTTACTGTCTCTAGGAACTATTTCCTGTAGTGGAAGGATATAATAAAATTTTTTTTCAAGTATTAGAAATATTTAAATACAGAATGCTATAATATAATAGTGTAAAGGCTCTTCAGGGTGTGTTTTATTGGGCCATTAATATATGTCTTGAATGGTTGAAGGCACCCAAGGCGTGTATTAATGGAACAATAAAATACAATGTTGTCTCTTCATGCTATATTTATGCCTAGAGCGATGCCACCACCTCAGGTTCTTGCTGGAATTCACAGGCAAAGCAGGGACAGATCCAATCAAAAAGTGGACAAGTGAATATTAAGGAAAATCTAATACTGCAAGAAGGGTTTCTAGTGAACGTTTAAGTCCCACTTCTTGCTGTAGATTAAAAATATGGTGGATATACCTAAGCAGTGGAGAGGGATGTTGGGCAGGGGCAGGACAGCAGTACCCTCTTCTGAGTCCATGCTGACCCTGACACTGCCAACATACAGAAGTATCTTACACTACTCTGAGGCATCAGAAGCCTTCCAGCTGCCTAGACTGAGACAAAAGAGCTGAAAGACTGAGAGCATTGACAGAAAGAAAGGAAAATACGTGACAAACAAATAAATCAGTGTTTCTCCTACCAGGAGCACAGCAGGATGTGCAATGTGCTACTGGGTACCAGTCCCTGAGCCCTTGAACAAAGTGGGCCAGCTTTTCTTGGAAATGGGCACAGCACGTAATTAAAGTTTGTCTCTCTCTCATTAGCCTAGTCAGGGCAACTGCTAAACCATTCTCCAGATCCCAAGCTATCCACTGATGCTCATTCCCACTGTAGATCTGCCATTGTCAATATGACATACAGATATCTTTGGGGGAAAATGCCTCCAAAGAGAGGCTGGACAGCCAAACCCACAGCTCTACCCTGAGCATGCAGGTGATGCTGGAAGGGGATATGGTGCTGGAAGGGGATATGCTGCTGCTCCATGGGCTAAGACAAGCCAAGGTGGGAATATCTTCCATGGGGCCCTGGTACAGAAATCCCTTCTGGGGCCATCTTCTCTCATTAAAAACCACCAAACCTGCTGTTTCTTTCAGTTCCTTGGTATTGCCTCAAAGCATCCTCATTAGAGACTGCAAGAATACACCTGCATTCATGATGGAACAGCTCTCAGACTGAAGTGACCGAGAAAAGAAAGGAACCCCTTTAACTGCTGGTGTTGCCATATCTTTTGTTATTCTTAATGTAATTGCAAAAACAATCTGGGAAGTCTTTACGTTGGAACTTCTCCCTGAGAGCTGTAAGAGGCTGACAACTGCTAGGAGGCTGATACCTTTGAGGAAACAAAGTCTTTGTAAACATCTAGTGCTGGCATGCTCCATACTCCCAAAAACAAAGAAGCCCCTTAGTAGCTTCGGGCTTGATTTTTAAAAAAGGAAATAGACTTGATATTTTAGCAAAACAAGAAGATAAAATGGATTCATACCTTTCTTGCTTACTAGATCCAGGGAAAAGCAGGAACAGAAGAAAGGAGATGATCACTGACACAGAAAGGCACTGACTGCACATGCACAGCAGAGTTCCATTTAATCAGACAACAAAGCCATCCCCCCTCCCCAGCTAGAGAGACATATGTAAATAGAGAGCCCAGGAAGAGCAGAACCTTAGAGCTGAGCTGGTAGGGAGGGAATGACCCACTGTAATTGAACAGGCTACCCGTGCAAATGCAACCTGTGGCTCCTCTGGAGGACTAACAGTCATCTCACGCTACAGTTACAACTTTGCTCTGCTAGGCAAAAGCAGGTGTTTGCCTCTAAAGGGAGCACAGTGTGTGGATGGTTCTGATCCAGTAGTCAGGACTGAGAGGCCTCCAAAAGAGAGCTCCACTCTGATTCCAGCCTGTCACATCCGTGTCCTGTTCTCACCACCAAGATCCAGTTCCTCAGTCAAAATTCACAGGAGTGGGGGCACCTGCCAGAGATCAAGCAGGCAATTTCCACAGAAAACCAGTACTAGAGAAGCTCCCAAGGCTGCCAATCCAAGCTGTGTGACCAGAGAGAAGTCAGACTGGCTTTAGGGACAAAGCTGCTCACCTCTGTCACACTGCTCATGTTTCCAGAATCCACAGCAGCTGTGTCCTGGGGCTGATATTAACTATCAGCCCTTCCAGCTCATCTGCTCTCTTTATAAAGCAGCCTTCTGCTGTGCCAGGTAGAGACCTTCCTCCTCCCCATGACCACCAAGTACTGCCTATCAGAGCACCCCCTATGTGAAGATTACAAGGAAGGTCTTGAAGGTGCCAGCACCTCTAGCCCTCGTGCCGAAAGTGCTATGTCCTGGACTGGATCTCACCTTTTGAAGAGGAGTATAGCAATGACAATGATGATGATTAATATCACGGCCAGGACAGGTCCCATCACCCAGAGCATCTCTGGTTCATCTTGCTGCTTTGCTGAAGCCACTTCCATCACGATCTCATCCGAGTAGGGGCTGGCTGCATATCTCTTCTGAACAGTACAGGCAGAAGAGGGAGAGAAAAGCAAGCATCCATTATGCTAAAGCAACAGCTACATCCCTGAAATGCAGGAGTTTGCCCTTGCCTTTGGCTTGTAGGAATGGTCGTGCTTCTCAAACCCCAGCAACATACCATGAGATACTCTCTCTCTTGGCGTCAGCGAAGGTCATGCTGTTTCAACAGTTTCTTCCTGGTATGAAACATTCTCAGTGGCAGCAACTCCCCAGGTGTGAAATGTTCCCAGTGCCATCAACTTTGTGGCTGGCAGACCCGACCTGGAGGTGCCAAACTGGAGCAGCCCAGCTAAGAGCCACTTGCCATCCCTGGATTCTCTCAGAGCCAAATCACAAGGTTTTGAATCCCAACCAATTGCACAATGGGGCTGGCTGATGATTCCTAAGTGGTTTATAATACCTGCTGTGCTGATATCAACACATCTCTCCAGGACAGGGCTATATTAGGAAAACCCCTGCTGGGCTAGGCAGTTTTCTTAAAGGAATGAAATGACAGAACTGATGTAGCTGATAAACAGACCTTAGAAAGAGGCTCATTCTTACAGGTTCCTTTCCAGAGACTTCTGCAATCTGGCAGCCCCGTGATTTATAACCTGAAGGGACAGTTTTCTAGCCCCATCTGCAAGATGGAATTAACAGAGACCCAAACCCTTCCTGCAGAAAAATGACACTGCACCTTGTTCTGCTGCTGTTGCTAAGGCTTATGGAGCAGTGTTGTACCTTCACAGCTCAGTGCTGGTGGGTCAGAAGGGTTAAATGCTGCAAAAAGAAATCCTTTCCCCCTCTTAGAGAGGGCCAGAGCCGTATCAGTTCCGTGCCTGTGGCTTTTGAGCAGCACCTGCTGCCTGGCATTAAGGAGCCAGAAACACTCTGCTCCCGCCACAAAGTTTACGTCATTGAAGAGGTTCCTGTGGATCTATAAATCTCCTGCTTTAAGGTCGAAGTTTAAACCTGCAATTCATATCTGCACATATGTGAGGAGAAGAAAGGGAAAAATCAAGTGTGCTGGTGTCCCATAAATGCTCATCTTGATCTTCTCTCACAGGTGCCCTTGATCCCAGCCAGCCTGATTTCAAACGTGTGGAGTACAGAAAATACTCTTATCTGGGACATCCTTCTGGCAGCCCACACTAGTGCAGCATCCTAGCAGCTCTCCTCAGACTTATCAGCAGAGAAGCTGCTGTCTGGGGGAGAAGCCATGGGAGGTGGTTGCCACTTTGTCTATAAAACTACAAGGCCCTCTTTCAATGCCTGTGAAATAGCTGCCAGCTCCTGGTTTAGTTCTGTTCCTAGAGGAAGTCTGCACAGGATCACTGCAACCCATTTGCACGTTCCCACATCCCCCTGTCCAATTCAAACAACAGGGCAGGGAGTCAGGTACAGCTCTGAGCATGGCAGGGACAAGAAAATGCTGTACTGGTGTTGAGAGGATGGGACAGCAGGCCTGAGGTTCCCCTTTGCATGGGCAAGTGGCTCCTCTGTGAGGAAGACACAAAGGTTTTGCCTGTGACTGCCCAGAAAGGTTAGGGTGCATTGGTGGAGGGGAGGGAAGGAGCACCCTGACCTGTGCAGCAAGGTAACACGTGTGGCCACCTCCAAAGCTTTGTGCAAGGGCCAAACATTCATAATTCATATTTTTGTGGACACACTTAGGAGGCGTCTCCTTCCAAGAGAAGACAGAAGCAGAAGAGATCAGAAGGACTGTTACCTGAGTGGCATTTCCAAAGGCAGACTGAGAGGTGCAGGTGTCCCTGCTCCCAGAGATGGTGTTTCAACCACACTTCCCTCTGCCTTTGAAGAATGGCAATGTTATGCTCTCCTGCTGACACTAGAGACACAGCAAGCAATTTCAGAGGAGCTGGGTAGGGGAGACAGTGCACAGCTTGGACAGAATGCCTCATACTCCAAATGAAAACGGATGTGATGCAGCAGGGGATGCAGAAAGGTGGTCTGCAGGAGCAGGGTATATAGGAGATTTGTAGGAGCAGTATAATAACTGCTGCCTGGTGGTTCATTGGAGAGCTGTGGCAGATCTATGCTAGCGAAGAGATGATGATTATAGTTGGGATCAACTAGTTAAGGTCATCTCTTCTTGACAGGGATTGTCAGGATAGCTCATCTCAAGGCCTCTGCCTTACCTTGTTGCTAATCTGTGACTTTCCTTCCCTCACCAGTGTGCACATCTTGCCACAAGAACACGTGAGCTGGATGACTAATGAAGAACTCGACCAGCCTTAATGAGCCATTACAAGCAAATGAGGCTGAGGACGGAAGCCACGGCTTGGAAGCTGACCAAAGGATTCTGTGCATCTCTATTATTTCCATTATTTACACACTGCTGCCACCACCACTCCTGCCCTCTGTGTTTACAGCTGGACAGTGATGCACAGGTCTTGCTGTGCTGCTCCCTGCTCATTGCATCAGCTACTCAGTTCCCGCTCACGTGCCCAGGCCCCGTGTGCTTGGCAGCAGCTTCCAGCCTTTGGCAAGGAGAGATGCAGGAGCAGGAATGCCTACACAGGAGGCAAGCATGCACCTTTGCCCTGCTGACGACCCACTGCGAGGGGAGGCAGGTTTGCTAGGGCAGATGTCATCTGGAGGCGAGGTTCTGGGCAGAGAAGGGCCTGTGAGGGCAGGTTTGCAGGGGGAACATCCTGTTCACTGCAGTCTCAGCAGCCGCTGTGCAGGGTAAGATTTCACGGGCTGTTTTCCACAGTCACTTACTTGGACCAAAGCAGAATGAGGACCCATCCCATCTCAACCGTGTGTCAAGCTCTGCTCTGAGCACAGCCCAGCAAGCCACAACTGAGCTTGTGCAGAATGTGTTTGTTGACACACTGCCCTCCACTCTCATCTGTTACGTAGAACACATGCGCCATTTACACCATCTATCAAGTTAACTCCCACAGCAGCCTCAGCTCGCAGCAGTTGCTCCCCCTGCCTGCACTGAGCCCACCTCAGCTCTGCTGGGACAGGCTGTGCCCACGCCCCACAGAAAGTCCTTACCGTGTCCCCATCCTCCAGAGAGGCCAGCACGAAGCAGCGATAGCTCAGGTCTTGAGACAGAGGCTTGTTGTAGAAACCTTTGTAGTTCTTCTCGTCCCCCAGGGTGAAGGTCTCGGGCAGCACATCCACTTGAGCAGCAATGTAGGGCTTGAGCCTGTCTGCCTGGCGTCGCTGGCGCCTGCTCTGACTCCCCTGGTTTATGGCCTCCAGCAACTGGGGACAAACAAGGTGCATCACTATTGCTTCGCCCAGCGTGACACCGCCTTACACTGTCATCTTACTGGCTGAAGGACTCAGCAGGAGGGAAGGAAGGGAGGAGAAGATACTGGGTTTGATTTGGATATGGTGGTACTAAGAAACCAGAGGCATGTGTTATCCATTTAGGCATTGCTGGAGCATCTGTTTGCAGACCCTCACTGCAAGCACCTCCGCCAAGATCACAGCTTTAGAAGAATCCTGAGTCCTGGAAAGCTGACATGGTGAATGTTAGGGCTGAAACAGCCTGGCTGTGACTGTCCCCTCGAGTTAATGGGCTGCGAGGGAATCAGGCCACATTCTGTGGCCCAAACATTGGTCTGGACAGCAAATCACACTCTCTACGGATGCTGGATGTGAATTACAGCTGGTGCTGATGTACAGGGAAAAAGTGACATTTGCCGTGTCTTTCCCTTCTGTCAGTGCCTCGGTATCTCACCTGCTGCTGTGCTGCAGGCAGAGCTTTGTGTAAATCACAAAGAATGGTAACAGATTTCACGGGATGTTCAGAGTAAAACTGGCAAATTTCATAGTCACAAATTCATGAAAAAGGATATAAACACGCAGAAATTCAATTGTACTGCTAAGAAGATTCTCAGATGTTTAAAGGTCTTTTTTTTGCAATGAATGGAAATTAATATCAGGTTTGGAAGAGAAATTCTAATTCAAACTGAAAAAGGAGGCATGAAATACATTTCACACAGAAATGTATCAGTGCAATACTGCCAGGGCAGATGGGGAACATCAGAGGGCTGGGGAGAGTGATGTGCACACAAAACCACACTGCTGAGCTGAGCTCACTCTCTCAAAAGGAAAAGCTGGGTAAGAAAGTAAGAAGCCCCTTACACTTTGCCACGGACAGACCATCCTTGCTCTCTTATTAATACTCATGTTAGAGTAATTTTGGAAAGCTGTGGCTTGTCATTACGATATCACCAAAAAAAAAGGAAAAAAAGGAAAAGAAAAGAATGGAGAAATCTCAGTTACAAACTAAGTGTCCCTATAACTGCAGGGGGAAAAGGCAGAAGGATACTCTTTGGAGTGTGGAGTTTGCTCCCCACACCCACCTCTTGTATCTGGCTGAGATTACAGCTGAGCTCTTTGGGGCAGAAAGCAGAGCTCCACATGCAAGGGCATGAAGCCACAGGGCTCCAGTTGTGACTGAGGTTGCTAGAGGCTTCTGCCACTTACACTTGTATCACACAGCAAAAGACTGCATCAAAAGACTGCTAGGCTTGCAAAGTTCAGATTCTGAAAAATTAGAAAATTAATACTGCCTGTGCAAAATTAATTCAGCTGCCTTGTGTTCGTGTGTTATGCTCCAGCCTTGACTGCATGGTCACAGACTATCTTTTCTCTAAGTCCCCTGCTTTGTTCAATACACAGGACAGACAGTGCTTAATCAAAGGGCAGATATTCCACATTTTGTTTTCTTCTTTGCATTATGCAGCTTGAGGCCTTGTTTATTGCTTACTATTCAAATTCAGCTCTGAAGACAAAATTAATAATTTCCTCATGGGCTTTTCTGTGGTGCTGATCACAATAATATTACAAGTGCTTCACAAACATTAACGATCTTATCTTCCAAACACCCATGTGAGGTGAGATGAAAGTGATTATCCTAATTTTACACATACAGAGACGCAGAGACATTAATGTAAAAAATGTCCAACAATTCTGAATGTCAAATTGAAAAGACATCAGCTTGTTTTGTTTTTAAAGAAAACTCAGTATTATCTTTATAGCACTGATTGTATCCAGCTATTGACTTTCTCTGCAGCTGGAGATGCTTAGGCTTTGCAAATGAGGTTCCAGGATCTCAAAATGAGCACTCAAAAAAATCACAACATGCAAGACAGTGGCTTCTAATGAAAATTTAGATCATTTGCCTGAGGCTGGATGAGACAGATAGGAACAAGATGTCTTGATAACTTTCAAACACCTAAAGCTCAAAACCAAACCATCCTTTCTCATCTCGGTCTTCTATTTCTTGTGACATCTGTGATGTTGGTAAACTTGCAATGAAAAGATGCAGGAGACTTGGGGATGATGCTTCTCCACCACACAGTTGTGCTTCATGTGCAGAACAGATCCACCAATACACATTGTGAGCTGAGACCTCTCAGAAAAGACTGTAATCATTCAAATAAAGATAAGGGCTGACTTATAGCTCCTCATGGTTTGTCATTTCTGAGTACTTCAAGTTTGCAACTTTGTTCTCTTAATGGATCTTTCTATGTGTGATTTTGTGGAATTTTTCCTTTTTGCTTTGGGGCTGATGGTGTGTGTGGGGAAGAAAGAGCCCATAAAAACCTGCATGAAGGGACCTCTGCAGGTTTTGTTAGATACTAGAGTGAACTCTTTATCTACACTGCAGGCTTAGGTCCTACCCAGAGAGGGAAAAGCTTCCTGAGAAAACAGCTTAATAAACTGAAACCAAAACCTTTCTCTCCTAGCTTGTTTGCAAAATCAGCATGGTCGTTCCAGCTGAGAGAGGCTGCAAGGACTGTCTGACCTGAGACAGGATCTGTTCTCATCAGAGCTCTGAGACACTCAAGTGTGGTCTCCTAAGGGAGCATGTTTTGGGAGGTGGCTCCTCCTTTGGTTGACTCCAGCCCCCTTCCCACATGCTGTCACCAGCCAAGAAAGGCTGAGGGGACACCCATCCCACAGCTCCCACCTCTGATGGGCAGCCTGCACCTGTGTCACCGCATCCATGCTGCTGCCAGGAGGCCTGGGGAAAGTGTGCTGGGCCACCTGGGAACCACTTCCATCACAGCAGCTGCTACAATTCCTACCTGGTCCAGCTCCATCTCATCAGGTGTCCGCCACCGAGCAGTCGGGGTGCTGGTGCTCTGATCTGCTGGCACAACCACGATGTAGTACCACCTGGGAAGGAAGGAAAGCATAAAGATTGGACCCTAAGCCTCTGGCACGTCACCAAATGATGTGTGCCATGTGCCTCTCAGGGCTGACCTGCTCCTTTTCCCTGCCCTGCAAGCAACAAAAGGGCTCAGCAAGGAAAAAGCTCATTTTCCAGCTGCACCAGAGAAGAGAATACTCCCGTTAGCACTCATTAGGATAATGAAGATCTACAGACTGTGTTCCAGAGGGTGGTGTAGGAGCTGTGAGAAGGACATTTATATAATCGGATTGTAGCAAGAACCCTGGGGGAATTGAGCTTCAGCACAAGGATACCACAGTAACGAATAAGACTTCCACAAACTCACTTTTTTAATCTCCTTGAGGCTTTAGGCATTATTTATTTAAAAGATATTATACAGTGTCAGAGAAAGTCCCTCCTGATCCTCAACCATGTTTCTGCTGGTAGCATCTGGAGTATACCCACCAGGGTGAGGGCAAACTATTAGAGAATTGTCTTAATTTTATTACACATAAATATTTGCTCAGGAAGAGCCAACAGCGTGATCCCATGTCATGGGTAAATGCCTGGCTCTGTACCAGAGCCTGCTCAGAAATTCAGTCCCAGGTTATAAAATCCACAGGTTGGCGGAGGTCTACCCTGCCTTTCCCTCCCTACCTCTAGCCCCCACCCCTAACCTTCTTCCACCCAGGCACGGCACTTACCTAACTGGCACAGTGGTCTGCACTTTGGGAAGGGTGAGTGTGAATTTTCCTTCCTGAATGTACTTGTTTGTGGCGATGGGTTTGCTCTGCAAGACGTCAGGAGCAGTGCGGATTGAGACGAGGTGCTGGAGCCCCCCAGCACTGCTCCCACGGTTCATTAGCACAAAAGAATAGTCCGTGTCGGGCTGGAGGTCACTTATGAGTTTCTTCATTGAGTGGCCGTCCACCTCCACACTCTGGCTATTGTAGAGAATCTGAAAGGAGAAAGGGACGCGTTCATGCAGCTGACAGCTGCTGCTGCTGCAAACTCACACTCAAAATAGCAGTGCTAGAGATGACAATTTGCCTCTGGGCCCTACCTCAGGTGGGTTGGCTACTGTGTGCTTTGTAAACAGCCATAAAAATCTTTAGCTAAAGAAGAGCAACCCCCAGCAGAGGGTTGAGCTGTGCTCCCTGTGTCTCGCAGCGATGGAGCAGAGAGGGGATCATCTCAGCAATGCCTGAGTGGCCAGTGCCAGAACTGAGGCTGGTGGTGCCACAAGAGGTGCTTTTCAGCACCTATTTGGGGAAGGAACCCAGACGGTCGTGCTGGGCCCCCACGTGGGGATGGACAGGGTTTTGTTTCTTATCTCACGAGGCTACAACACACAATATGCTTGTGGGGTAAAATCCTGTCTGCTCTGAATTGGTGTCACTCCCGTGTCCACCGGCTGATGCCTGATTGGATGGTTAATGCAGATCATCCCCCCCCAGCAAGGTGACCGGGGGCTTACACGCCTCACCAATGATCTGACAAATCCAGCTCACAAACTGGTACCCGAAACAGCGGCTCTGCAGGTGCGACACCCCGTCGTCATGACAACAGATGCTGGCACCACACAGCCGTGGGCAGGAGGTCGGTGCTGCTCTTCCCTGCCGTGCTTGGAGCGAGAGGCTGCTGGGCAGGGCAGGGCAGAGCTGCTGGTGGCCGGGGGCAGCCCCCCCACGCACAGCTTCCCCCCTTAGGCCTCTCAGCTAATGACATTTTCTCAGCGCCTTGTCGCAGACAGGCAGGACCCCCACCTCACCCCAGGCACAGCAGCTGTGGGCACTGCTGAGTTAGCTGCACTAAACAGCCCATCTGCCCAGGGAACCTTGATCCTGATCCTGCCAGAGCAACCCCAAAACCCTGAGCGCTGCCTCTGCAAAGCAAAAACTCAAGCAGTTCCTGTAGACAGAGACAAATGGGGGTGTAGAGAACTGGAGAGGCCACAGGTTGTGCTCCGGCTGTGAGAAAACAGCATGTTTCTTTCTACCAGGTGACTGTCCAGCACAGACAAATCCAGTTGGATTCCTGACAGTGGTGCAGAGACACAGCATACCAAAAACTGGCAATGGCAGAGCTGGAGCATGTTAAACCATGGCTGCTATTACTTGTTGCAAGCAGAGACAACACAGCAAAATGTGCTATTTCCAACAGAGGCCTCGAGAGAAAGAAGACAGTTCTGTGGAAGAATTACTTGAAGAAAAACAGATTTTTTCAACAGCTGAGCCCCCCATTCAGGCTTATGCAGGCAGCAAGGGCGGGACCAAACTTTCCTTCCAAGTCCCCTTTTCAGCAGGTGGCAGACATCTACAGAAAGCTGCCAGCTTTCTGGGACAAGTGCAGCTGGTTAGCGCTGCTCTAATATTTAGTGTTGGAGCTGGGAGGAGAAGAGAGGCCCTGGAAAGAGATCTGAAGGACAGTGGAGCACAAGGACCAGGCTAGGGCTGGAACTTGCAGCTCTGCTTTTGTGTTACCTGAACAGTGACACCCACAGCTCATCATGTCACTTTGCATGGGGGTCAGGAGAAAGAGCCCCAGCTTTTTTGCTGATGAGAAAAGACTCTAACAGGTAACACAGCAGCAGTGAGGAGCCAGCTATGGAGAAGAGATGCAACCAATCTTGTTTGTTGACACGCTTCAGTTTGCAGCAACGTACTGCAAAAGTAAGTACCAAGTACTAAAATAACAGAGGTTTGCAGGGAAAAATGTCCTGCTGGTTGCTCCATGTGCAGGAAAGGCTTTAAAAGGTAGGACAGTCAGAGGGAATTGTTCTCTGCTGTGACTTCTCTTATGATATTTTCTCCTGGGCTTTAATACCTTTCTCCAAAGACACGTACATCAGATGGGTGCTACAATGAGTGAAAAATCAAAATGAATAAATGCTTCTTGCAGCACCACAATATCAGATACACAGCTGGCAGGATTCCCCTGGCTCCGACACAGAAGTAGGCACAACAAAGACAGGACTACCAGACTTCAAGTAATCTTAGCAGCTTTGCTGCGTGGGCCAGCACCACCCCTTGCAATGACACTGCAATAGTACATGTCCAGATATACCAGATACCAGAGTCAGGGGGTGTCCTGCGAGAGCAGCGGATCTCTCTTTCATGTGCTCCAACACAGATTTGAACAAAACCAAACTTGCAACATTAAGACCTATGCTGAAAGGATGAAAAACCCACAGAGTTCTGTTGCCTCTCAGATGTGATTTCTCATTATAAATTCTTCTCTAATAAAGGTATCACCGACTGATTCTGCGTGCACTGTGTGCTCTAGGAAGACAGCCACCAACTGCCTGCACACAAGGCATGAGCTGCGGACAGAGCCATTTTCCTACAGCAAGAGGAGGCAGAAGAGATGGTCAGGCATTTCAGTTCAGAGTTTCCCTGCCTGCTCTGCACTGGAACTGGCCAGGACACAGCCTTTGATTCAGTGCTGACACCAAATAACGATTTTTATTGCCATGCACAGAAATTTGCATCTGAAGACAGTGAAACTGGCATTTGAAATGCTTTCCTGAAGCATTCTCTGCCATCTCCCCTTTTCACAGTTGCTGCAGCAGTTCTGCGTTCCTTTACCTGCCACAACACATTGTCTTCTCAGATGTTATGCACCATTAGTCAAGGCCTCTGCACAAACCTTGAAATAATGTGAGGGCTCAGAAACAGTCATTCATGTGCAGCTGGAAGATGCCCGGAAGCTCAGGCAGGAATGCTATTTAGAGGTTGCATCATGGCCCACTGGTAACTATTGGAGTCAGCAGCAAATCTGGCCCAAGGGCTCTGAACTGCCAAACAGTGCTGACTAGCCCATGGATTGCTGTAAAATGTCATCTGCGGTGCTCCTACCCATGAGAGAAGATTTGCAAAGGTAGGTGGGCCCAAATGTCACTGCTGAAGGTCTCATGCTTGATTTCAAGGCAGTACAGAATGTATTGAACTAAAAGATGAAAAGACACATCGTGTGCAACAGTAGAAGAGACAATGACTCGATGGAGCAATAGACGTGGTTGGCATATTTACAAGGAGGAGTAACTATGCATTCCATGGGACACCCCGTGAGAAAGCACTGCCCAGCATTCTCAAGGCTTATTTCCAAACCTGTATCATTATGATTTTCAAAAGGTGCTGTTCCTTCTCCCCATTTGTAAAATACCTTGCAGTGCTGGCTTTACCAATATATCCTCTGTCCTGCTCTTAAGTTGAAGAATGTGTCTCAGGAAAATGCAGTTTCCCCAAGGAGAAGGTTGTATCTATCTTGCACTTTTCGTGAAAGCTCCAGAACAGCTTTCTGCAAGCACAGTGGAATAAAAAAGGAATACTGCCCCTGCTCCACCACAACTGCTGGGTAACATTTTACAGGGAATTTATCTCCTGGACCAGAAGAAGCTGTGAAAATTCCCCAAAGAGATCTCAAACCTTCATTATTGATTTGGCAGCAAAGAAAAATCTTAAGGTCTCAGTTCATCCCCTAATAAAAAAAAAGCACCAGTCCTGCCTTTGCCTCACTATTCATTGTCAGAACAATATCTACTTTAATTAAATCTGTTAAAGTAGAATATGACACCCTTTGGGACATAGATTTAGCATGAGACTGTTTATCAAGTGTAGATAATACTAATTGTTCCCATGGAGATTTATCTGCTATGCTAGTTACAGTATTAGGCTCTGGCCTCAGCATCCCATATGCCTGAATTAGAGGAGAGAGGTGAACCTTGTTTATAAAAATACAAAATCCTGAAGGTTAAGGATTTATTTCAAGTGGCACAATCAACGAGTTAGAGCTGACCCTGGTAGCTCCTGGCCTTGACTTCTGTGCGTCTGCAAGTCTGGCAATATTAATAGAAAGAAGGCACTATTACAGAAATATCCTTGTAACACTCTCATTTGCACGACTGCTCTTAAGTTAGCAAGTGGCTAATGCCATCTGCTCCTGTGTCAGCTGAGGGTTAACCCACAGCAGGGGCAGACCCTGAGTCACCCCTGTGTAAGCAGTCACAGCTATGCAGCTAAGAGAGGAGACAGACAGGGCACCAGCATTACATCCTTGGCTCCTGGCTACCTCTAACCACTCCACCATCCTCGTGTGGTAGTAATGCTCCAAAGGTCACACTGTCCCTTTCTAGCACTGTGCTGTCACACAGTGACGTGGGCTTTGGGCCACAAGAACAAGGCAAGGTGAAGGACTCTGGTTCTTCAGCAGAGTGCAAAGTAACAAGGCTCTGTGAAGCTCCTTGTGGCCAGATATCTGAACACTGACCCTAATGAACCCTACATGTGGGAAAGCTTTGAATACCACAAGGTACTCACAAAAGCCTTGTCTGCTTCAACTAAACTCAGCATGTTAACAAGTGCCTGTTATTGATCATGGTAATTCAGCTTCACGATTTAAGCAAGGAGAGCTAGTAACAAGGAAGGGGAGGTGCTCATCTGCTTTGATGTGGATGCAGTCCAAGATTTCCCCTCATTCCCCTGGCCATGGATCCACTACAACTCCTGCACACCTTGCATTTTCTCTTTAGGCACAGCACGGCTGGGGGCATGTGCAAAGAGGAAGAGAAGTCATGCTGCTTCCACCCTGGCTGCCTTTGCAGAGGCACCAGATTGCTGCTCAGACTGGGTGGAAGGTTATCCTCAGCAATCTGACATGTTTCTTAAGTGAGAGAAACTCCACTGACATCTGCAAAAATTTCCACCACACTCTAGTCTTTTACCTGCATCAGTGACACGTACTGGGGGACAGACAAGAGCAGGAAGACATCAGGTCATCAGTGTTGTCTGCAGCCTGCTGGATGACACCACATCCAGAACTGTACGGGAGAAAAGAGAGCAGCAGCCATTCCTCCAGAGGTCCCTCTGCACTGACACATCTTGTGCTGCTCACATCTGTAAAACCTTCAGGAAGGGTGATGATGCTTCTCCCCTTCACACCCTGAGATTATACATCCGCCCTGATGCTCCGAAGTAACCCATGAAGGTGATATAGGGGTATTTGAGACAGGACACACTGCAGGAGTCATTCTTAGTTTGATTCACTGGCTGGTCTTCAGACAACTTTGTCCTGATCTCCTGAGATTAAATCAAATTTATAACTTTTCATGCTTCAACTCTGGTGTCAGGCATCAGGACAGGCTTGTGTGATCACTGTCATGGAGCAACAACAGCCAGTCTGACTGGTAGGCCCCAGCTGCTGCTGCTATCCACTGTCCTGCTCACTGCACAGGTGGAGCTCCCAGTCCTCCAAATCCCACCCTTACCTTAAAAGGCACTGCAGATTTATAGGAGTCAGGCACTTCCCAGCTCAGCAACACAGAGGTTTTCATGACGGCATTGACGCGGAAGTTCTTAGCAAACACTGAAAGGAAAAACAAGATATTTGAGCACTGTAAGGCCAAGTCAGGAGGGAGCCAGGCAGCAGCTCAAATCCAGGGCTCTCTTTGTCTAACTCAGCAGCAGAGGTCAAGGAGTTCAGCTACAGCAGAGAAGTAAGAAATGAGGAGAAGAGAGCAGCAGCCTTTTACCAAGTCTACAGTCTCCAGTGGAGTTTTGCTTTTTGACTATACTTTCCAGCATTACAGAAAGGAAGTCATAGGCTGAACTGCAGCCTTCCTCTCTCCCCCCTTCACTCACACTCTCTTGGCCCTTTGTCATGATCAAAGAACAGCGGTGTTCAGGTACTGGATCTGCAGATGATCCTACTCAGCCACTTGCTCCAGTTCAAGGAAGAGCCTTTCATGTACAGACAAAACATCAAAGTGTGCCTGTGGAGGCAATTAAGGTACCACCAATGCCCCTCTCCTCCCATATGGCAACTTTAAGGAAACCTTCATTGAGCCTTCCCTCACTGAACCAGTTTTAGACTAGGGTGCCACGCAGTACCTGATCACAACAGTCAGAGCAGAAGGGAGTGCAGCCTCACGAACCAAAGCAAAGGTCCCTGTCCTGGAGGCAGAGCTTGCTTAGGGCTTGTTAGATGGGCACTTACCTTGCTCCACAGGCATGGTCCGGGACTGGATGCTGGGGCTGAGTGGCCCAGCCCCCTTATTGGTGCGGGCCCTCACTTTGATGTCATAAGTGGTATCAGGTTTCAAATTTGTCAAAGTGATACTTGTGTCCCTTGTGAGGTTAACCAGGTCCTGCTGGCTATTTATGTCTCTGTATACCACTGTGTAGTTCACGATCTTGCCATTTCTTTCTGCCAAGACCGGGGGATCCCAAGCAACTTCTGTAGTGGAAGTGGTGAGACCCACCACGCGCAGGTTCTGTGGGAAGCCGCTTGGCACATCTTCAGCAGTAGTGATTTCCTTCTCAAACTCCTCTCCTGGGCCAGCTCTGTTCTTTGCAGACAATCTGAAGAGGTACGTGGCCCCCTTGTGCAGGTTGGTCACAGTGTAGTGATGGTCTCTCTTCCCGAAGTCTATCGTGTTCATTTTTTCCTCATCCAGACGTCTGTACTGCAGCCGGTAACCCAGCAGCTCCCCTACCATCTCCTTGGGTGGGTGCCACTGGATGAGGGCTGTGTTCATGGCTGTCGTGCTAATCATCATGGTGGGCTTCCCCGGGACTGCAACATAAACACACAATGACCATCTATAGCCTGGGAGGAGGGGAAGGAAGGATGGCTTCTGTGCTGCTCAGTCCGTGAGGATTGAGGAAAGTGGGAAAGTTCAGACAAGAGGGTGAAGAGGACGACAAACAATTCACATGGATAGAGGCAGACCGACCCTAATCCAGTGGCGAGGGAAGCTGGAGCCAGCCAGCTCTTGGCTGCCATTTTCCCATGTGCTGCCACTTAAACAGGAAATAAATTCAGCCATATCCAGCCCCAAAATTCATTCCCTTTTACAGGAAAGGTTTAAGGGACCTCAAAGCATCATATTTATCTCAGAGAAGATCTGAATCCCGTCCTCCCAATCAGTGGTCTTCAGACACTCCAGCCAGTGCACAGCATCAGGCCGTGCTGACCTGGCACACTGTACCACAACACCCAGAAGCCTGATTCCAGCACCCTGGTCTGTCTGGAGGCAGACAAATTTCATCCTGAAACCTTGCAGTTTTACCATCTGCAGAGGCAGTGAGCAGAGCTGGGTGGGCTGTTTGCCATCAGAATACATTTTTGGTTTAGCTGAGAAGCAGATTCGTGATGTCAGTGTCGATGTGAGAGGTGAACACAAGCGTTCCACAGGATTTTTGCTTATGCTGCACAAGTCAAGGGGTGTTGCCGTCACGGGGTAGGAAATGATAGCTTTAAATTGATGGTTTAATACCTTGATCTCCTTCACTTAAAAAAAGAACGTGTCTTCACATCAGCTCAGATTTGTAAACAAATCAACTGATAGGGAAGATACTCAGAATCAAAGGGATGGGGCCACTGATATGAAAACAAAAATGGGATTGTAGCCAAACCTAGTTAAATATCCTTGCACAGTTTTGAAACATATGAGCCCACAGATGAGCACAAGAGGAAACCGTATTTGACAGAATTATGGCCCGATTTTGCCATCAGAGGGCGATACCAACGCTCCCCTTTGAGGTCAGGCCTGCAGCCGAACCTCTACAAAGGCAGCTCTGGGGGTGGTTTTGTAGATATTTAAGACATACAACTACATTCCCATTGCCAGTGCCATCCTCCTTGCACTCATAATACAATGTCTAACAGCAGCGAGTATTAAGGGACACCTTATTTTCAAAGCTGGTTCCAAATATTAACCTTAAATGTGCACCATAACATGGGGAGACCCATTGTGGTTTACAGTGCAACACTGAGATGTTTAGGAAGCTTTTCCTGTTTATAGGACAGCTGTAGCAATTTGATGAACAGAGCATACATCACGGCGAGGCACAAGGGAGACAGCATTTGAGATTGTGACAGTGGAAACTACCTCTGGAACTCCCCATATGCAGCGCAGAGGAGATGGCAAGCTGTTCCCTGTCTAAAAGCACCAGGAACAAACGCTCTCAGTTTGCACAAGCTGCATTCCCGTAAATAACAAGTGGTAAATACTGCTCCTGCAGTTGATGTGAGGAAGCAGCACGATTATCAGTTGTAGGACAGGTCTAGTGAGTGGAAAAGGTGAGTGGACAAGACAGTGTCAACTAGTTGGTGCCACTGCCAAAGGCAAGCTTGACCACATCCGGAGGAAAGCACCTGATGACTCCTGGGTGCCCCTGCTCCAGGTCGAGGCTCCTGTGTTGCACTAGGCACAGGTACGACTCTCTACTGAGAAAGCAGAGCTGGGCTGGAATCACCAGGACCTAGAAGTTGTGTCTGCAGCACTTCTATGGCAGGATTTGTTGCACTCCAGGTTTTACCATGGCTCTAGGAGCAGCCAGGCTCAGCTATGTAAGCCTGGGGAGATAACAGCAGCAATGGCTGGGGGGAGCTGAGAAGCACCTCTTAGGAGCCCTCTGTGCCAGGGGCCATCCAGGCAGCACTGCAGTCACCAAAGGAAGCAAGACAAAGCATTTGCCTATGGGAACAAGGTGAGGACAGGCCAGGATTCCAAAAGCTGAGGGAGGGCCTGGACTTTCAGGCTTCCTCTTCCCAGGTCTCTGGACTATGCAGATGAGCTCAGACCCATGAGTTTCATTGCTCTCTCACCAGCCCTGGCAGCGTCTGTCCATCTGTTTGCTGCACTTTGCTCAGGTGATCCAGTGGCAAAGCCTGTAAGCGTGGGCTGGAGATCACAAGAGTAGGTACCTCTGCAGCATCTCCAGCCCTCTTCCTTCCTCCTGTACAGGTGCCTTGGCCATGCTCCCCACGTACCTCTTGGGAGGTTTTACCACCACCCCTACGAGGCTGTGACACCTGCTCCCCACACTCACCTGCCCCTGTGGTGGTGATGACTTTCGGCTTGCTGCGGGCACCATCTCCCTTGGTGGTGTAGGCAGCAACTGTGACGGAGTAGGTGGTTTCTGGCAGCAGGCCTCCAATGACTGTCTCCTGGGAGCACATCCACACGGCAGAGAAGAGGCAAACGAAAAGAGCAAACACTTGTTACTGGAGTGAGCAAAAGGAGGGCACTGGGGTCAGTGTCTCCAACAGCAACACACTGACACACTCGCTGGCTCACACTCATGCACCGTGCTCAAACACACACGTCACACAGAGCCAGCAAACAACTGCTGCCATTCCAACATTCACCTGCCTAATTTCAATCCCTGTCTCTAACATTTGGCCTTTCCAGGGACCCACCAGCAACTTGTGTCAGCAGCTTGTGCTCTCCCACGGCTCCTGCCAAGAGGGAGATCTGATCCAGATATAGTCCTGCTTGAAGCCTGAAAGTAAGAGTACTATGGAGCTGTGAACCAGAGCAAAAGCCAGTTCAGCTGGCTGTGTGAATCTCTTGGGGGCTAATTCTGGGATTTTTGTAAGTTGTGTCTTGCAGCAGAGCCGTGGGGGTGCACAGGGAGACAGTGCAGGGGTGGGGGCCCCAGGCAGGGAGCACCTGCAGTGCTACAGCATCGTGTTCACCCTCCTTGCCAGGCATGGTGTTGCAGGGCTGGGATGGGTCAGTGCAAGGCACTGGCAAGACCTGGAGGGAAAAGCTGCATCGTGGGAGGTCTGGGAGGGGGCGGACTCGGTGGGGTGTTAGCATCCTTGCTAACTGGCTTCCTCTGGGCAGGAGGAGGGCATGGCTCTGCACCTCAATTTGAGATCAAAGAGGGGAGCACCGCTCCTCCCTCCTGGCCTCCTGTGGAAATGTGAGGTGTGCCAAGCCTGGCTGGCCAGGCCTGCAAACGAGCAAGCAGAGCTAACTCAGCAGCTCCCAGCAGCTCTGGGAACTCAGGGCAGGTACACCTGAGCTGCGTTCATCTGTGGGTACTGTCTGGGCCATCAGCACTACAAACCCATTTGGTCAGGGAACAAGAGACAACTGAGCTGGAGAAGGGGCTGGGGAAGCTCTTGAAAAGGTGGCAGAGGCTCTGGGTTGGTTATTTACCCCTTCAGACAAGGAGAGGACCAGAGATGGAGAGGGTTAAGCTCGATCTGCTGAGGACAGGCAGCATGAGCATTCTTAGATGCTGCTCCTGGGGTCTGATCTCTGCCCCAGGGATCCTTGCCAGCTTGAGGGGTACAAGGGGCACCTGTGGTTGCTCTCAGGGCGTCGCCAGTCTCCCATCACTCACTCACACAAACACCCACGCTATTAAACCTGCTGATTTCCAGTCAGTGCTGCTGGTTCAGATTACCTGCCCAGGCTTACTCATCAGAATCACCGTGTTACCACTGCGGAACCAGCCAGCCCAGAGAAGTATCAACAAGCACCAACAAGAACCCCGCCAAAATCACCGTGTGAACCAGAGTCCAACCCCAACTCCGCCCCTGCAGCAGATGGTGTGTGCGGGTGAGTGGACGCGCAGTCCGACCGGTGCCAATGGACCCGCGGGGAAGCACTCTCATAAAACCTGCAGACTCTGATCATCCCAAGAGAATTCACTCCTCCCAAAATCCATGCAAAGAGAAATTCTCACGCAAAAGCATGCCACCGGGAGCAAAGCAAGCGAGCTGGGAGGCAGGGAGAGAGACGAGGGATGGATGAAAGAAGGTCTGATTGCATAATGCAAACACAGTGCTGTCATGACAAAGCCACTCCAAGCCAAGGATCCTCTGTACAAAGCAGGAGGAGAAATGCATCGTGCTGGGGAAGCTCACAGTAGGGCACATAATTGAATTGCTGACTCTAAAAAGGTCATTTCCTAGTTTGTTCCTCCAAATTTATATTTCAAAATCATGTTGGAAAAATTGAATTTAACTGTTTAAACGTGATTGTTTTCTTATTACTATCTGTGTTTCAGCCAGAGGTCACGGTTGAGGGTGTAGGTTATTTCTCATGACTACGATCAATGTGCTTTAAAGATTATATATCTAATTCTACCATGTAACTTGGTGGGCCAAGTAGGATGTGCCTCCTGAGTCGATCACCTGAGCCTGCCTGAAACTGCACTGCAACAAGCTGGATATACAGATTATAGGAAATGTCAATTGCTTTTCTGCATTTAGGAGCAACCTAAATGCCAATTTTCTCTGGATTTGCTGCTTGTGGAAGGTTTCACAGTGTAACTCTCCAGCCTCATTAAGGGAGCGAAAGGAATGTTTTGACAGCACTGTGTCTACAAAACTCACAAATCGAATTACCAAACCCCTCTTTTCCAACCTGGAACACACACAAGTGGTACTTACATGGTCGACGGAGTCCTCAGCTCTCCACTGACGGGGGAGAAAGGAAGGAGGAGAGAAAAATGGAGACACAGAGTTTTAAGGGGCAACATGTAGGAAGGGGATGACGACGACAACAGCAGGAGTTAGCAGGACTGGGCTGGGGGAATTACAACACTTATACACAGAGGGTCACTTGGCACAGGCTGTGCCAAGGGGAGAAGTGGTGCAGAGCAATTTTTGACATGCCGCTGGCCTGCGCAGTAGGTCTGAGATCATTCACACAAACAGGGGCAAAGAGCTTCCTTCTCACATGAGTGAAGAGGTCATCACTTCCTAACTCTGCAGTACTTTCCCATTCTGGCTTTGCTTGCATTTTTCTGCCTCTTCCACAAGAAGAAGCAAGAACAGATAGGTTGTACCAACAAGGCTCTGGGGCTGACTCCTGCCCCACAAGTCACTCACAACAGTTGTGTTGCCTGATCTCCAGTTTCTGTTCTAGTGATCCTCCAGCCACCATCTCTTATTGACAACCAAAGACTTGAACACACAAAGCTCAGAGGGAACTCTCTGCAGGGAAGCACCAATGCAACATTTCCAGAGCTTCTCTTTCCTGTATCACTTGCAAGACAATGCTCTGGGGACTTGAGGAAACTAAGTGCTGTCTCTTGTCAACAGTGAAGGAGAGGCTGAGATCTTACACAGAGCTCCACACTAAGCTGCTCCTCTCCAACAGTGCTGCGTGGCTTGGAGCGAGGTTCATACTCATGCATGTGCTGAGGAAACAGCTTCTCACTCCCAATTACACAGCAGCAAACACTCACTTGGCCCTGCAGGGAAAACTTCTACACAAACCATTTCCCACCAGAAGTTCACACAGATTCCTGGCCACGGCAGCTCAATTAGGGCTCGGAATTTTTCTGGCTGGATTTGGGGTTCTGAGGCATCAAAGCTGCATCAGGGTGGTGAGACAGCAGAGCTTGGCTGCTGCCACGCATGCCCACAGCACTGTTCTTTGTGGTTGATGCACCAAAGGAAGGTTTGCAGAGATCACAGTAAACTCTGTCTGCCAAAGTGAGGTGTTACATCTCAGGTTACTAAATCTGACTGGAGGAAGCACCATTCCATGGGTTCAAGCACAGAAATGAAAGTGAAGATAGGTATTATTGCCTCTGACTCACAGTGTGAGTCCTGGCAAGCCTTGCTTCTGAGCCTGAGCTGCAAGGTGTGAAACAGTGCTCAGATACTGACTTCCTCAGGACCCTGGAAAGCCCAGCTAATACTGCCAGAGTGCTTGGGAACCTGCAAGTGCAACAGAAGTACTAAATGGTATCAAACCTACAAGTTGCCTTTTGAACTCAGGCTATTTGAAGTGACTTTCACAGGCTGCCACCTATTACAGTGGCAGCCACAGTACTCTCCTCAGCAGTAAAATACATGGCATACTTCCAAAATATTTGCTATTTTATTCTCTAAATTCAGAAAGAAGAAGCTATTGGAGAAATGTTCTTCTAAGATTTTATTATAGTTCACTTACTTGATGCTGTGAGACTGCAATACAATTATTCCTCTAAACCACCTCAACACTAAATTTCAGCAAAGAAGTCAAGTTGTCCCTAAAGACTTCTTATAAAGCCAAAGCCTTTACTAAGTATTACGGTCTCTAAAGACTCTCTTTCCGTACACATCTTGGTGCTACTTCCACTGTTGCACATTTAGTTCAACTCAAGTCACTGCTGTTGATGTCCCACCTGTGCCAGCCAGCCCACACCATGGTCAACAACCACACACTCCGCTCCTGCTGATCTAAAACCTGGAAGAAATCCTGCCAGAGGAAGGATATGAGGCCTGGTAGCTCTTTCTCCAAAAGTAACTTCTCCTACAAAAGCATGTCCCTGGTGATGGGGGCCATATGGATGGCAGTAACACCCCATCTCACCTCCACGTAGCTACAGGAGCAGAAGGTGACACCCCACTGGAATGAACAGCAGAGCAGAGTTGGGCTCAGGAGGCTACTCAGGAGCCTCTCACACCATAGCAGGGAGTTTATCAGCTGTTAGGATTTTAGACCAAGTGTTTAATGTTCAAACTCTGCTTGGTCTGATGTTTCAGTGGACTTTAATCGTGCATTAGATCAGAGTGCCAAGAAATGCCTTGAGATCTGTGCTGGAGGAATAACAGTGAAAAGCCAGGCCTGCATAAATACCTCGGTAAAAAGTCAGTTTCATTATTAAAATATAATCTACAGATCAAAACATTTCCTTCCTTAAACTAGCTCAATTGCTTCTTAACTGTTTAAGGTTGGTCAGTAAGACAAATTGATCTGAAAAGCCCATGAGCAGTCATAAAAAGAACTCAGAGAGGGCTGTGTGCATGAGGCAGGATGGCTTGGGGAAGTGCTAAAACTAACGGTGTGTATTTATGGCAGCTGCAATGCCTTAATGTTTCATTTTACACTTCAACACAGAGTAGTCATGTCTCACCAGGGAACGGCTGTTTTCCCTGACCAAGGCTCTTGCAAAACACAGATTCAAGCCCTCTTCAACAGCCCCAGCTATGGGAAGTGGATATTGGTTTTCCTGCAGATCCTTCTCTCTGCTCCAATGACTGTGCACAACAGTGAAACTCCAAGTATAAACTCAGGTGGTTCAGTCTGTGGGATGTGGAGGGCTGAAAAGTCCCTTGGATGACGCCTTTCAGTTTTGTTCCACTTAGGAAGCAGAGTACATCTCCCCTCCATACCAGACTCTCACCTAGACAAGCACACGTGCATGAGAAGTTGTTCCAAATACATTCAGATAAAGATCCTTGAATATCACCCAGCAAAAGAGGGAGGCTGTAAATTCCTCTGTGTTATGCCTGGGGTGGGCACTGCCCAGGGAGAATAGAAGTCTCTGCTTCCCTTTTCTCCTTTGATCTCAATCCAACAGCTTCAAGTGATTGCCATTTCTTCTTCCTGCTCTTCTGGAGTAAGCTGGTGCAACGTGCACTCAGCCTGCATGCTGGATGGAGAACTGCTGCCTGTGGAGACCACACAATCTTCCTGTGAGCCTGCAGCCCTTCTTGTGGGCAGCACACACCTCTCCCCTGCCATGACTCTCTTTGAAGGGCAGGAGGAGAAGGCGGCAGGAGTCTTTCCTCCACAAAGCCTGACCTCCTTGTAGCCAGCTTTACCCAGCCACCCCTGCAAAGTTCCCTGGGCATGCTGGATGGCTGTAGGCAGCAAGGCTGATGGGCACACTGTGTCCCCAGGGCAATGCAGGCATTAGACTCCCCGGCAAAGACACTGCACAAAGGCAGGAGCAGTTGTCGAGGCCACATGGGGAGCATGGGGACAAAGTCCCCCTCAGATGTTCCAGTCTGAGGGCATGACAAGCAGGCTGGGAGCAGGACACAACTAGCCAACAGCTAGGTTCACACAGGGTCTAGCTGCCAGTTCCTGTAAAGAGAAAACAAGCCATGCTTCCATGGAAACTCCAACAGCAAGGCCTGTCGTCCCAGGGCTCTGCTGCCTCCTCTGTGCCCTGTGCACCATACTCAGCATTGCCACCCGGTGCTGCTCAGCACTGAGCTCTGCAGGGCACATAGGACTGGTACCTGGGAAGGGATGGAGGGGTTAAAGGCCATTGCCCCTCCTAACACGCTGCAGTTGCCCAGGGATTGAAGACCAAGGCAAGCAGGTGGGCCCCTGCTCTCCCCTGAAGAACCTAATGCTTGTGTCCCACAGCCCTGCTCTCCCTCGCTCCCTTGAGCTGGTGAGGGCTTACGTGAGTGGTGGAGTGCAGCTGAGACCCTGTACTGGGCTCCCTTCAAAGGTGCTCTCTCAGTGCTCAGATGTGTTATGAGCAAGACCCAGGGCACAGAAATTAGTGTTCTGCCATCACCCACCATGGGACCTGTCTGAGCTGTGATGGGCAGGGCTTGGGCAGGAGGTGGTGCAGCTTTCTGACCCAGCTCTGCAGTTGTACACACCCTGGGTGCTCCTCCACAAGGCATGGCCACATTTGCTTGTCCATCAAGCTGTCAGGAGGAGGTGAAAGCTTAGAGTGGAAGGCACACAGAATGCTGACAGAGGTAACTGGCCACAGGTGCAGCCACAGAGGGGAGAGAGAAGCCTCAGCTCCATCACAGGACCTTCCTAACAACTGATTACTCTCCCTAGGCAGGAGGCTGTAAAATAAAATGTGATCTCTCCAGCACCAGGGCCCCCATTTCTCTGCTGATGTTTTAGTCCTTTCTGCTCAAATGGTTCTGAAAGCTCAGAATCCATATTATCTGCATAGCTAACATCTCCATTCCCTTTCCTTTTTCCTTTCATCTTCGTTTACTCTCTCTATATTTCTCATCTTCAATAAGGAAAAAATCATGAGTCAGCTTTAATATCAGTGTCTTTGCACTGTCTGCAGGAAGCAGATTATGTGGTACATACCTACTCAAAATCAGCAGACAGCCTGGCTAGGCAGGAGGAGGGGCTCTGCCTACCTGTCCACAGAATTTCTTCTCTGACCCCAAGATTTTCAATCAGTTTAATTCTCTCCTTGTGCACTGGTATAAATGTTTATGAAGCTTTATGAGTACTGAACTGTGGCCATCTTCATCCTGTGACCTTCAGGGACAGGTTTCCCAGTGAATCTTTTTGCTTCCTTCCACAGAAAATAACTCTCCCAGGACTACTCGTTAAAGTTTCATCTGGCTGTTTGCAAAGACACGCACCGCTGTACTGAGAGATGGCAGCTCTTACAGGGTTCTTCAGCATCTGGAGCAGATGTATTTCATCACAAGCACAGGTCATGCCTGGCTTCTCAGTCTTTTGGGAAATAAAGATCTCTTCTGCCAAGTCAGTGAAACCTCTTCCCTGTGGGTCATCATCACTTTATCCCAAGAGCAACATGACTCCTCCAGAGTAGTCATTTCTCTGCAACTATCTTTTTTGGCCTTCTCTTCCATCCAAAAACTACAGCGGATGAGTTCACCACCACACATAGCAGGAAAAAGTATCACGGAAATAAAGAACTTTCCCACATAAATTCACCAAATACAGAAGACTGGTAAGTGGTCTGACAAGCCAGGAAACTTCCAGCAACTTGCCTCCTTGATGCACACATTCCAACTAATGCAAAATCCAGCGCTCCTTCGAAAGTGCCTGGCCCTGGCATCCTCATTCCTACACATTAGCATGGGATTTCTCTCTCTGAAATGTATGAGTAAGGAGTGAAAGCAGAACTGGCTGGGCAAGCATAAAATATTTGAAAATACCAACAAGAAAAACATTGCCAACTTCGCCCACCTACGCTTGGGACCAACCCATTAACTCCAAACTCCAGCTGAACAACACATCATCAATTGTTCAAACAACACAGAAGATTATATCCTCCTGGAATAAGTAAAGGGCAGTAAGCAGCTTTTCTAACTACTAATATAAAGCAACATCTGAAACATAAACAGAGACGTGCCCCAGACAACACTGCAAGGACCCTCAAAGCATTTTCACTCTTTAAAGTTTTCCCCTTCCACATTATTACTGAGTTTTATCCTTCAGAATATGAATGGGGAGTAGAGCTGCCTCTGTGCACTGCACTCCCCACTGACAAATGCATAAATGATTCACAGCTGCATTCAGGAGACAGATCAATTAATCGTTGCAGCTCTCCAGTATTTATATTGGGCATCATTCAAGCAAGCCAGCTCTGAATCGATTACTCGTTGCTTTCAACAGCAGCAGATCCTGTTCTTCATTTATACGATTATCTTTGTTGCGAACAGCAGGGGTCATCCAGGATGAAGGACCCTTGCTCCTAAGAAGAGTTGTATTTCATCACACACAGGGCACCAAAAACTTCCCTGGACCTTGGGAGAGAGGCAACTGCACGTTGCTGGGCTGTGTGCAGAGTGCACAGCCACACCTGGAGCACTGTGTGGGCACAGGGCTGCAGCTCACAGCCCGTGAGGGATCCAGGAGATCGCCTAAGTATGAACAGATTGTGGTGTGGGGGTTGCAGAGGGTGAAGTCATTTACAGGTGATGTGGACCTGCACCTCACTTATTTTTTTCCCCACCCTAGCCTTTCCCAGACTCAGTTTCATCTACAGTTTGGTTTCAAGAGGCAATGCAAAACCAAGTCCCTGCCTGGTAAAAGCAGGAGGGAAGGAAGGCTTTGCTGAGCCAGGAGTGCTGTCCTGCCTGGCATGTTGTGCCCACCCACCAGTGTAGAGCCACCCCCACGCCCCACAAGCACACAGCAGCCAGGTGGACTCTGCTGAGACAGAAGTTTTGCTCTGAACATAGTCAGCATCATGAAAGAAACAGACCCGAGGCTTACTTAAAACTCTGACCATTTAAAAACTGACGGGGCAAAGTGCACTTTGTTCCAGCTGGAGTCTGCACAGGACATGGTAGGCAGAGAAGTACATGTCAGAGAAGGGCTAAGAGAGGAACACTGTCCAATAAATCACTTCTACAGCAGTTCTTTCCTGATTAAACTTTTTACCCATGTGTAAGCCACAGTTTAGGGACAAACTGTTTGCCTTGCTCAGGCAGGCTGAGTCCAATGCTCTGGAGTTGCAAGAGGAGGCCAAGAAATACTTGGACCCAGCCAGCCTGGCCCTCTGCAGAGAGGGAAGGTGCCATGCCCCACCAGCCCGTGGTCCCCACACTGTACCTGTGCCTCTGACAGCATGACATCCTTGATCACTGGCTGCCCTCGGGGCTCGTTGTTTTCCAGCTTCACGTAGGTCACCTGGTAGCCGCGGATCTGCCCGTGCTGCTTGTTGGAGATGGGCAGCTTCCAGCTCACCCGGATGGCAGTCGAATTCACAGACTCCACCTCCACCTTCCGTGGCGGGGCACTGGGCACTGTAACACACAGAGGACAACAGTTAGCAGGTACCACACAACCACTGTCACTCTCTCTCGCTCCTTTGCTCCCCCTTTCCTCCCCACCTCACTGCCAGCCAGGACAGCCCTACTGGCACAAGTTTCCTGTACCTGCCCAGGACATCGTACTGCAGTCTTTCAGTGTGACCACATTCCTGGCCCTTTCTCAGCATCCAAGCACTTTTGCTACTCTCAGTAGGAAAGAACATGACTGTGATATGCAGGAGCACCCCTAATAAAAGTCACTGTGCCAGATCAGATCCAAGGTCCATCTATCCCTCTCATCTCCAGCAGCAGGGGAGCAAAGAATACAAGAATACAGCAGAATACAAAGAATATGGTAACCCCCTGCAGCTCAGGGTGGCCTGGAGCACAGTCAGGGGTTTTGAAGCCTTCTTTGCATCCTGCCTGATGCAACACCTCCTCTCAGACCCTTCTGTGTACATCTAAACACAGTCCAACAGTCCCAGGTAGCGTGGCTGGGTGCTGAGCCTGTCCTGCAGGGAGCCCTGGTACCTGCCACCAGCCAGAGCACACACATGCTCTTCCCCTGTGACAACGAGAGGTTAATGAGGGGGAAAAGCACCATCCTAAAACAATAACCCAGAGCTCAGTGACAGCAGTCACTGAACTCAGCCAGATAAAGGGGCCTGTGGGGATTGTGACAGCTCTGGGGACTGTATTTCATGCACGACTAGCTGAATGCTTTTTGATAATAAAATGAAAAATTACACTGCCCAGAAAATATCAATTTTCTAGCAAGGTGAGGCCCATTTAAAAATGTATTTATACCCTATTTAGTATTTGGAAAAATTACCTCCCTATTACTTTTTGCTCTTGCATTGACTGTGACAAAAATGTCAATTTTAAAAAATTAGCTTCTCAGTTACTCCTGGAAAGCTTCTTCTGGCCGGAGCAGAGGTGTGCAACCCCTGCAGAGGATACCACTGCTATGCAAGTGCCTGTTACCCAAGTGAAGGACCTGGGCTCCATCCTAGTATCTCTACTGTAGGACCCTTTCCAGTCTCCCAGTGGCCTGGGAAAATCCAGCGGTTTGGAACCTCATATGCCCCAATTCTCAACACAGCAAGAAATCAGTATCAGATAATTATGGATGGATAGCTGACAAGCAGATGCACTGAGTATTGCTATTTCAACCAACTAAGTGGGAAGAAACAGCTACCCAGCAGGTAAGCACAGTTTTTAAGCTGCAGGGCAATTCATTATTTTTCCCAGATGTCCTTCTTAATTGTAGATAATTAAATGAAATAGTGAAAAGGAGGAACAGAGCATTTGAGCACCATGAGGCCAGCTGAAGGTATGGGAATGGAGGGGGCTGTGCTTGAACAGTTATCCCCTTCTGCCTGGAGCAGCCCATGCTGTAATACACAATTCACTTAGTGCAGTGACCTTGCACAAGCCTTAGGGCTCTCCTGCCCTGGCAAGACACCTGCCCACACACACAGCTGGGAGTCCAAGCGGAAAACAAGATCCTCCCTGAGAACCAGACAGAAGCTGTGTGTCAAGCTCTGCTGGCAAGTGAGGCCTCAATAGGACATAATACTGGGATGCTGCAGGGACACAAAAAGATGTGAATGTGAGCAGACCACAGTGTTTCGAGGAACTCTTATCCTACCCCACTATGGGAAGTATGTGCTGCATCTGAGATCCAAACAGAGAAAGTTCAACTTGTTTTCGGATCACAGTTTAGTATTTCTCATTCCTTCATCATGGGTATCTACGGAGCATCAGCATGTCAGAGGGATATGAAATCACTCCTGACAGCTAAGCTGGAATGTCCAACCTCAGTGCCCAAAAACTAACTGAGAGAGCTTGCTGCGACATTTCTGGGGTAACAGCTACCCCTGGGCTACAACTCTGCTGAATGAGAACTGAAGCAAACAATAAAGGCAGCAGGACACACACAGATGTGTTTGCCAGCCCAGGAATGCAGTCAGCGAGCATTCCCAGACGCCACTTCCAGAGCCATGGAGACGTGGGGGACAGTGGCAGCCCATTTAAGGAAACTGTAACATGTCTGGTTTCAATTTCCTACACTGACTGGGCAATGCAGAGATCATGCTTTCTTTGCCTGGATGCCACATCTCTTTCTTCTCCCATTAAATCTGCAGCTTTCTTGGGTCAGCATGAAGCCATGGAAGCTCCTACTGTCACCCTGAGCTCTGGCACTTTTCAAAGGAATTGGCTTAAATCGTGATGACATAACTGACAGCCCTGCTAATACAAAGCAATTTCTCTTTAAAGCTGTCGTATCCAGTAAAGTGCTCTGTACGTGTGATATTCTGACTCTTGAGTGGAAGAGCAGCTTTATATAAGCTGTGGCTTGCCTGGAAGCCGGGGTAGGAAGCAGCTTTCCTGCAGTATCTACAAGTTTCAAAAGGATTTCTTTTTCCCTCTTTAGTTTGCTGGATTTCAGGTCAACAAGTAAACTCTAAGTCCAACTCTCACGATGTGAGAGAAGGCCTTTGGCTGGGAGAACTCCTGCTACTTTCAGTAAAAAGGAATCCACCACACACTATAAAACCATAATAGCAAAGCAGAGCAATGCCTTCTTGCATAGGCAGGAATCAATGCTGACACCAACAGGACCCTGTGGGACGATGCTGGGACACCTGACACAGCCTGGAGACAGACCAAGGGCCAGCAGAGCAATTCACCTAACCCACTCCAGGGCAACTGGGGAGATCCACTCCCTGGAGCACTGCTCCTGACAGTCCCCAGTCCTGCTTCAAAGGCACTCCCAGGTCAGTATCCCTGTTCCCTTTCCCCCTTTTCCAGCAACTCTGCTAGGAGAGTCCCAGTTAACCCATGGCAGAAGCTGAAGGATCTGTTCAGGAACACCTACCATCCTCATCAGTGCGCACGAGCACGGGGATGCTCTCCGGTCCTGGCCCCACATCCGTGTGAGCCCTTACCCACACCTTGTACTCGGTCCATTTCTCCAGGTCCTTGATCTCCCAGCTGGAATGCTCCCGTCCAATGCCATCCACCACATGCTTGGTGTTGTCATCTCCTTCCACTGCCTGGTAGGCAATGGAGTACTGGGTGATGACCCCATTGCGGCTCTGGGCAGGCGGTGGCACCCAACTTACCCGGATGGTGGTGGAGCTGGTGCTTACACACTCGACTTCTTGGGGTGGGGCGGAGGGGGCTGGGGATAAATAAATGAAGTGGGGAGATGAAGGGAAATGAGTGGAAGGACAAACCAAAACGCAAAGGGAACTTTTACCCAGCCAACGGAGCACCGAACACACACATGGACAACTGCCTGCCTTCCACACAGACCATCAAAGGGGCAATTTGTATTTGAAGGCCAGATGAACAGCATGGAGACAGAAATGCTGTTCTGCATCAGAGGACACGTCTTTCCAAAGCAGTTCTGGACGCTCACTTTACCAAACACAACACACGGCAGTAAGGGAAGGGGTGTGCGTGTGGAGTGTGAGAGAGAGAGACTGGTAGGGAGAAGAAAGATGCCTTCAGTGAAGATCTGAAGCAGATGGAAACCAGAAGAGGTAGGAAGCTGCAGAAGGCAAGAGTGGCAGAAGGGAAGATCACACACCAGATTGTAGGAAGGCTTGTGAAAACTCTCTCCTAGACAAGCGGACAAAACAAAAGAGGGTAAGGAAAGCAGGTGACTGAGGTTGGCTGCAGTTTGTCCTGGTGGGGTTTGAAATCATGATCATCAGCTGAAAGCAGCACCCTAAAACAAGTGGGAACAGGCGATAATGTGGTTGTGTTACTTTGCACGTGTCCCTGGAATCTGGGACTGACTGCCAAACTGGTTACCTGCCTCAGCAGCTTCCTAGACTATGGAATTGTACGGCAGAAGGCAAGCAAGTCTTATCTCCTCCCAGGCAAAAAAGCACCTGCAGTTTGCATTAACTTCTAAGCCCCAGCTAACTGGCCACAGGGGGGAAAATGGGAACCAGGCAGTGGATGCTTCTCATTGGGATGAGAAGCAGTCTCTCTGTACAGCGCACAGGGGAAGAGCAGTGAAACAAATGTGGGGGAGGGAAGAAAGGGATCGGGAGAGACAGCCTGGACAAAGCAAAACATCTCAAGGACACCAGCCTGGTCCGTTCCCTTCTCCAGCCTTGCAGAACTGCTGTCTGGTTGCAACAGGGCCCCTGCAGTGTGGGAGCCCTCTTACAGCAGCAGCAGCCCCCTCTCATTTGGCCTCACTGCTGAGTGAGTACAAGGTATCCTGCTTTGCCATGGTAGGTGAAAGGCAGCTTCCATTCTTCACTGCACCCAGAAATCTAGAAAACGACTGAAAAAAGACTGGTGCCCTTCTCCATGCTGCAGTCCTTCAAGCCATCAGTGCATCAGAGCCACCTGCCCAGGGTGAGGGGACAAGCCTGCCTGCTCACCGCCTGCACAAAGGTGAACACAACCCACATCACTCCAGATGGCAGCAAGGACCTCGGGTAATTAGAGGACTCTACAATTTGTGTCTTGGCTTTGCTGTGCACAGGTTGGCAGTGGCAAAAGATTTGGGAAAGCTGAGGACAGTAGGACTTCCCAATGCCACTGGTAACCTCTGCTTGCTGGGAACAAGGCCCACGTGCTTGCAGAAGCAATTGCAGGCTTGCAACTCTTGGTGCCCACTCCTGTGCTCAGAGAGCAGGGCCCATCCCTGATGCATGGGCTGGGATGCCTGGAGAGATGAAAGATGGAAGAGAGTAGGTAGTGACAGAGCTGGAAGAGGTGATGCCTGAGCAATCAGGCAGCTTCTACAGGAGCTACAATGGAGGAAAGAGAAGTCAAAGCAATGCGTGGAAGCAAACAGTTGCCTATGTGGGGGAGGCAGAGCAGGATGAGCCCTGCCATCTGGTATACCGAAAGGGAGCAGGGGTAAAAAGTGAATCCTCACACTTGTTTGGTTAATCAGCAGAAAAGTGGCAGGGAAGAGAGTAGGAAGATACAGCAACAAAGCAACACCTACAAAGAATTCATGGAGGAAATAAGGTAGACACAGGGCCTGGTGGCATCCATCACACAGGACAAGTTAGACATAAGGAGCCTGGCAAGCCTTTCCTTTGCCACTGTCTGCAGACAGGCCCATCACAGCAGAGACTTGCTCTGACTGGGCCTGCACAGCTTCCCTTGGGATACAGCAGTGAGCTCCTTCTCCAAAGGCAGCTTTGGCTGGCAGCGTGGGCAAGTCAAACGTTGGCTGTTGACTGGGTAAAAGTCACACACATGATATGCAAGGCAAAAAACTCAGAATAACATTTAAAGAAAGTAAAATAAAACTTGGTAACATGAACAGGATCAACTTAAAATGCACAAGGAGTCAAAGTATCCCTCCTGGGACCAGCAAAGAGCAGACTGGGTGGCCAGCATGCACCCACACATGCAGATGTACCCACACACACGCTGTGCAAACCTCTGCTGCCTCCAGGCTACTCACACCAGCCTCCCCTGATGGCCCACAGCAGCCCTGTGCACCCACCCAGCCCACCTACTCCTCAGGCTAGGGAAAAGGCAGCCTCAAGACCCACCTTCGTGTTTCAAGGGAGAACAGCACATTAATGCTGAGGCCTGATGGGCACAGAGAGCTGATGCTTCTGTCTTGCATCATCCTGCTTGCCCGAGGCACTGCAAACTCCGGGAAAACTCCCCCGTGCTCCTGAGGCCCTCAAAACAGCACTACTTGTACTTTTTGCAGGGTGCCCAGCAACCAAGTGAGCAGCTTAGCAGGAAAGACAGCCCAGATGACAGCTGTCTTCTCAGGAGATGAGGTCTCAGCTGTGCTGCTGGAATGGAGCAAAGGGGTACTACATCCCTCTGGCCTTCCCAGACAAGCATCCCCACCACTCTGGAGGAGGGGTGCCACAAGACAAGCAATACCAACACCCTTTTCCACCCCATTAGTGACTCATTAGTGATGATGGGCCTCCTACCTTACCCTTGTCTGGTTTCTCGGGGCCAGGAATAAAACCTGAAGACAGGATCTTGGGAAAGCAGGAGTCTGACTGCTCCTGCAGTTTGTGTCCCACCTGAACATGTCAGTCTCCAGGACCTAGTAGACTTTCTCAGGGCAACCAGATGGAAACGTGCAGGAAGGAGACCAGTGTGAAGCTGGGAGCTATATCCTTTCTAGATTAGTAAGTTCTAAGGCCACAGGGGACCAATCCAACCATCTAACACAAGGAGCTGCTAAGTGCAGACGAAAGAACTTCTGCCTGGAAGTTGTGCACCGTGCACACTTCTGCTGAGCTAAAGCAGAGCTTTCTGAAAGATCTACTTTACTTTGAGCCTCCCAGTACCCAAGGATCCACTCTGCCTTGGACTGTTCAGCCAGTGGTTTGTCACCCTCATTGAATAGCTCTTTTCAACCAAGACCCAGGTCACTCCTTGGATCAGTCTAAAAACTCTTAGGTCTTTCAATGTGAGGAGGGTTTCACTGGTCAAACCAAGGTACTCCTGTGGCTAAAAGCCAAATCTCTTCCAAGCTATGCACATTTCTCTTACTAAACAGATGCCAGAACCAGTCACCTACAGCTCCACTGGCCACTGAAGTGACAACCTTAAAACCAAACTGGTGTGAGATCCCCTGCAAGCAGACAACACATGGAGTAGGTCATGGGAAGAAGATGTCTGCCTTGATGAGTCCATGAAGCAAACGTTTCTCTTACTTGGACTGTTGTGAACCTCTGAAGGACTCATTTATGCACGGAGCTGTCTCCGATTAAGTGTTTTCAAGGATAAGAGCATCCACTGATGGAATTAATTTACATGGCAGGAGAGTTGCTTCAACCTTTGCCTATCAGTACAAAAGCGATCTGAAACAGGTATACGAATCCTCATATTCAGAGTTAGTTTTCAACGTTCAAATATTTATAACTGCATGATCTGAAACCTTTCTCTGTTTTCATACCTTTCTATCGTGCAGCTCTAGGACACCATTAGCTCACTTAACGAGGTGGAGGTATGCCTGGGACTGGTATGTTAATGAAGCTGAGTTTTCCTCAAAGAGAAGGTCATTCTAAAAGTGAGCAGAGCTGCTCTTCCCTGCCTGAGCTCCCTTTCTAATGGCCATCTCAAGCTCCCGGCTGCTGCGCACGCTGCTGCCCTCCCTGCAGGGAAGGCTGGCTGCCTGTGCCAACTGCTCACCCCACATAGCTACTAAATCCCAGACAGACGGTGCTAACGGAAATGTCTTTTTTCCCCTCCTTTTAATGCTCTTTGCATAATGGCAAGCCCAAAAATCGTTAGTGAAAACGAGCTTATCGCAGGGCCCTTTGATAGCCCTAATCTGCTTATGCGCAGCACTTTGAGCTGCCAATCAGAGCAATGCAAACTCCCGTTCTGTGATCACACGGGGCAGAGCCAGGATGAAAGTGATATTGCCTGGGTCACCTCATTATCGAGCCTCTCTATTAACTCAGCTGCAGCTTGTTCTGGTTTCCCCCAGCACTGCAGTCCCAGAAGCAGCAGCCTCACTTGTTCACACAGCCCCAGCAAACAGCCACTTTTCCAAACAGACTCCCCCAGCTGCCTGACAGCCACAGGCACATCTGGCCTCAGAGGATTCCTCACCTTGCCATCAATTCTATGGACCAGGGGTGCGCTCCTATGTAAGCAAGGCAGCTGGAATGGGGAGCGAAGGGGTGAAAATCCAGTGGTTTGGAGACAGTCACATTTAGAGCCAAACACCCATATGCTGCCTGTCCAGACAGCTTGTGTGCATGGGAGTAAATTCATAGAGATGCACAAACCCACTCAAATCAATCTCTCCAAAGCAATTTCCCAGCCTGTTTCACTCCTCCATCAGTTTTTATGAATCTACCCCTAGGGCAAGACAGCGTGATCAAAGGGACACGAAGGAAGAACTTACCACTTGGGTGCACCCACTCTGCCAAAGAGCCCTGATACAAAACCCTGGGTGGCTTTCCCCATCACACCCTTTAGCAAACCGCACGCCAGCATCCCTGCAGACCCACAGGGGCAGAGGCACTGAGACACTCCGTGCCCAGGCAATGGAAACTGGACTGCTTTTGCTTTGTCTTCAGCAGTGTTGGGTGGCAGACACTTACTGGATTGGGCAGTTCTGGCTTCGATCGTAGGGGTGTAAACTCCTACCCCCAGCTCTGAGCGGGCACCCAGACGGAACTTATACAATGTGTCTGGTTTGAGACCTTCCACGGCATAAGAGGAGGTTGGGTCAAACTCCACCTTTTGCTGAAAAAAAAAAAAAAGGGGAAACACAGATTATTTGGTGTAGTTGGAGAATACAGAAAAGCTGGTGCCCAGCTTCCAGTGCCAAGGGAACAGGCAGCTCCATCACCCGTTCTGGCACCACAAAAAGTCACAGCCATGCTGCCAAGCCTGCTTGCAGTCCTGCAAGACTCCAAGGCATGGAGCTTTCTAGGTGGCACACCAGGACTCTGCTGAGAAGCAGAATTCTCCAACAGCCACGCTACACTACCTGGTGTCCAGACTGCACTTACTGGCCTGACAACTTTGTGAGAATGCTGGGTCTAGCTGTACAGTTCAGGCAACGGGTACAGGACACACCAGTGTGTTTTCTCCCAACAGTGTCCTGCCTGTGAAACAGAGTAAAGCCCTTGTCCTAGGCTTTCCAGGCATCTCTAGCTGGGATCTCTAATGCACCTAAAATGAGCTGGTAAAGGATTTGTTTTGCTGACACTTCACCTGAAGGGCACTTACTTCTGGCAGCTCTCATGGCACTATAATAACAGGAGAAGAAGAGGACCATGGGACACTGTGGCGCTGTCATGGTACAATTCTTGCTGTGCTGCCTTGAAGCCAGCACTACTTTTGATACATTTAGAACTGGACTTCCTTTAGGGACCTGCAGTAAATGTGGAAGGGCTCTCTCTAGACGACCTTCAATCTGCTTCTTACGTGTAACCAGTCCTGGGGCTGGAGACACATATTGGAAGCCATTTCAGACTTGCCTGAAGTCCGACTCTTTACAGGCACCAGCAGTAAGCATGCCTCAGGGGATGCTCTCATGGCTTTCTGGAACCCTTCCAGTCCCAAACCAGTCACTAGCTACTTTGCTGGCATCAATAAGTACTGCTGAGGTCACTTACACAGAAACCAGAGATTGCCATGCTCCTACCACACACCACTGAGGCACAAGAAACATGAAGAAACAGTCCTGTTACTGCTCAAGCAGCCACCCTTCCCAAGCTGAAAAATTGTGATGTCCAGCCCCAGGTGCTGCCAGGCAGGATCCTCACCTGGGTGCCATCCTCCCCTTCCCAGTACAGCAGCTCATATTTGGTGATGCGTTCCTGAGAGGCGGGCAGCCACGTCAACAGGATGCGGGTGTCAGACTCTGCTTCTGCCTGGAAGTCAGCTGGCTGGGCGGGAACTGGGGAACAAACACACGTGGTTAGTGCCAGGAGAGGGGAGAGGAGTCGCATGGTTTTGCAGAGTCAGCATTTCACCTTGTAAAAGGTTTCTTCGAGAACCTCTCTTCTTCCCTCTCCCCTGTACTGTGCTCTTGGAACAACTCGGACCACGAGCAAGCACCTCTGGGTGCCAGGCAGGTGCCTGCAGGAATCGTGCTCACTTTCAGCCCCTGACTGCATCCCAGATCCTTCCTTCCACACATGCATTCAGAACCCAGAAGGGCCAAGCAGTTACACAGGTGCCGACATCCACATGCAGGACCTTGTGTCATATTTTTAGCCACTGCATCCCAGACAAAACAGCGGGCTGTTACTTGTACAGAGATTGATACCAACTGCCCAGGACAACCCAACAGCTTAAATCTGATGGCTGTGGGGTGGGGATGCCCCACGGCCACTCTGACACACAATCATTTGAGCACCAAGCGCAGTTGTGACGCCTGGTGCAGACCAGACGCACAGCTGAGGCGCACACACCGGGGTGGAAACGGAGCCTCCCTCCACACGTACCCCCTTGCTGTGTTTTGACCTGGATGATGTCCGAGGGGGGTCCGTCGCCCACCGACGTGAAGGCCAGGACGCGGATGCTGTAGGTGGTGCCCGTGATGAGGCTGCCCACGGTGGTGAGGTGGCTGTCATCCGTGTTGTGCTTCTGCCACATGCTCAGCGGCAGGTGAGGGTCAGTGGTGTAGTACACGCGGTACCCTCGGATCTGCCCGTTCGGTTCCTCCGGCTGCTCCCACTGGACCAGCATGGTGCTGGCGCTCAGCATCCGTGCCTGGACTTTGAGGGGCGGACTTGAAGGAGCTTGCTCTCCTGTCCGGGCCTCGACCAGTTCACTGGGGGGACCCCTGCCAATGTTATTGACTGCGATGACCCGGAACTCATACTCAGAGAAGGGGCTGAGCCCACCTATGCTATAGCGGGTTGTTGCCACACCATCCACCTCCTGGAACTGACCCTCCAAGGATTTGGCCTTGTACTGGATGACATAATATGAAATGGGGTCGGAGTTGCCTGAATCCCAGGTGAGGGTCACGCTGGTAGCTGTTGTTTCAGTCACTGATGGCTCTGTTGGAGGTTTTGGCAGTGCTGCAATTGGAAGGCAGAGAGGTGTGATTTAAATAATTCAGTCAGCTCAAATCCTGCAATGTGCATGGGGATAAAAATGGAGCTGCCACCTCCCATTAACATTCTTCTTTAAAAGGCAGAAATCATTTCATACTCTAGAACATGCATTTTTATATTACCATATATTGCTTGAAGTGGTTCTTAATGGAAGGATAAACAGAGCAATCATGTTATTAGATGTGCTTGACGCACTTACCAGCAGCAGGCTAAATAAAGGTAATTCAACAGGGATGCAGGAATGTTTCTGTCATGGGGGTTCAGCTGGCAGTGGGAAGGTGCTGGCTGGGCTGGGCTGGCCCCAGAAGCCAGGTGTACAGCTGATTTACAAAGGAATACAGTAGAGCAATCAGAGCACTAAAGGTAATCTAGAATTATGCTCCTGCTTCTAGAGAGACAGTATCTTAGGCCATAGGGAGTTCATGGAGTGCTGTTAGATGGGTTGATGGGAGAATGCTTTGTAAGTATTATAGTACATGCAGGAGAGATACAGCCAGAGAAATTACCAACTTTCATATCCACTATTTCACTGGATGGTGTGTCAAACTGCAACCAGACAATAAACTGTTATACAAGAACTCTGTGACACCGACATCTCTGAAGTGTTAATGAAAACACAACTACTGCAAGCATTCCCAGATTTGCCATTTTACCAAAAGAACAAAGAAAGCGAATGAGTGCATGTGAGAGAGATTTGCAGAGTACACAAATACTTTAAGGCAATGACTGAATTAAAATCTACAGTAAGTTTAAACCTCCTACAAACCACTCTAAAGTCATTAGTGACTTGTAACACAGTTGTGCTTGACAAGGAACTAGGAAAAATGCTCAACCCAAATTAAGATCCTCAAATACTTTATTCTTTGGCAAAGTCCTCAAGTTTCTAGTTTCCACATGGTTCAGCTGAGGAAGGGAGGCTCTCTAGTAGAGGGCATGGCTGCTGTGAGGGCCAGAGAGGATGCCTTTTCCAAGCCTACTGCCACATGAACACTGAGGAAATCAGCAAGGGCTGAACTGGCATGAGAGGGAAGGGCATACAACCCACAACCAGACATCACACCACCACCTGTGGAGGACTCAGGAGGGCAAACCCATCCTGCACAATATTATGGCCTGAAGCAACACATTTCCTACAGCATCCAAGAATCCGCCAGCCTCCCTAAGGCTTTCAATGACAGATGACACTACTCCAGTCTTTCCTTTGGAGACTCACAAGGTTGACTCTCACCAGTTTTTGGGTGTGCAGCTTCCATGTGAGGAAGGGGCAGATTTAGTACTTTCAACATGCTTAGTGCAATCAGTTCTGTGTCATCTTGCTTCTCCCACCTGCCCCGCGAGTGGTCTGTGTTGCAGCAAGCACAGGAGAAGCACCACTGGGTGAAGGAGTTTGGGACAGAGCCAGTGAGATACCTGGAGTGAGGGTGCCAAAAAGGCAGACAGGGAAACAAGGAGGAAGATAAAGGGCTAAATTTGCTGAGCAGACTTCTCCCTGCCCTGGGGCAGCAGTGGGCATTGCAACAGCCCATGAGGCAGAGTAATCCCAGGTACAAGGAGGTAAATGCTGGGAACCATCAGTGCAATGGTGCAGTTCCCACTTCTTCCCTTCACACCTAAACCACCTCTCCATCATGCCCCTTCCTTCTGTACTCTCCTGGGTATCTACTATAACCAAGGCATGGTTATAACCCTGTGCTCTGTACAAAAACAGAGGCTGGAAAAGGTACTGACTAGCAGGTGTTGTGAGTAAAGGGAGCAGTGTGCAGCTAAGGTTAAAAACATCCTCTGACTAGCAAAGAGAATTTGCTGCTATCTCCAGGTCAGAGAGGGCTAACACTCTATTCTGTGATTTGTTCCAGCAGGAACTCTGTGCTAAAGCTGGCCATAGTGCAGGAGGGGGCCTGCAAGAACAGACAGACTCAAGAGACGACGTATCTCTGGAAATCTGAGCTACAAATCAACTGCAAGGAGAGGAGGAAAGGGATAAATGTGGACCTGCTAGGCCCCCAGATGGGAAATGCAGGACACCTTCAGCCTCCTGTTAGGGAGCTGAGTGGGCTGCCCTATGGTCAGTAATCAGCAACAGCATCCTCTTTGGGGCAAAGCTACCAGGAAGGAAACATGCCTTAAGGACAGCAACACAGGAAAGAGAAAGGGAAAGAGCCGCAGCAGTAAGGAAAAAAGCTGACAGATGAATATGCAACAATTTTCAAATGAACACATACAGCTCCTCCCTGCAGGGGGGGAGGATGCGCATTCTGTTGAGCTCCACGGACACTTCACGTTGCTGGGATTGACCTTGTCCTACTCTTAGTGCAAGAGGATGTCTCTGTGCAAACAACCCTCTGACTGCAGACATCCAGAGACCCTGCCCCAGGACAGCCCACAGCCTGCCGCTGTGCTGAGCTGATCCTGCTGATGCATGGAACAAGACAGACATCGCTGGGATAAACAGAGACTCAGAGAGGTTCCCTTGTGGCTTAACAGGGACCCAGCCTGACACAAGCTCATCTCCCATCACGCCACTTGCAGGGAGAGGGAAAATGACCCTCAGAGCAAGTCCCATACTGTGAGCAGCAAAAACCAAAGTTGTGGGTGGAAGGTAGAAAAGTTGCAAGGTGGAAAAGTCACAGAAGACTGCAGTCAGTTGGCTGCAGCCAAAAACGCTTTGGCAAAGGGCTACCGAGTTGAAATCAAAGTAGGTGCACCACAAGGAATAATTCCTTACCTTTGACAGTGATCTGGGCTGTGGCTTCGATCATGCCAAGGGAGGAGATGGCCACACAGGTGTAGTTGGCAGACTGCATGATGTTAGTCAGCTCCAGGACATTCCTACCGACAGGCATCTCATCTTCTTTGGTCAGCTCCTCCACACCAGCCATCCACTTCACATAGGGCATGGGAGCACCTACTGCCACACACGTGAGGTTCACGCTCCCCCCAGGCATCACCTCGTGGTTGCTCGGAGGGATAGAGAATCGAGGAGCAACACGCCGCACTGAAACAAGGAGGACACAGCTAGTAGGGTCACAGAACCAGCAGAGAGCACTCAGTTGCACTCTGGGGGTACATGAGAGGGGTTCAACCTTCTTGCCTGTCTACCTCCCAGGGCAGATAAAATGAAGTGCAAAAGCTGTTCACTACTTTGCCAAATTGCACACACTTTGCTCTCCTTCCTTTGCCACTGGTATCTTATTAGAAGAACTCATTAAGGGATGGCTCAATCCATTCCCTCCAAACATGGCCTTTTGAAATAATATTACTAACATGAAACATTCCTTCATTTAAATTACATCCCTCTAATTAGAGAGCATGCAAAATACCAGTCACATACTCTCTCTGTGCAGGGCCCACTGAAGCTCTGCAAAATGGAATTACCTGTTCAATTTATTAGCTCTAGAGTAAAGCAGCCCGTCCCCTAAACCTCATAGGGTTTGGGCAGGGGCAGCAGAAAGGGTTTCTTTTTTGAATTAGCACACGTGTGCTGCTAAATAAAATATAATTCCTTTCAAAATGTAACTCAGGTTCTACCTTGGCTCAGAAAAAATAGTCACCAGAGCTGCATGACATTGTCAGGGCCTGAAGAGATCACCTTGCTGGGCAGGAGAGAACTAATCCTGACAGATGTGAGATCATATACATTTTGACAGAAGAGAGCTGGGCTAGCAGAACCCTTCCCACCTTTGTGGCAGCTCTTCGGGAGATGTATTCCTCCTTATTGCATTGCACAGCTTCTCTTCATATCAATCCCTTGCTGGGTATTTCATTCAAGACTTATTTGTAAGCAACTCTCAGCTACAATAAACCTCTAAAGCTGCCTGCCATATGCATTCCCGTCAGGAAAATGACACTGAGAAATGAGGCCCCTTCTTCAGGGTTAGTGTTATGGGCCTATTTAAGCAAGGGTAGAGAAACAACTGTGCTCGGTATATCTTTGTCTCCTCTGGGTAAGCTCATTTTAGTCTGTAGTTAAAAAAGGAAACTGCTTGAACGTGTCTTGCCCAGCAGCCCCGCTCTCCTCCAGCCTCCTCCCCAGAACGGCAGCCCCCGGGCAGCGGCCGGGTTCACGACTGACCGGCTCCTGAGGAGCCTCTCCCTGCCAATTATGCTCTTCCATCAGTGTACCGGGCTGGCAGAGCAGCAAAACCCCCACAGCACTGGGGGTAGGTGGAAATCGGGCAGGAGCCTGAGCAGTGCCAGCTCACAACATGCCACAGGCACAGCCGGCCCCCCGGGCGAGGGGGGTCTGGGGAGTCATGGCTCTGCCGGCCTGGCTGCTGCCACCACGGCATCTCCGTGGACAGTAAAGCTGCTGACACCCCCCTGAGCTGCAGAGGTGTCAGCTCCACTTGCCAAGCTGACTCTTCCCAAATCAAATTTCACTAGTCCTCTTTGATGATTCATCCCCAAACCATCAGGCTTGCAGAAATAGACTGAACACAGAAGCCCCCACACTAGCATGTACAACAGAGCTAAGACTTAGTGATAAATTAGACAATGCTGTCAACATCGTGTGTGTACTACACATCGTCTCAGTGACAAAACAGGGCTCATTAGCTCCTTACCAGCCAGGGTAAGAATAACTTCCTTTGCCTTTTTTTTTTTTCTTGAATGTCTAAATCCAAAGTCTTGCTGTATGCTTCTTTTAATCAATTATTAAATCTCCAATCAATACCTACATGAGCAATCACCAGTGAGGTGTTACCTGACTGATGGGGCAGTGCTCCCCAAATGAGACAGAACTGAAAGTGTACTCAAATGCTACACAGTCATGAGAATACAGACTTAACCTGATGGACATGGCAATGGTTTAACATGATGGTGTGTATTTCCAACCAAAGCATCCCAGCACCATTTGTTAAGAGTTAGGTTTCATTTTCGAATGAAAATGCCGTTGAATTATTCCAGATAGAAGCTGTTCCAATTCCGTCCCCATCAAAGGACCAAACCCACCCACCCACCCAAGCTGTATTAAAACAAAAAAAACCAAACCTTGAGGATAAAGCCATAGGTGTGCACAGAACACTCACACACATGCACAAGGCAAACAGGCTGGCAGGCACTGGAGGCCACTACAAAGTCAGAGAGAGAGTGGTGGAGGGCAGGACAGAGAGAGGGAAGGTGCACAGGAACTCATGTACAGGGACACGGGAAGACAAGACACTGGAGAACACAAGGCCATGCAAGAAAGTCAGAGCCCAGCATGCAAAAACAGATTTTCACTTCCAGCCCTGTGAGACGAGAGGCAGAACAGCCCGCCACAGACTCCCCTGCACCCCACCCAGTGTCCCTGCTTTCAGGGTGCTCCTGGGGCTGTGTGAGTCCCATCAGTGCTGTGTTGCCCTTGATGTGTCCTGCAGAGGCAGTGGGTGCTGTGGCCATCTCCCCCCAGGGATGCCATCAGCTGACTGTCATATGCTCCCCTGCGGACAGCACAGGGAAGAGGCACTTGAGAGGCACTGAGGGCTGTCTCAGCAGCGCTCTGCAGGGCAAAGGGAAGGGCTGAGCCCCTTTGGAAGGCACTCTCCCCTGTGCCACACAGAGGGGAGCAGCAGAGGTGGTTATTGCACTCCTGTGCCTAGAGAAGGGACAGGAGAATGGCAGGGAAAACTCTCCTGTGGATCATAGTACAGGAGTGTACACAGGTCTCATCAGCCTCGGCACAGGATGTGCCTCCTGCACGCCACAGCCAGGGAGTTGTGTGGGGCCTCAGCTCTCCAGCCTGGCAACAGAGGAGTGGTCAAAGAGGCCTCTGCCGTGCATTTCTGTGACCCAGTGTGGCTGAGCTGTCCTCCCCTCGTTAGCACACCGGCAGAGCTGCCGAGATGGGCTCACTGCTCTGCACCAGAGAGCAGCAGCGCCCAAGGCACCGCAGCTGCTAAAAATGGATGCCATGTGTAGGGGTCAGCTCTCTACACGGGAGGGGGTCAGGGCAGTGCCTTCAGTAAGAGATCTGGCCCAGACAATGCCCTGGTAGGAGCACGTGTAAAGGAAGGGATGGGTTCCATCGGCCTCCCATCCTCCTGGGGGATAATTGGCAGCTTCTTGTCCCAGTCAGTATGGAGGGAGAAGGGGAAGTGCTGTCAGTCAGCATTAGTGAGAGCTGGCAGAGCTCTCACAGCAGCTTGTACAGCACCATCAACACATTCCTCAGGCTCAAGCCAATGATTTAAGTCGCTTGCTTTTCTAGCCTAAGAGTCTGGTAATAATTTAAATCAGTATAACTCCTCAAAAAGCAGCATTCTCAGGATTTCTGTCCAATTTACAAGTAAAATCACATGGGCTAGCACAGTCCATGATGCTACCTTAAGTGCTCCAGAAAATTTTGTTGTTCTTCATTTACTGCAGCAATGAAATTCCCCTCTTTATTACAATTTTCTCGACATGAATTTGCATTTTTTTTTTAATCTTCTTTTTGGATAAAGATCAGAAGAAGGTGGTTTGGAGGTTTTGCAAGAACAGCACAGGGAAAATTGCTGTGAATATTAAAATGATTTCAATGGACAATAGTATAATTCAGAGGTTTAGTTAAACCAGCAGACTGTCAAAAATGAGATTCATTATCATTCATCCCAAGAATAGGCATCGTAAGGGCTCTGTGCTGCTCCACTATTCAGCACACCTCCCTGTTGAGAGCATTCCCTGGTAAGTGAAGTGAAACCCTGGACCAGTGAGCAGTGAGTGCAGTGCAACCTGAGCCCTTGCCCTGGATCTCACAGGACAGGGAGAAAAGACAGTGTGGAGACTGGTTCCCCACTCGCTGGGGGGACTGCAGGGAGGAAAGAGAGGAGCAGGTAACACAAAAGCCACAAAGGTTGAGAAATGTTAAAAATTCAGCATGCATTAACATGCACATTCCTTGCCTTGAGAGCAAAGAGCATCAATCAATTGCATGGCTCCTTTCAGCACGGGAGTGGCTGTTTCCTAACGTCTCAGGTTCCCTCTGAGGGTGAAGTTACCCCCTTGGAGAACCAGGGACCCCCCCTCCCTGCTGCTGTCAGCAACAGCCCTAGGCTCTGAGCTCAGGGTTCTCAGGCTGGTGCTATTAGTCCCTCTCATGTGCTGAGATACTGCTGGCATCCATCGAGGCCCTGCTGGAAACACAGCAGTGCCAGGAGGACTGCCCATGCTTTCAAAACCGTGCAGTGCTGCTAAGGAAGGGGAGACCAAATTGCTGTTTCCTGCTGGCTGTCTTGGCCACAGTACAGCTGAGCAAACGACAATGCTCACACCCCTCCCTCTAGCTTGCAGAGATCCAGACACCTCTACCTGCCTGCTCCCACTTTTTGGTTTCCTTCCTACCATGCCTACCTGGCACCCAACTCTGGGTGTCATCTTTCCCCTTCCTGGTACCCCATGGCAGGCTCCCGGGCACTGCCCCATGGTGATGGAGAGTCATGTATGTGCTCTGCACATTTCTCTGCTCCTCTCTGAGGCAATCCCAGATGCTCTGGTCCCGCATCGCTGTCCTGCCATCCTCTCCCCTTTGCTCCTCCTCTGCATGAGGGATGAGCAGCCTGAAGTCCTGTTTGGTCTGAAGGAGAACAAGGACTGCCTGGGCTGCTGCTCCTCCTAGTCCCAGCACAGCCAAGGCAAGTTTGTGGGGCTCTGCTCTAACCTCCCAACTGAGAAATGCAGCAGTGTGTGCTCCTATTCTGTCAGAACTCCCGCCTTCCTCAGGAACCACCTTCTCCAACTCGGGAAGGAGTGAATTTGGGAGCTAACCTCAAACACGATCATTGGTCTGCATGGTTTACTCATCCACAGACACCCTTCATCTCTCCCTAGTGCCATCATTTTAAGAAAGGACTTCAAATGGAAAGGCAGTTGCTGAAGTCTCACAATCTATTGACAGAATCAACAGCAGGAGAGGAAAAATGGGAACCTGAAAAAATGCATTTACAGTCTAATCTTGTGCTCAAACAATGCTGTACTATTTATGCTCCCAATGCATCCTTGAGTGCTGACATTTTATAGACAATTTCCAAAACAGGGCCTTGCCATTTTTGGATTATATTTCAGCTATAACTTTTAGGTCTAATTATTTGCGCTGACAACCACATATAAAAGAGGATATATCATTACAGTGGTGCAGCACTGGAGACACATCAGCATTCAGCATACTGACATACTAATAGCAAAGTAAGGGAGAGCAAGATTGTGGAGCTCTGCAATTTGCATTCCCCTCTCTGAAATTTCTCTGATGAAAATAACACAACATTAAGGAGGTGAATGAGAGAAAAGATCCACTGTATCAAGATAAAATAACTCGTTAATAAATAACCTTGTAGCAGTCACAGAGCAATAATTAAATGCATGGGTTAGCAGTACACACTTTTAAGTAAAGCTGGAAAAATGTAAGATGTAATTATCAGCGCCAAACAAATTATAAGCATGGAAAATCCCACTGGAATATTTAGAAACTAATTTCTGGCTTCACATTAAATATTTGTGTATGTGGGTATTTTTGGTAGAGTGGGAAGGAGGGGTCGACACAAAGAATGAGAAATTCTCCACTCCTGCTAGCTTATATCCATTCTCAGCTGCCTCCCCTCAGCAAAGCCATGTGGCTAAAACATTTAAGTGCCCTGTCAAAGGTTTATTCTCCAGAGGTGCCTCAGCCATCACAGCAGTGCTCCAAATTTACTGAAATCAGGGAGGCTTTGGGCCTTGGCTTTAATTTCTTCTCTTTCCTTCCTTGTTCTCATTTTTCATCGTTGTCTTGGGCTCAAGTAATTTTATCCTCTAGAAAATCTATTTTTAGAGGGTAAACAACAAAAGGTCCCGTGCCTCAGTACAATCTAAATGAGAGCACGTTCCAGGGAGAGAAACGGGATCGAACTCAGTGTACTGGAACAACTGCTATGACAACTTGTTAAAACTTGTTCCAGTGACTCATCCAGGTGCCTGAAAGTATGTGTCAGAGGAGCCAGGGTCTCTTCCCTGGGAGCAGTGCTGGCCTGGATAGCTGCTGTGAGCATCCCTCACCTCCAGTGCTGTGGAGGGACAGACCCGCATGGAACCTTTTTGGTGCAGGAGTCATCTCTAGAAACTAACTCAGGACTTCTGCCAGAAACACCAGCTTTCCTCAGCATGAAACCATGAGTGCCTCAAGCTAGGTCTGGAGCTAGATTTAATTTAAAAGCCGGAGTCACCTTTCACTATTGTTCTTTATTCATCTCTGGCTCTCTGAGGGCAGCAGGACACAGCATGGCAAAGCACAAAGCAGGTTTTGCTGTGGGGCTACGAGCTCCTGTGCACATCACCACGGGCCTCCCTGAGCCACCTTGGGTATGTCTGGGGTCTCTGCCAGAGCTGCCTTCTCTCCTGCCAGCAAGAGGAAGACCCAGCCCCAGGGAAGAAATCAGAGGTAGACCTCTGAGCATGGAGAACGGGTCACCGCCAGAGCGGGGACTGCCGAGAAGCAGGGAAGCTGCCCCAGCACGAGGGACTTGCATCTCAGCCAGCTGCCCCTGCTGCCTCGTGGCAAGTGAGGGCAGCATGCTGGGTTCTCCTTCAGCTGAGATCAAAAGTATGCTTTTCGCCTCTAGAGAAAGTTAAAACTTTTAAAGTTACAGGAGGAATTGAGGAACCTGCTCTCCCTAGCAGCTTGTGAGGGGACTGGAGATCATTCTGATCTCTGCTTCCAAAGACTGCTCTTGATCTCCAGCCAGAAAGCAGCAGCAGTTTAGAGGTATTACACTTGCACCTAGCACAGATAAAGGGTTAGAGAAGGACACCACATACAGCGGCATGCACTTCCTTCTACCCTGCCTTTGACAAAACTGCCCTGTCTGGTATTTGCATGCAAAATATATTCTGTGCATTCTCAAGCAACAAAGGCATGCAAGCAAAGTATCAATGCCATCACCAGAGTCACAGCAAACAGTAAGCAGATTTCATCAGGCACACTGTGGCTGTGCCTGGAAAGGAGCCAGAATCTGCAGGGCCCCCTCCCCTTTTGGGGATGGCTCTCCTCTCCCTACTGGAAAAGTCCCATCTGACGAGGCGTACTGTAGATGGATAAGAAGTGAAAAGGACCAACCTTCTCGCTGATCTGAGAGATGAAAGTTTGTTTTGTTTGATGGCAGAGTGCGATGAAGATGAGGAGGGAATAAAAAAAGACAAGGAAAAACACAGAGAGTAAAAACAGGCCAAGCTTCATCTGTCCGCACACCACTGAAACGACAAGACAAGACTACAGAGGTCAGCCACGACTTCCCACTGTGCACACACACACCATTCCACGGACAGAGTGTGCCGCACTCACACCGCTCTGGCCCGGAGCAGGGCCGGCCCCTCCGCCTCCTGGACCCACTCACCACTCCTCAAGGCAGGGCGGAGGGGACCTCACATCCCACACATACTCACATGAGGGTGCTTCAGGGACTGCCCTGCTCTGGGCCAGATGCTGGAAGCACAGACACGTTTACATGTGCAAAACACTCAGGCACAGGCAGAGCGAGAGACTCCAGCCATCACACAGACTGCTCCCACACACCACTCCAGCTACAGAGATGATGGCAAAGGCACTTTAAACCCATTTGACCACACGCTGCGAAGAGCACATACGTAGATCTGAATTTTATTAAGTATGAAAGAAATGCTCCAAGTGGTGAATGGAAAAATCTTCTACCATGAAGAGCTGTTCCCCCTCTCCAAACAAAGAGCTAAATGCAGCAGAGAGGTATTAGGCAAGTGACAGACATGCGCAGTCTCAGCTGGGCTCAGTTTTGGGAGAGCCTTATCGGTACTGTGCTGTGAGTAAGAGATGGACAAGAAATCAGAAGGACAAAACACCCAGAGAGAATTGAGTAGGTCCCAGTTTTTGTTCCTGCGGGAGAGACAGTAGAAGGTTAGTTGCATTTTCCTCATAGACAAAGAAGATCTTATTTCTCTACCAGCAGTGACCTCACTCCAGCTACAGATCCGTGGTGTATCAGCTGTAATTGAACCCTCACCGAGAGAATACACAAATGGATTTGATAGTTAAAGACTGCTTATGAGTCACATTTTTGATGGGGAAAGGAGAAGGCGGGGGGAGGATTTTGCTTTCCAGCAGAAACACTGCAAATTAGAGAACAGCATGTGGCATTACACAGTGCAACAGTACAGCCAGCCACGTCCAGCGACCAGAGGACAGCATTTTAACCAACACTGACATGGTACAGGCAAGACAACAAGCTACCAATAACAGGTACCACAGTGGCCTACAAAGTGCAGTGGAGCTTGCTGGAGAACAGCAAAACACTTGTTTACGTTCCTTCAACTGAACTGATACCAGGGGACCTGAACCAGCCAACTCAGAGTTAAACTGGCCCATAAATGAGGGTCACATCCAGCAAGGAGCCCCACCGAGGCATCCTCAAAACAAACAGTCCTAGCTTAAGGTCCAGGTTTCCTCTGGCCTGCTTCACACAGGGGATTTACCTCTTGGTCTACAAAACATTAACATAAGGCTCATTTGATCCTGCGAGACCCTGTGATGGGAGGGAACCTTTTTATTGCTGCTCCCAAGCTAACACTTTATTTCCTAATCTAATGGAGCATATCACATCTGCATGGCCTCAGCAGACAATGAGGGGCTCCTGCCTTCTGCTCAGCTCTTCCCAACAGGGAGGATTTGTTTCCTGCCCTTGCCCAGGAAGGACAGTGGTTCTGGCAAACCAGACATGCTCATGCACAGCTGCATTTCTGGAAAGCAGCACTAACATTGCAACGGGGTAACACAAACTGCCAGCACAGATCAACCTGCTGCACCCACCGGGATGTGAGACTGAAGGGTAAGAAGCTGAAGGGTCTATACTGGTGGATGATGCTGGAACAGCTACAGGAACACTTGTCCTTGCTGCTGAAGCTGCAGAGCCACCCCCTGCCCTTGGGGAGGACTGATGGACCCCAGCCCATACCACGGGGACTCGCTGTGGTGCCACTTGGCCTGCCTGGGGACAAGGTGAGGGGTGCTGCTGCAGCTGGGGACAGCCAGGAGCTTTTTTTTTGGGGGGGAATCCAGCAGGGATTGCATGCCCATCAGTGGGCATGGATAGGAGTAGGCTCCAGCAGTGGCTTTCCCCACATGTTGACATTTCAGATTAGAGGTGGAAAAGTGAGGAGACACATATGAAACACACTAATTCAAACAAATTACTTTCTGGTTTGTCAAACAGGAACAAGTTTAGGACCTGCTATTTGTCATTAATTGCTGGATTATCTCTTAATCTCTTTTTATATTAGTGGCTTATAAGGAATAAAAACCAGTATCAGGCTATTTTGGAACAGCTGTAAGGTGAGAGGGAACACCTGGGCAGCAAGTTCTGCTTTTTCTTTAGTTAAGGCTTAAACAGCTGCTGCTTTATCTGAGATAAACTTGATAAATGGCAAATTGAAAGTTTCATCTCCTTACAGATCCCATTCACATTCTCCCTTATCTCCAATTCTTTATCCATGTCACTCCTAAGCTAGGAAGCATGTTTTATCAACAGTTTTTCTGCTTTTATACAGAACAAATGACTCTGATCAGTGACAGTAAATAACATCTGCCACCCCACCATGTAGGGACAGAGGATTTAAGACTGGGGTTACCCAGAGTATCCCCTGTGCAGAATATGACAGCTCACTAGGCACACCACCTTGTTCCCAACAAACCCAAGCTGCCTGGCAGCTAAGTTGAACATGCCTAAGTCTAAGTGCAAGACAAAGCAAGTCAAGTGAGGCTAGCAAGCTTCAGAAGGTAAAAATGGGGCTCCTTTTGAGTTCCAAGTTGAAACAGCAAAGAGCAAGGCTGTCTCAGAGAGGTGTTGGATGGCTCCCATGCTCTGTAGGCAGAATTCCCATGCTGATTGAATTTGGCTTTTACCCTGCCACAGATGTGCTTGTCTATGCAGCAACAGCACTCTAACCATAGCAGCCTGTTGCAGAAAAAATGAATTTGGACTTACGGGAGGCTCTGCTTTTGAATATTCTTGGGCATTAGCTTCCTGAAACAAGGCAGGAGGCTGTGGCCAGGACATGAATGCACAGGTCTAAGAGTTTAGATCACTAGCTCAAACAAAGGAACACATTATGAAAGCTTTTCAGAGTGGGAAGCTAATACTTTCCTGAAAGCAACAAGAAAGTTCATTATCCCAATTGGCTCTGCAGTTCTGCTGGGAACTGCTAGCATCTGTCCTGTGCAAAAACCCCCTGGTGCTATGCAAGGCGTAACTATAAAGGCCAACCCAGACATTTTGGAATAAAAAAGACAGAGAGGTTAACAAAATCCAGAGGGGGATGAACCTGTTCCTGCTTATCTCCAAAAGCACATCTTGTGTCTCAAGGACTCTACATAAATCAAATTTTATCCTTTACAGCTTTTAGTGGTATAGAGGAACAAAAGGACAGATTGTCTTTTTTACGCCAGATTACATGAGAATAAGACAACCTCCCATTATATCCGATGAACAATGTTCTCATGCCACAGTGATGAGTATATTCCATCCTAGAGAGACAGACAGGATGCTCAGGGCGCCCAACCATCCTTTTCCATTCATATTGCACACACATGCATGCATGAATTCAATTAAGAGCAGAAAATCTCAGAGCACCAGAGATGTATTTCTTAGCCCTTTGTGCAAGTGGATATGGAAGGGGAGGGAATGGACATTTAGTTGGCACAGATATGCAGGCCTAATTGTTCCACAGATGTCTGTGCAGGTCATGTGGGAAAGAGGTTTTCAAGTCCATTTCTGTGTTGCATTATCATGCACTGAGGCACCAGTCACTCTCCTTCTATTTTCCATAAAGGTCATTTTACAAATAATCAGACTTTAGCCTCACACTGCACTTTGAACCATCAAAGGACTTTGCAAGGAATAAAACTGTTAAGCTTATTTAGTTGAGTTCTATAAAGCACACTGAAATCTTAAGATGGAATGTGCTCGCTGAAGGACAAAGAACTACTATTTATTAAACCATGATCATTAAAATCATTATGGCACAGCAGAATGCTCAGAGCAACACCGATGGTGAACACACTTCATGCCAGGAGAAAAACACGACAAAAATATTCATAGTAATATGTGAGGAGGAGAAAACTTGGCAGAAGGCTCCATGTGCTTCTCTGTCTCTGAAGCCAGGCAGCTCCAGCATGAGGACAGACACAGCCATGGCAGCACGAGCTGTGGTTCTGAGTGAGCAGTGTCTGTCTGCCGGTGTCGCGTGTGGCACAGCTCGGGCTGCGCTCGCCCTGAGCCTGCTAACAACCAACAGAGCTGCCCCTGCCCAAACCACAGCTGCTCTGACCTGGGCTACAGAAGCATGGCCACAGCTTCAGCATGGAGAAGCACTCCGGGGCAGAGGAAATGAAGTCAAAAGTACTGAAATCCCATAAAAAGGAGTGCCCTTTCTTCATCAGTGTCACCACCCTCTGTCGCCCTGCTTGGCTGCAGCGTTACCTTGAGGTCAGGACTGCACAGAGCAGGGGGATCGTGGCCCTTCAGACCTGCAGCCTCCTCAGCCATGTACCAGCTGCTGAGGGCTACACTCTGTGGCCTCTGCTGCAGCCTGGTTTTGCTTCTTCGGGTGGTCCAGGGTAGACATCTGTCTGAAGCAGCAGTCTGGGTCATCCAGCCTGATTCAACTGCCAGTTCATGTTTCCTGTCATCCAGGCATCTCCCTCACAAGTCTCTCCAGTCTCTGCTTGCCTGTGATCGCTGCCAGGCCCTCAAGCACGAGCAATGTCCCTCTCTGGGCAAGTACTGTCACCCCCATCAACCCCGAGGACAGGCAGGTTTAACGGAGCACATTGCCAGAAGTGTGCATGTAGCTGGGTTGTAAACAAACATACTCCCTTGTTGTTTAGCAATTTTTCAGACATCCCCAGTTTCGGTTCCTGACTGTTCAACCACTGTCCTCAGCTTCTACTCTTCTCCTGGCAATAGCCTCAAGCTTTGACTGCTGTTGCTATTTTAGCCGTTTTAATATTACATAAGCAGAAAATGTTCTTTTTCAAGGCGTCAAGTCTTGCTGCTCCAGGCCCACGTCAGTCATTCAGAATTATTATTATTTACACAAGGTCCCTGCTGCAGTAAATATCATATAGCCACAAGTAGCCATTTTGGTGAGCTCCCTCCATGTCTGAGCCTAAGCTAGTGCCAAGTTCCCAAGGGTAAAACCCTGCAGAGGCCAGAGAATTGCTGCTAGGAACAGAGCCACTATCCAAAATTCTTTTTGGGTGATGGCTCCTTGGTGAAATTTGGCAAATAAAACTTCGGATTCCAAGCAAGGTTCCCTGCTGCCAAGTGAAACACTAGCCTGGCCTTTCAAAAAGCAGATGAAGAAAGCACAAATTTTTGCAGTAATACCCTTTCTATTTACTGCAGTCTGATTTACTAGCTTGCAATTTGGGGAAAGAGCACACAATTCAGTTTTAAATGGTCTTTTTCTAAAAGTAGTTGTGTGGCTGCTTCTGCATAGTATGTGTAGCATTTTGGGCCAGGGAACTCACTGTGCTTGCCCCACAGGGCCATGCCCTGAAGGCCTGAAAAGCAGCACTTAAGAAGTGAAAACTGGGCAGCAGATTTCTCATTTGATGAGAAATGCAGGCAATGCTCCCGTAAGTACTATTCTATAGGCATTGCTCACTGTTGTAAGTAGCACTGGGGAACACACCTAGTGAACTCCACAGTGTATTAATAAGGATATTCTTCTACACAGCCTTCCTGCACTGAAGTAGGAAAAAAATAATGCCATGTGTAGAGAAACAGAAGGGTGGAAAAACCTCTTCATACAGGGAAAGAGTCAAATAACACTGCCACTGTTGAGGGGTGCACCACACAGGCCACCACCTTCATGGGCATTTCACAGGACAAGACTTTTGGCTGAAAATGCTCCTCTTTGTGCAGATGTCCCTGAAGCTGTAGGCAAATGAAAAATGAAACGCGTTCATTAAAAACCAATAGCGTAGGTGAATCAGTGCAATTATACTGTAATCCCAGTGGGCATGATGAAGTGACACCACCTTTTTCTTTTTTCCACACTAGGTCCATTCTGCCTTCTACTCTTAAATCAATTTCTTGAATGTCTTGAGTAAACTTCTTGGATCTTTTGCTGCTAAATTAGACAGTAAGCTCTCTGGATTAGAGGAATCACATCTTCCATATGTTTCTATTCCCTTCCCTTCTCCCTCCAGCACCATGGAGTCCCAAATCTAATCACTGTTACAATATACTGTGGTAGATGTAACCATGGACCACAAATGGATGAGTGTTTCCTCATGGTGGTAACAACAACATCCAAACCAGCCCTGGCAAACATGCTTGTGCTCAAAGGGCAGGACAGGAATATGTCACTGTGCCCCCTTCAAAATCCCTGCTATGCCCCAGACAGCCACTTCGCCCTGGCACGCTCCCTGCTCTTGCTTTCACCCTGTTCTTGCTCCTCTGATGGTCTGGATGTTTTCTGCAACCCTCTAGCAGTGGGAGGCAGTCAGATCCCAGTGCCGAGCCCCAGCCCCATCCCAGCTCAGCAGCAGCAGCCAGATAGACCCATCAGTCCAGAAGTAGAAAGCTTATGAGGGTTGCTTTCCAGCACACTTAGTAAGATGAAAATAATAGCTGCAAGGAAAATGCATCCATTTTCCTTTACAAATCCCTGGTGTGGAAATGTTTTAACTTTTAATGAAGTCCATCTGTGCAGAAGTGCTGGCTGTAAAGGATTCACAGAGACAAGACACTGGTGTAGCCTGCTCCTTCCTCCTCCTGTTTTTTCACTGATATAGAAAGCCCTGAGCAGTGCCTGGATACTCCTTCTCAGCACCCAGTCTCTTCCTTTGTTAGCATGAAAAGTATAAAGATGCTAATGAGCCTGTGCTTTCCAACACAGCCCCCTCACAAAGGATTACCTGGGAGGCTAGGAAAGGGGAGGACATGATCAAAAACATAAATCCCAGGAGTCAAGAGACAAGCAAACATTTGAACTATTAGAAAAACAATAGGCTGTAAATGAGAGCAGGCACAAGCAGTCCCAAGAACTCCACTGCAGAAATTAGTGCTGCTGCTCCACACTCAGCCATGCTTCCCGAGGAAGTGGCTTCTTGGATATTCACTGCAATGAGGTCAATCATTATAAAACCACCAAGCAATGGCAGTGCAGCCCACATATTTAATTTCCACTGTAATTTAGCATTAATTAATGTCCTCTCTAGCAAAGATGCAGGCACTTTATGAAGATCCTACTCCAAGTCACTGATCTGTCTAATGACAACACTGCAGGACTATCACAAGAAAACCCCCCCAGGGATTCTTTTATTCTGCATTCTAGACCTAAGAAAGAAAGATATTTTATTTTTTTTTCCTTGCTCATTAAAGAAATATTGTTCTCCGTTTGAGTAACTTTTTGAAGTCTTTAACTAATGTAGTAACAATATGACTTTTTTTTTGGTAGAACATTTGCTATCAGAAATTGTAAGTAGAAATACCATCTAAGACCTGAAATGTACAGGAAATATCATCTGATAACAATTTATGGGGTATCGCATCTTAACTATACGTCAGGACTTTATCAGGATCACATGGGTTGTAAACTCACATCGTAAAGATTACGTACAAGAAAAAGGCTTGTTCCAAAAATTTATGTGCAAAAAAAAAAAAAAGACAGTTAACAGCCAAACATATGCCTAAGAACATGCTTTCTTTGGTGAATGTTGGGGTCCTCTCACACATGCAGACCATCCATGGCCCGTGCTTAGCCCAGACAGGACAGATGAAAACCTTGCTGAGCAGCAAACCAAGTGTGAAATTCAGTGCACTCCTCAGTCCTATGGGATTCATTTGCTAAACAAAGAGCGTTCATTAGTAAGAAATCGTGAAGTTGTTAAGAAGATGCTTTTCTACCTCTCCAAGCTTCTGTGCCTTTTTTCAGCCACATCTCTACAGAAAACAGAACATTGACAGTCTGAGCATGTTACAGGAAGCAAAAGCATCCCAAATACTACAGCAATGCAGCTGGGTATCCACAAAAACCTATGCAACAACAGCCAACCTGGTAACTAGAATTCTTTCTCTCAGAGTGCAAAGGGTCAATCTGGGATGAGTTTTAGTACAGCTTGCCTGAAAAATGAAATTGCAAGAATACAGGGAGTTCAAAATCATCCATAAGAACATTGTGAGAGTGAAATGAGTGATTCCATTGCATAGATATAGCTTCATCATCTGAACATGCTTAATTGGATACTTCAGCCTTCCAAAGACTCTTATAATCCAAATTACGCTGCAAAATAGAAAAGCAGTCCCCCATAATAAGCAACAAAAACAATGCCAGAAGCCACTTCTAGAAGCAAACACACAGCCATGAGAAGACTTTTATTATTCTCATGTCCTCTTTCCATACTAACCAAAGCAATACAGCTTTAAGATTGTATTTTCTTTCTTCAAATCAGAGGAAGGAAGAAATGAATATGAGGTTTTATTATTAGACTGTTGATTTACTACATGGAAATAAAATCTGGTACTAACTTCCTAACAAGCAATGGGTTGCGCCAGCACAAGAATGTTCTTTCTCCTCTTGGGAAACCCGTAACTACATTTCCAAAGGGTTCCTGACAAGTGGCTCTGGTTCTACAGAGTTCTCTATGGAGCAGCACATTTTTTTTCTTGCCAAAATTAACAAAAAGTGCCCTTGCTTCTCTCCAGGCTAATTCAAACACCTTCAATGTAGAGTAACAAAACTGTCAGGAGACCGTCCTAATATAAAACCTAGTTATTTTGGTATGTTGAAAACAGTTTTAAATTGGCAACATAGCATAACCATTAGAAAAATCACTTTATATGAACTGTGGTTAATTTCCAGCAGGTTCCCAGTGTGAGCCCTTAATACCCAGAGGCTCAATCATTGATGCATATAAGATGGATTAGGACAACTCCGAAGAGATATTCAATTTTTAAAGGTACACATTCCAAAGCAGAGGCCTAAATATTGTCTCACTATAGCTGAGCACCTCTGGCTCAGCAGAGCATGACCAGTTTTACAGTACTACACCAAAGGTTAGTTTATACTAAGAGGATTAAGCACCACTTGATCCCAATTAAAATAACTATGACACAAAGTTAAGGAGTTCAAGAGAGAAAGGAATTCCAATTCTGCCCGTATTTCAGCATTTTACATAATACCACATAAACAGCAACAACAGATTTCCAGAAATGAGAGTCAAAACCAATGTGGATCAAAGATATTACTGAACATAACTTGCTGGTTTCTGAGAAAAAGGCCCCATCACACAATCCACCAGCTGTGACTGGGGAACATACTAAGGCAGGGAACATTCCCCTTCACTGAAAGCCATGAAGCCTTTTGGAAAGGAGGAGAGTGACCTCCTTGGGTGGATGCTGCTCTTACCTCGAACATAAAGGTTAGCTGGGGCAGAGTAGCGGGTTCCTGCGCTGTTGGTTGCAACACATTCGTATTTGCCTTGGTCTGACTCCTCACTGTTCTCTATTTGCAGAGCTCCTGTACACAAACAAGATGAAACAGACAATTCAGGTTACAGCAAATCTGGTAATCAAACTGACAGCCTCTGAAAAGGAAGGCCATGCCCCACGCTTTTAAGGTATATTCCTGGATAAATATTTCATGATGTTCCCTGGACCCACAGGATACCAGCATGCAGCCAAAGGTACCCAGTCTGCTGTTAGAAACTTGTGGAATTGGTTATTGTTATTTTTCTAATGCGCAGGGAACCAGTTACTGTTGTATTTCCAACCACCCCAAGCACTTATATTCATTGCTTCAATAAAGGAAAAAAACCATACACATACGCACGTATTAATTACAGCTTTGTATGGGACTCCTGTCTAATAAAAGAACCTTTAATAAGCCTTTAATCAAAACAGCCAAGCACAAAGCACACTAACTGTAGCTGTTTGTTTCTTATCTGATCCACACAAAGCTTAGCAAGCACCCAACAAATTGCGACCTTCCTGTAGAAATTGGCGGAGTCCCATCCCTCCCACTTCACCACCCTTCCTTCCAACAGACATTCCTTTTTGAGAAAACACTGTCTTTAGTCAGCTTTCTCCATGTTAGTGATCTCCTTGTTCTTTCAGATTTCATTATACATGATATAAAAAGATTAGACACTCAGCCTGAGACAACAAAGATACACATCAATGCAATACACACAATTTGCTGCATGGCACTCTCGTGAAAGCCACCCTCCCTTTGTCCCAGCAGTGCCTGCTCCCCCAGCTTTGGTCAGGAATAGTTGCTTATCCCAGACTGCAGATTCCTCAGGTCATGATCTGATCCCATCCCCAAAGCGTCAGATGCATGAGGGGTACATCTAAATAATGGCAGTAACTGTCAGAGCACACACAGTAGCAATTTACATGGGCAACCTGCACAGGACTCATGATGTGGAAGCAAGCAATGGTCCAAGGTGGTTTTCTCTCATCTGCTCAGCCTATTCCACTGGTGTCCAGCACTGCTCGGCCTGGGAGGCTGGCCTTTCATCCAGCTTCTTGCCTGGCACAGCTGGTCACACCTAAACTTCCTGAACCAGGCTCCATACTCGGACTAAAAGACGGAGATGCAGAGAAAGTAAGCAGCAGGATGCATATGGCAGCAACCTGGCACTGCAGGAGTGCACGGCCCTTGGCAGGCACTGAAGCGGCTGCTGCTCAGCCTGCTTCCCCCAGGCATTGTGGGAATAATTTTTTAAGTGTCCCCAAGTGCCCAGATTCTACTGGTTAGGACTGCCTGTAAGAGGGCAACTCTGCTCACAAACCATATACTGAACTAAAAAATATTAACCCCTTTGCTTGTAAGGATTTGAACTCATTTCTGCCTGCCACGGTTCAAAATGACCACTGAGAGCCGCAGTGAGAATAGCCAGGGAAATTGCCTTCTCCCTTCTTGCTGGTTCAAGCTGCAGAGGTCAAACTCCGTTTTTCATATCATCAGTACAGAAGAAAAACTAATGTGAATCAACCACTGCCACCTACATTATTTAGAAGGATAAATTGAGACTGTAGCATAAGCCTATATGTCATGGGGAAAAATGAACTTCCCTGGGTTCTGCCATATAATAAAAATGATGTACAGAGCCCTCCCTATTGTTGCATTAGTGCTGGAAATGAGGCTTCAGCTAGACAGAGAAAGCTTGTTTGCAAAAGTCTTTCCACTTACTAACAAAAGGACCTGCCAGCCTGCCTAGCCACAGCGCTCTCTGGACACACACAGGCCAAAGCCTACAGAGCTCTTCTGCTTAATTCAGGGAGGACAGTGAATTTCTACATGCTGTCTGGGAAAAACATCTTCAAGTAGACAGCAGCATGACAGGCAGTGGAGCAGGATGAAGCTTCCTCGCATTGACACGATACAGAGAAGCAGAGAATCTAGAAATGGAGAAGACCTATTACGTTACCTCATGCATCCCTGGGGGGCAGGGCAGGATTGCTCCCTGTTGTAAATGTACTTGTGTTCTGTCCGATCCCATTTTAAATGTGCCAAGTGATAGGTCTTTCACCACTTCCTCAAGGAATTGATGCCACTGCCTTGTTATGCTCTCTGTCAGGAAGATTTTCCTGGAACTCACCATATATTACCCCCTTCGTAATTTCTGCTCATTACTCCTTGGGCATGCATGTGCTGCAGAGCTCATTCCGAGTGCTTGCATCAAGCTTGGCTGGGAAAAGCTATCTAATGCAAAATATACCCAAAATTAACAAAAAATCCAACTGGTTGGGCTGGGAGCAGAGCCAGCTTCAGGTGATAGGCAGGGGTGTCTGCCTAGAAAAAAGTAATATCCCTAGCTAATCCTGCCATAAACACATATCTTTTAACATGCCCCTTCCAGTCATTTAACAGATATCACTGGTATTTATACCCTTTATACTTGTGACCCTCATGCCACTTAAATGTCAGTCAAAGTATTTTTTTATCTCTAGGGACCTCAACAGCAGAAAGAAAAAACATAAGAGGATGAAGAAAATGAGGGCAGAGGGGAGTTTCAAACGACACGCTGTTAACGCCTGTCAGTTCTGCAGCCAGCATGGACCAATTTCTAAAATCATACTATGAACATGTAACGTGTCAGCAACTGCCTACAAAGTGCTCAGGGACATGGAGCAAGGGATTCTAGTTTAGTCTGGGTTGGCACAACTATTCAAACTAAGGTGTGTCAGGAGCAAGAGAAAACCCAGAGCAGAAGGAAGTTAATGCAAACCTCTCAAGTGAACCAGAAAGAAAACAGGTACTGCAATAAATCATCATTAGACAAACATACAGATCCTGCAGCATGGCTGACAGCGAGCAGAAACTGGAAGGATCGTGGTAAACTGATGGCAGTCAGTGGGACCACAGGAGTCTTCTTGAAGGACAACTTACATCTAAGTGATGGATCCAGGAAAGTGTAGGGTGTCTCAGAGTACAAAGAATTACAAATAAAATTAAGAAGCTAAGACGTTTCTGGGATCAGAAAGCTGGAGATAGAAATGCATCTGAGACTTGGGGAAAATCTCCCTACGTATAAAATGCTCCCAGCATTAGTTCAATGATCCCAGAGAAATTCAATAGTTTTGTCTCTTGGAAGGTTCACATCTAGGCTGGACAGGACACAAGGAGTATAGGAAAGGAAGAACTGAGTTCTGAGTAGCTCCTTTCCCTGAAATTCATGGAAGCTGCATCCAAAGACTCTCAAAAGTGCAGTGAATTCCTTGCCTTGACAAGTGCAAAGGACCTGATTTCTATTCCTAGCCCTGTCAACATCTCATAATCTTCTGCGCCTCTGCAAACCAGGGTTAGGAAGGCTGATTTACTTTTACTCATTACTTTGGGATTTATGTTGTACAAGTTGCTGAGTAAGGTCTTCTCCACACAGGATGTTCCTGTAGACTTCTCACATGGACTCTTCTAGTGCTCCTGTGCCAGGTGCCTTGTTCCTGTTTGCAGGGCTGAGTCCTGACGTGCAATCAGATAGCATGGCTTCAGTGGATGCATGAGGATGCACACCCACTACCATCAGGACATGCACACAAGTACACAGAGGAGCAGTGAACATCTTGTTTGGGGGCTCGTGGGGCTCTGCAGCGTTTCTTGCACATCAGAGTGAAACCCTTCCCTGTGGAGCACTGCTGGACCTCTGCTGCCTCCTAAGTCCCTGAGCCACAGCAGGGCTCCAGAAGGAGAAGAGGGGCAGCTATTCCTCACCACGCTCCCATGTCAGTCAGTCTTGCTTGTGGCTCGGATCTGCTCCCGATAAACATCTCAGCTTATCAGAGAGCTGACAGCTCCTGAGAAAAACCCCTGGCTGCTCTCCAGTGCCACGGAGGATGGTGACAAGGTAGAGCTTTCTGGGGCTGAGGGCAAGAGCCAGCTCTGCTGACTGACAAGCATTCCTTCTACTGTATTCCTTATTCCTCTTTCCTCTGTGCCGGTATCTCCTTGCCAGTCCCTCCCCTCCTCTCCTGGCTTTTCTTGTGCTCTTTAACTCTGGCACAGACAGCACAGCCCCGTTAGCAGCTTTCCAAGATACTTATCTATTCAAATATATTTGTGCTCTGGCAGAATCATTAGTTGCAGTGACAGTGGTTAAAAGCAGCATTTAAAAAGTGCACTGCACAGAGAAAGCACGGGAAAGGCAAATCCTGATAAGGGATGCTTGTTGGCAGTGCTGGGTACTGTTGTGCCATGGAGGGCTTGTCACTCTCTCCTCTAGGTAACAAAGTGAATGTAAAAGGCTCTGTGCCACCACACAAATTGATCTCTGAAATTCTGCTATATATCCCTATGGAAGGGAAGGTGCCTATGCTCTCTTCTCCCAGAGAGCACTGCATGGAGCCAAACACAGCAGATCCTGGGGGGACACTCTTCCCTATCTATTCAGCTCAGAGCTCCATCCCCTGTGATGGAAGAGGCTCTTGTTCTCAATCGAGGCATTCACAGCCTCAGTCCTCCTGGCTCTCAACATGGGGACTGACTTTTTGCCCTGGTTATAAAATTCCAGACATGGGATGAAATGCTCCTGTAAGTACCCCAGAGTTAGAGGAACCAGGTTGCAGTCACGGCACTCATCCAAGGAAAGGACTTGTAACACAGATGTAACAAACCCAGTTACCTGACCAGGGCCTTTCCTCTCAGTGAAGAGGTAAATTTTGCCCATCCTGCACACTAGAGCACATGGCTACCCCTAAAACCCTCCCTTCTCTTTACCCCTTGCTCCCACCAGCTTCCTTCACATAAATACTGACTGACTGCAGCACTATTTTTAGCCCTGTCTTCAGCCAGGTGTTTAGATGTGGGTCCCAATCCCTTCTGCTAAAAATTCCATCCTAGAGAAGGAGAATTCCTCTAATAAAATCCAGGGAGTTGTGGAGCAGGATCAGAGGCAACCCCAGACCAAACAAAGACCCATAAGTGTGAATATGGTGGAGAAAGAGACACTGTGAAGCCCTTACAATGAGAGAGTTGGACTCTAACTCCCTGGCTGCTGCCTGAGATAACCAACACTTGCCATGAAAAACCACCAAACCTACGTAAGAGTCACTAATAATGAAAATAAGCATTTCCCATATTCATTACTTTTGGTAATTTATAACAGCAGCATCTCCCAGCTGTTACAGAGGATTGCACCTAGCCTCCATACTGGCACTGCCAAATATGCAAAACAAGGTAACTACAAATATATTTTCACTGTTAGTGTTCATTATGGTTATTATGCCTGAGAGGCCAGTGATTGGCATGCAAGGGGCCTGTTCTGGATGGCAGCACTGCTGAGAAATCACTCTCCTGTGCACCAGAGGCAGCTGCTGAGAGCACCCGACTGCTGCCACGAGCCGGACTCGGGCAGAGAGCGAGTAAAAGAGACACAACGTGCTCAGCAGCGAGGCCTCCTCTTAAGACAGCAGAGTTTCAAGATGCTCTGATCTCTCACTAGCAGGTACAGGAAATCTCAGGGGACTCTGTGTCAGATGCAAGACTACAGCACTGTCAAATGCACAGTAACACCTCTCTGTGCTTCTAAAGGGACATGAGTCAATCTGAATTCCGACAGCAAGAAACATGGCATTACAAACATTTCCATTTCCAGGCACCACCCCACCCAAACACCCTCTGACACTGCTCCTGCAAGCAGATCTTCTCATTTTTAAATTGTTTTCCTTTTGCCTTTTTTTTTTTCCCCCCTGACTGGAAAAGCTCAAGAAACAGGAAGAAAAAAAACCTATCACACACAAAGTGCAACCAAATGTACAAACACATGCTCAAAAAGAGACAGTAAAATTCTTTTAGCTTCCTCTAATCCCTTCGGATAGCTTTACGCTCCAGCTCGCAGGATAGCGTCGAAATACTGGAGCTATATTTAAACCAGTTCGCCTGGGACTGGAAAAGGTTTAGCTGCAGCTATGCAGAAGTTGGTGTGGGTGTTTACCTGGCTTCCCAGACAGCTTCTGACACCCAAGTGAGCTGATCTAAAGTTAATTCAGACAGACCTCTGCTACGCTGACGTCTGCAGGAAAGAAATACTCTTATGTATAGGAACCTCTGATATTTCCTGTGGTGACAGAAAAGTAACAAATAAATCTGACTGGAGAGGGATAATGCCTGAGATGATGATATTTCTTTACCTCCTCATGTGCATCCGATATAGTGCCTGTTCAGTCCAGCACCCACCAGAAACACAACTGTGCTCTGCTCTCTCTTACAGCCCTGGGCAGGAAAATGCAGCCAGGTTTCACAAAAGGTTGAGTGAGTTCAATTGCAGAGAAATGGTGGAAATGAACATCTTATATTTTACTTTGAAAATACAAATGGGGTAGAACTTGCTTAAACATGGATTTGCTGATACTATCTGTGGGTCACCTTAAGAAGCCAGCTATTGCCTAATCTGACAGGCATTTATCAGCTCTGTGTCTTTCAGATGAACAAACATGGATTTCAAGATTAAATTACTATCTGGGGCAGTCCCAGAGGGGTAAAGAGTGAAGCTACAAATGGAAATTCCGAATTACAGATGGGAGCTCCTCCCATTTCAGGGAAGCCAGAGATGTCTTGGACAAAAAGAACCAAATATGTGGGGTAGGGTCAAACGAAATGTTTAGAGACAAAAAATCTCCTCCTGTTTGGAGGGTGCATAGCAGAGCTTCTCAGGCTGTCCTGTGGCTAACCACAGACTGCTACCTGTGGTGGGTTTGCCATCACTCTGGCACAAATGTCTTGGGTTACATCCCAAGTACTCCAGACACACAACCTCTAGCAACACAGACACAGAGGCAATCAAATCAAACCAAAACCACCCCTTCCCCCCCCCAACATCATTACCAAAAGGGTTCATTAAGAGTAATTAGTTCACCCTTCCTTTCAGACCAAATTAATGGATTCCAAAGCATCAAACTTACCTTAATGAGGAACAAGAGTGCAGCTGGGTATAGAACATGGCAGAACAGTCACTTCTACATGGACACAACCTCACCATCATAAAAGCACTTTCATCTAATCTGTCGTTATCTTTAGAAATTCAGTGACCTCCGTTTTAAATAAAAGGCATCAGGCTGACAGAAATCCTCTAGGAGAAGCCAGAGAGCAGCACGTGGCTTCTGTTTGCTCTCACAGAAATGTCATCTTTGACATTCAAACAGGACACATATATTTTAAATAATGTCAAGAACATTCTCAAAATACCTCATCAGGACTCAAACGGGGGTGGGGAGGGGGTGGGGGGGTGCGGGGAAACTTATGTTTTATGAGATGGATGGTTCTTTTCACAGAGATGCGATCGGTTCCCAAGCAGGACGTATGGAGCATCCATGTGGTTCTGGTGCTGAGTCACTAATGTCATCAGGCGTGCGGGGAGGCCCTGGGATGGCTGCACGCTCGGCCGGAGCTCGGAGCACCCGGCTAGTTAGCATTCCATCTGCCATCTCCTTTTCGGATTTGCAGCAGAAACGGGAGATGAAGAAATAGTTTTAAGGAGCTTGTAACATCACAGCTGTCAATCTCCGGCGTTCCGAAGGGAGGAATGACAGATTTATAAGCCCATTCATATAAAAATAAGGTTTGAGAGTCTTTTTCCCTGACCCAGATTTGCTACAGAGGCAACTTAATGCAAATACGTACCAAACGGCAATTCACATTTACTCTAAAATCACTTAACAGGAGCTGAAAACATTAACCCCCAGCAACAGAACCAGTTCCAAGAGTCAGATTATTAACTTCCAGCAGTGATTCAGGGAAAAGGGGGAGGAAAAGGGAGAAGGAGGAAAACTGAACAAACGAGGTCATGTTGATTTACAGGTAGCAGTCATTCTGTTGAGAAATCCAGAGGTCAATCAAGAGGGGTAACCAAAATCACAAGAGAATTCAGAGGGGCCTTAGCATATAACACTGATTAACATGCTAAAGTTAATCTAAAGAGACAGCTTTGAGTGTTCAGGCTAGAAAAAAACAACACTCCAATTGCGAAGTCATTACTGGTGCATACGGGCTGTGAAAAGTAGCCGGGACTGACTGTGCACCAGGTTGGGCTGGGCTGTCAAACCAGGAGTGGGTTAATTAATGAAGGCTTAAACAGCCAGATGTCCTTCTGATTCATCTATTTAAAACAGATCTTTGTGCTGCAAAGCAACATCGGCACGTCCAGCTCAGAAAGGGGGGTCTGGGGCAGTGGTTCTCCACCCTGCCACCACATTAGAGGGTTGGTACACTTGAAAAACAAACAGGAGGAACACAAACAAAGGTGTTCCTTATCCCAGAGTCATATTTGCGCAACCTTTCAAGAATTTTTCTCCTTCTGATGAGAGTTTCATGCCCATCAGCAGCAGCAGAGAAGAATTTGACTGTTCTCTTGTGAAAATGTTACCTCCATACACTTACACCAAAGCAATCCATCTAAAACCCCCGAGACACAAGACCTCAGAGGCCACAACTGCGTGGGAAGTTCAGAGACTTGCAGGAGCTGCAGGAGACGTCAACTCTCCTGTGGTGGAGGCCTGGGACCGTTTTCCAAGCTTTTGCAAACTTTCCGTTGAATAACCCCCTTTCAACAGTGCAAAATTGCGATGGATGAGTCTACAAGAAATCACGCTAAAACCCAACCAAAATAAACACACTAGTGGGAGAGTGCAGATGAGCGAGAGCGCTGGCAGAGTTAGGGCTGAGAGTAAAAGCTGGAGATGAGAAACACCGGAGGAGAAGGGACAAGGCAGACAGGAGATGGAGTGACGTGACAACTGGAGGCACATTTCAGCATTCTTACCTCTGATCGGTGTACCACCTGGTGAGGTAATTTGAATGCAAATAAGATTAGAGAGAAGCATTAGTACAAAGAGGAAAGGAAGAAAATTATAACTAAAAAGCAGAAAGTTTGTTTTTTTTTTAAAGCTAGAATTTGTATTAGCGCGACAGGAATAAACAAAAAGAAACTGATGTGCAATAAAAGTCAGAGTGACACTCTCAGGAGGTTAGTAAAGCTCATCGCTTCCAGGAGTGCAGCATCCAGCCCTGCATCCTGCCATTAAAGCCCCACCCTCACGATCAGGGGCCGAACTGAGCTGCCCAGGTGGTGTTGCTGGCTGGCCTCACCACTTGCATTCACCCCCACCACTGTTCAAGCAGCTGAGATGGAGGACACTTTGGGAAGATGGTGCAGTGCCCCTTCATTCCTCATACAGAGCAAGGAGGGTGTGTCCTGGGGGCTGTGTGACCGTGACTGTGCTGGGCAGGAGGGGTGGAAAGCGCATGGCTGCGGGCACTAAGTGCAATTTTGCTTTGAGGTTAGAATGACCAGTGGGACAAAATCTGCTCACTTAAAGACATTAAACTAAGGGGAGAGTGTAATAAATCAGTTTTGAATCGTTCTCCACATTCCCATAACCCTTGCATCAAGTTCCCTCTGGCAAAGAAATTGGTGTCACGCAGAATTAACTTTCCATACAGAAATATTTCGAAATGCAGTAGTTTCTGGTAATGTAACAGTGGCATGCTAGCCAGACCTCTGCTGTTCCTGCCTAATTTGGATGTTAGCTGGAGAAAGGAATCCCTACCCTCTTTATAAGGCACTGAAGATAATTTTACATGCTGTAATGAAGAGTATCTTATAAGGAGGGCTTCTCTGGGAGTGAGATTAAATTATCCTGCTGCAACAATCTATAAAGGTTCATTTTATGAGGTCACTGTATTTAGCAAGTGGAGGATCCACTGGTCACTGTCTGGAGTTCAGGGTACAATCAATACCAAAGCATGATGGAGAAGCTCCAGCTGGGTAAATTTGCAGGGAACCCTTCTAATCCCCACTTTTGTCCCCTTGGTCTTAATTTGCACATATGAAGGCTGTTAGTATAAGGGAGAGATTCATGCAGATTGAATCTGTAGGCAGTTCATGGTATGTGTTGGTTTTATGCAGATTTGTAGGATCTGAATACCAAGCACTTACCAAAGAAAACTGAGGAGTTTAAACAGACAGAAAAACAGGGTTAAACAGGACACAGTGTGTCAAATCATGTTCAGTGTATTGATTAATAAATACCAGTATGCATACAAGAGTGTCGTGTATCTCAGATTTACAGCTCATTCCATTATCCACAACAATGATCACCCAATGGGAAAGAAAGACAGAAAAGAATTTCTGTAAATACAAAGAAGGTATATTTTAAGCACATTTAACTTGCCTCTTAAAAAGTAATTTACAATATTTATACTTATTCTTTTTCTTTCCTAACTACCCTTCCTTTAGGCAGAGTCCTTTTTTGAAGCAGGAATAGCATTTCAAACTACTCATTTTAGCATTTTTCTCTGCCAAGATGACATTACCCCATTTTAACTTTATGTCTTGTTATATTTTCTGATGTTTTCTATCCACAGATGACTGAAGCATCAGGAAAAATCTTTCAGTGACTGAAGCTGTGGGTAATCTCACTCTTGCAATAATAAATCTGCTGCTTACTTATCTATCTTAGTAACTACTGCTACCCTTGACAGAACAGTTATACCCAGAGATACTTGCATGAAATAGCACAGCCATGGAAAACAGGGTTATTTTTCTTTGTCTGTTTGGAAAGTTTGCCAAGCGATTATTTTTGTTCTCTTTGGTCTAGGGCCTTCACCCTCTGGGGTATTGTGTGTCCCCTGCCCCATCCCTTCCACAATTTTCAGTTAAGAAAAGCATCCCACAGTGTGTCACTTCCCCTGGGAACAGCGCAATGACTTTGAGCACAAGCCCAAGGGGCAGAAAACAGGACTTATCTCTCATCTGGCTGAAACAGGGTTTGTTGCTCTGTCCTAAAACAGAAAAGATTTGCAGCAAATCTTCAAATCTACTCCCTGTAGAGGCCAAACACTTTCTCTAATATGCTGTTGTCTACACAGAGTTCTAGAAGCAACTGCACACTTGAAGCAGATTTCCTAAAATGTTATGTGTGGCCAGCTCATTTCTTCATGTGTTGAATCCCAATCTTCCTGGCTTCCAAATGTAAGCCAGCCCCTGTGGGAGCAACACAGATGCTTGCTGTATTTAGTAGCACAGTGTTCAGTGTCTCTCTCACCTTTGCAAAGTTAAGACATTCCCTCTTCACTCAGAGAACACCATTACAGAGAGTGTACAAGGCTTTTCTGTTGGACCTCAAATTTCCTCATCTAGAAGGAATGTCCTTTCCATCCCATAACAATTCATCTCTGGTTTTTGACCTTTCAGGGTGTCCCTCAGAGGTACAAAATCACAGCACAGAGGCCACAGAGTGCCAACATAAGAGAGTCCATCAAGTGATGGAGGTGTCATCACTCAAATGGTTCCTGAGGCCAACTTGTGCCCTGTGACCACCAGGCTGCTTTATGCAAAGGGCACCCAAGATCAAACTTCAAACCCAATTCCTTCTGTTTGAAATGTCTGAAACACTCATAAGGAAGTTTATTTCACCTTCATGATAACAGACACAGAGTAACACCCCATACATTCACCTCAGTCAGGAATGAGCACTGAGCCTGACATCCTCTGTGTACTGGAAGCACAGTCAGGCACCCAAAGCAAGGCAAAACATAAGATGATACACAGGAAAACCCCACAAGGTTATTTGCATCAGTATTTCCCAGTGTGGAGAAGGTGAAGAAGGGACTTCATTCTGATGACAAACTTACCACAGACTTACCAACATACCACTTCCTTGTAGGAACCTAAACCACCGAAAAATCACTCCAATATCAACAGAGAAACCAAGGCTCTTGCTGGTTGCAGCTGAGCACCAGGGGCAGTGCAACACTGAATCCCAGAGAACTCTGACAGTGCTTTCAGCTACTTCCTAACATAGAAGTGAAAGCACTACAGGAAACACTGACTATTGCCACAGGGAGTCTGAATGGATCCCATGACCGCTGTGTGCACCTCACGTAGCAAGACCCAGGTCTGCAGTATTGGTTCTTCCAGGACACAAAACTTCAGCTGTCAGCTGATTGGCCACAATATTGCTTCAACACCTCTCTCCTTTCTGAGAGAGCATCCATCTTTGTGTGGGTTCCCTGATCCTTTTGGATAATACTACCCAAACCCCCCTCCTTACACACCTTGTCCCAGGTCGATGCCCATCTGGTGTCTGGACTCAAGGCTGTTCCTTGCCAGGAGATGACCACATTCTGCTGGGTACTGACTGCTGAGCATCACCAGTGAAGAAGGACATGGATGCCACAGCCCCTTCACAGGGACAGGCACCACCTCTTTCTGCACGTTTGTTCTGTGTATGTTGGGTATCCCTTCCGTTTCCAAATAAGTAGTGCTTCTACTTGATAGGATCAAGACTAAAATGAAAACACTTGCTGGTAACTCTGGGAGCAGAAATGCAGCAAGATGATGTGGTGATCTGGCTCTCACTGCTTCTTTGTTACAGGCACCTACACTTTTCCAGAGAGTGACTGAAGTCATCTGCAGAATACTCTCTTAATACTTTCCTTGCAGTTAATTGCCTGAAAGCCACACTAGGGTCTAGGGCACGGTTCCTTAACTCAGTAAATTGATGGTGATTAAAGGAGAATGATACTTTTTGTAACACCAAGTTCTTTACTAAATGAAAGACAATGCTTCCTGAATTGTTGGTGTTTCCTTACATGGCAAAGGTATCTGTATGTTAACATTCAGAATAGTTACTCTAATTTGACATTTTGTTCATAAGTTTTCTGAAGAGCAAGGTGGAAGAGCAGTTCTTCAGCTATGAAACTCACTGGACACATTCAAGAGCTCTGAGAATATGAATTCCATCTGAGTTGCTTTGAAGTCCACAGGAGCTTGTGATCCAAGAATCTTCACAGAGGAACAGTGAAGCACCAGCACATTTGATCTATACTGGGAGAGTTTCCACCACATCATTATCTAATTTTAAAACATGGTTAGAGGTGCAGCACTGACCCTTGCTGCCAGAACTTATGTGTGTATCACCTGCAATACTACAATGTCTCTCTCAACAGTTATAAAATCAGTTCAGCCAAACAGGTTTTGAATGTGTTAGCATGCTGGGAGGTTTCTCAGCCCAGGGCTGGCCTTAGATGGTGTGTCAGGGACTGAGAAGCAGGGAGTGAAGCTATGCACCCTCAGGGAGAACAGGGAGTTGTCCTGAGTCATTGCACTTGCAGAAAAGCAACCTCCCCACAAGAGGTGGGAAGTATCAACAAGATGAGCAAGGGGGAATTTGGCTACAACCAGCATGAGTCAGAGACCTTGCTTTTGACTTGATCTATGATAATGGAGATGAGACCCTGTATTTATTTGTGCTCCCATCTCTAGAACTATAAACCCAACATTTACTGGCAAAACTACCCAAGAGCTGGACTTAAAAAAGAATTCAGCTTTACTCAGGAGGAAAGATCTATGTATTGGTGAGAAAGAGTTAAAAAAAGCCCTCTGAATTTAAAGAGTTATGCTAACTGTCAGAAGGTACAATTAAAAAAATGCATACACACAGATATAGATATAATTAGTAAATGAGGGATGGATTTATAAACTGTGCATTTGCTCCTGACAAAGACACCAATCCTCTGGGGTTAAAAGAGCCTAAGATGATGGCTTGAATGTCTTAAACCACAAACTCTAGTACCTTGACAGATGAACGGAACTCTAAAAACTGATGTTCAGGGCGCCCTTAGGGACATGATTTGACTGCATGCAAGTTCAAAGACCTGCCTGCAGCCCCCAAAGCACTGCCAGCCCACATAACTGTGAGTGTCAGAAGAGAGCACCTCTCCCAAGCATGCTGCTTCTTTACCTGTAGCTATTTATTCCATACCAGGAGCCTGAAAAACAAAATCATCCCTCAACCCCCTCTATAAGTCGGACTCTAAAGCTGCTTTGACCTTCATGACCTTTATTTCATACATCTGAATACTAATATATTATGTACTCATTGAAGGTCAGACACTCTATTATATACACAATACTAGGCTCACAATGTGCTGGAGCTATTTTAACTATATTACATCTGTCTAGCTTTTATTGGGTTTTAATTAAATGAAATTAAATGAGCGTATATTTAGATTGAGATAGTATAAACTGACATTCATGCAGATATGCCAGGCTGACTGTAAGATATGATCTTAATGGAGCAGAGACTTTGCAAACTATTAAACTCTCCCATTTAATGAGGTATCTATTTAAACACTCTTTTCTTTGAAAAACAAAACGACTCTGCCCCACTATGGTGTAGTGCTGGAGAGCTCAATTAGCACCTTGCAGAATGAATCAGAAACTACCCAACCCATCACAGTGCTCACATAGGGTGACTGCAGTCACGTCAGTGGGACTCAGGTACTTCAAAGCACAGGCCCTGCTTTATGTCCACTACAAACACAAGAAAAAGCCACAAATGCAAGCAAGGGTTGAACCTCTGGCCCACGAGAAGATGTAAACTTCATGCTCTTCACTCATGCCAGGGCGGAGCAAAGCCTTGGTGAATCTTGGCGTTGTATCATCAAGTCCCTGAAAACAAAACTTCAAACTCATATTTGGAAGTCTCTTGCACTGAACTGCGGAAACCTCCCCTTACTACATTAGAGAGCTAATCAATTCCTTTTGTGAGTCTGAGGATGTGTGCTGCTCATTGATTTCTAAAAGGTTCCCTTGACACCTCCCTTGGTAATTACTGTGTCTTCAGCAAGCAGCCAGCTCTAGAGTTTGAATCCCAGGTGAAATATTCAATTGAGATGTTGCTCAAGAACAGCGAATAGGAATCAAACCCTGGACCCTGTGACAGGGTTTACTAGTTTGTTTTTAAACTTTCTATCTCACTAAACTTGCGAAGCAGCTGGTAGAGAGGCAGCCAAGTGCCTGTGAAAAGGAGGCTGGAGAACACACAGCGAGTGCATCAGAGCCTGCCTTGCTGCTCATTTATGGTAATTTCTGATGCTGATTTAGTCAGCTATGAAGTGAAACACACCCATGTGCACTTTCCTATTGCTTCTTCCTAAAGCTTCTCAAAATAATTAACAAGTGTGATATTTTCTTTCAGCACAAACAGATCAAGATTAAACCATGTTGTGGGGGAGATAAGCTAAAGGTCACTGGGAAATTTCATAAGCTACATATGCATTAGTATAATTAGCACTCACTGGTACATCAAGGTGGGATCAGGAGTGTCAGGTTGGGTTCTATTTTTGATGAGAATGATGTCTCATTACCCACTCCCCCAAGTATAAACCTACTTCTTACCATCCAAGCATCGTCAGATGTAAGCAGAGGGCTCCAGCCATGGGGAGGTGTGTCAAGACATTCACCTTGCTAGGAAGAAGATGGTGTTGTCCCAGCAGCAGCACTCATAACAAATAACATTTGAGTGCCCAGAGATACATCATGGCCAGGCAAGGCAGTCTGTCTCTTATTTGACCAAAGTTGTTCCAGCTCTGTTCACTTCTGTACTTTCTGTAGGGTACTGGGGGCTTTTCCCCCCCCAGACTAAAGCTGCTGTGTAGTGGTGCTGTGCATTGTTAAACAGCCACTCTAATTCATGCTGGGGAGCTCCACTTCATTAGTGAATAAAGCAATGTTTTATTTTCTTTAATTCTCTAATGGGCCTTACAGTCCTGGGAGACTGAACAGTCCAGCAGAAGAACAACAGTTCTTTGCTAAAATGAGTGCGTTTTTAGCCACCCACAAGAACTAACTGTCTGTATTTCAAAAGGCAGCATTTGGTTTGTCAAACCAAAGAATTTAAAAGAATTGGTATATTTCAAAATTGTGTGCACCTTCCTTTGAAATCCGTAGAATTGCCGCTTTTTGGATTTTTCTTTATTCTTGTGGTGTCCCACAGCAAGGATGCTAATGATCTCAACAGAAAGCAGAGCACTGTCTTGCAGAGTCTGTGGAAGGAGTAAAGTCGCCTATGACCACTGACTGTAAAATCTCAACCAGTATCTCATTATCCTGATTCATTCGCATTGTGCTCCTATCAAAAATATCTGAGACCCACTGAGTTGGTAGTGAAATGTCTGAGCCTACCAAGGATTTGGGGCAATGTCAACACAGTCTACTGAAGAAGAAATCCGGGTGATGTTCCAAAAGGCATGTCCACTCTAATGTCTCCTTTTAAGAAGCCACGATATCCCGCCAGAGAGGATCAGCTCCAAAAACTGTTTTCACATTGCAAAAGAAACAAGCTCAAAGCACATTGACGTTTGGGTTTAGAATTGCATTTCAGGGGAAAAAAAATAACAGCAGTGCGTAAAGAGAAAAGGGAGGAAGAGCGAGGAGGCTGGGAAGGCTTACTTGCTTTGCCACCTTACCCGAGCGGAGTTGCTTGATCCGTCCATTGCTAGTCGCGGTGTCGACGGGCAGGAAGTCCTTAAACCAGGAGATTTCGGGATCAGGGTTCCCACTGGCAGCACAGAGCATCGTGGCTGTGCGGGCCTTCTCCACCACCTTCAGCTGCGGGCCCATGTCAATGGTTGGGAAGCCAGCTGGGAGGTGGTCTTCTGCAGGAGGAAAAAAGACACACAAGGTTAACGAGAAACACTGGGGCGTAGCGATGGGATGCAGTTGCAGTGACAGCAGTGCCACGGCACAGCATCTGTGCCTCTGCTGGAAAACAGCAGCCTGACTTCCCTACTGAGAAGGTTATCAAGCCCTCAGAGCACATTAGGCTCTATAATGAGCATTCATTACACCAATAGAAGCTTCCACTAAATTTAACTCCATTTAAATCAATTGCCTTGGGAAAGGTCCATAATTTTCATTGATACGTAAGCTCCATCTATTGTTGTTAATAATTCAGTAAAAGCAGGTATTTGCCTTTTTGTGGGAGGACCGAGTTGAAGATAACAGACAAACACAAAGCCAAACAGTTTGAGGCATCTTGAAACACAACACAACTAAACAATAAAACCCCTTAGAAAGGTCCAGAGAGGCCCATTTTATCATTTTTTTTTTTTTTGACTAGGAACATTCTGTCACACTGGTAGGATAGACTGTAAATCTCTTCCTCATGCCCCCAAATCTGATTCAGAAGGCTTTTAGAAACTAATGAATGTAAAGCTAGTGAGCCACACTCTGCTCATGAGCAGCCTGGCCAGAGTGTGCCGTGGCAAGCTCCTGGTGCATTTTCTGGGCTGTAGAGAGCAACAGTGGTGCACGAGAAATGGCCAGGGCACGCTCTGGCATGTCTTACTGCAATACTTTGAAACGAAGCACCCCCATAACTGCTAAAACCATTCATATACAGCAGGTAGGAAAACAGTTAATTGGGTTTGCTGCTGCAGAGCACGCTCAGGTAGGCTGGGTGGAATACATTAGGCAGCCTTCACTGATAAGCCAAGGCATGCTCCAACATCGTCATTCAATAGCAGCTGCAGAACTGAGCTCATTTATTCATTCTGTGGCAAGATGTACTGTACTCTGCTAAGCCTGAACTGCAATCAAAAGGACATACTTTCGCAGAAAAAAAGAACTTGAAGAACATTAAGAAGCTTTTAAAGCACCAGAAACTCAATTATTTTCAGTATGTTTCTTTATTTCCCCGTTTTAAGGGAATTTAAGCAAACCTTCTTCTTTGTCAAATCCAACTCTGCAAGGTTCCCAGCTCACTGCAGTGTTTAAACAAACAAGACCTCAGCATCTGCCCCAGTCCCAGAGAAGTCTGAACTTGCTGCAATCTGATTTTTCTTGCTATCACTGCACATCTGGAACCATACCCGTCACTCCTCACAGGAAGGTACCTCAGGCCACCTCAGGTGCTTCCTTCTACCTGTACTGCCACACCTGCAGCACAACCACAGCCTGTGGTGGCTAATCTTAAATATTTCTCTCTAAGATCTCAAGACCCTTGACTTGGTTGCAAATCAAGACTCTGTAGCATAAGGCAACATCTGCTGAAAACAAAAACATGCCAGGGAATATTGTTTAAATGAGAGGGACTATGAAGCATTGAAGGTTTTCTACAGGAAAAAAGGTTCCTGATGTTTATTAAAAGCACAAACTGTATTTTGTGTCCCAGACTGGCCTCCTGAGAAACCTCTCTCATCATGAGTAAACATAAATGGAATTATTTTTTTTCTAAATGAAAGGTACCACAAAACTAGTTCTTTTAATATTTGCTCTCCATTGATTTTCAAAGACAAAAGGTACACAGAGCTTAACTGGAATGACACCAGCACCAGCATTCAATAGCAAGCAACAGAAGCACTCAATACTGAGCAACCACAATGAATACTCCTACATGGCTGAAAAGAAACAAAAGAAGGGTACACACAGAAGTACAACATGGTATAGACTGAAAAGCAAAGGAAGACACATAGGAAAAGCAGTGAACAATGATAGTCCCCTGGACTGAGGCCAAGTTTGCCTAAAGTGTAGCACCTTGCTATTCAGGGTATTGAAAGCAGATGTTTACTCTGGCAAGGCTGAAACCCCGAAGTGATCTAATCTAATCACCATGATTACCATTGACAATCTCTTCTGGTTTGTACAAGATTTTACAAAGAATGCACACTGAGCTAAGTATCACCCAGTTAACTCTGTCCAAAGTCTGTGTGTGGAGGCTTAGCACACAGCTAAAACCTGAGACCAGCACTTGTGCAAGAAATCTCTTCCTGCCTGCAGTGATCCTTGGTCCATAGACATGAGAGAGATCAGAGGGTGCTTCACAGTGTCTGATCCACAGGTACACAGTGCCTGCTGCACTGAAGTGACTGTTCAGTCAAAATTAGCAGCTTGTGATGAGTCACAGACCAGCAGGAATTACACGATCTAACCTTGGCTTCACTGAGTACAACAGAGACGCTGATTACAAACACCCAGCAGCAAAGCTACCTCTGCTGAACTAGAACTCTTAGCTCAAGCCTTTTCTGGACTCCGAGGTTACATAAAGTGCTGCTCCAATACCATCCACCCCCTGCAGGTCCAAACCATTAGGGAGCCCAGCTGAGAACGCTGGGCACTCAACACCTGAACAGAAGGTTACCACCACCTGATCACCCTCAGTACCCAGACCCCACACTGAGCTGGACTCAGACAAGCACGCGTAGGCATGCAAGGTTCATGTGATCTTCTCCCTCTTAACTGCACAAAAGCCCCAAAACTATTGTGGCAAATGATGATAGTATAGATATAATGCATCCTTTGGAATCAGAGACACAGCAGGTCCCCTGGGCTAGCGCTGGTACCGGGACAGCACAGTTTTCACGCATGCCTGGAGCTTGAAACCACCAAAACTCCAGCAAGCAGCACTGGCATGCGTTGCATCTACCACAGCACACAGGTGGCAAAGACTTGCTTGATCCCCTGTCAATCAAACGTGGAGGCAGCACTGGTGTTTAAGAGCAGCAGTCCAAGCTCGCAGCAGTGTGAGATGAGACGCCAGGGGAAATCTGACAGCCGGTCTTTGACGACACCTCAGACAACTCAGAGGACACCTCAGACAACTCAGAGTTCACCTCGTGTTAGTTCTGGGGTAGTTCAGGGGACGTGCACTGGCACAAGGTCAGCTCATGGGGAGGACAAGCACCTTCTCCAGAGGTGGTCTAAGAGCCTCAGGTGCCTGTACCATCACAAGATGGGGAACCTCAACTACTTTAGATCTCCCCCGTACTGTATGGCTCTGGCAGCCCCCCAAAACCCTCCTGGAAAAGAGTGGCTTTGGAGAAAACCTGAGCTGGTCACACCTGAGCTGGTCACACCGCAGAGCACAGCCCAGAACAAGCCCACGCCTGTCCTGCCAGCAACACTCCTGCAGAGATAACGGGGCTTGGCTCCAGCCCGGCTTGGCGCTGCTGACTTCACTGGGAGGGCCAGGGATGTCTCTGTGTTCAAACACTACAGGCGACGTTAGGAGTTCAGAGCTGTTCTTGCCTTGCCTTCCCCTCAGGCAAAAGTCTAATCTAGGTCTAATTATGAGGCTCAGTCATGTCTCCTTTCAGCCCTTGTTAGCTGTACTAACTTGTCTGCACACGGAGCTTGTCGGTAATAGCCAAATCCCTATTCTGGCCAATACGTGGATACTCATATTCTAGAAAATGAGTTTGTCAGCACTTGGTTTTATTCAAGGAGAGCCAGTAGTGCCTTCAATGCACATTAAAACAGGCTATGAATCTGCTTTCAAGTGCATACCATCCAAACCAGTTTTTCTTTCTTGGTTTCAGGGACTTTCAGAAGGCAGGTACTAGGTTAGAGCAAGCAATATCTAGGCACAACAGCAATTTTTCAGGCACTGAAAGCTCTAATCCCCTCCATGGACTACAGCACCAATGGTTGAAATGACAGAGAGGAAAGCAGGAAAAGAGGAGAGAAGCAGGAGGAAAGAAGAGGGAAACAGCAAGAGAGAAAAAACAAACAAATGGGTTTTTGCAGTTACAGACTGAAACTTGGAAAATCCACAATCAGGCTGAGGTCTTGCTAGCAGCAGTCACCAAGGAGCCAGGAATGTCCCTCTGGCATCTAGTGTGACAGCATGGGCAGAGGATATCTCCTGCTCACTTGACAGCTCCCTTTGCTAATCTTTCTGAGGTGACAGAAATCTAACCCCTGCTCTCATACAGCTCTTTTGTGCCACACATTTCCCTATCTTTAAGGGAAAAGCTAAGGTAAGAAACCTTTCCCACAGCGCCAAACTGCAGCTGAGACCTCCTTCAGAGCAGCTGCAATTACACGGCTTGATTTCCAGCTCCCCAGAAAACTACCTTTCTTGAGGATGCTGCCGTGGGACACATACCCCTTGGTGTGTCCTTATTTTCTGCAGCTCTCCAAATATCAGGTGATGATAAGGGACATGGAGGCAGTTGCAATTTACGTCTTACAAGAAGCACGGATCAGCCCCAGCATGGAATGGTGTGTGGATAACAGCTGCTTACAAAAAAGGCCTGCAGAGGAGTCTGTGGTGAGCACAGCTGTTGACAGCCGAATCCTGCAGGATTTACCCCCAGGATTTTGCTCAAAAGTTGTAATCTCTCACAGAACAGAAAAGTTGCATATCAGGTTCCTACCAGCACAACTGTGCAGCACTCACTGCTCCTGCAGCCAAGCAATTGTGTTTTGGGGGTCATATCCTGACACGGCACCTGTAAACCTTCCCCCTAACACTGTGAATTTGCTCTGTGTCAACACAGGAAATGGTATTTTAGAAATGATAGTGCAAACTGTAAACACATTTATGGGAGTTATTTGTCACATTCTTCTTCCTATAAAAGCCAGGCCTGCTTACTATCATGAGTGCAATTGCTCAGACTGAGGAGGGAGAGAAAAAAAATGATACCAAATGTAATTTGGAAATAGCAAAAAGCAGTTTTTCCATGTATTACAGCTACAGTTGTGAGGTTAAATCTCTTACAATCTATCAAACCCACTGCCCCACTGGAAGGGGTGTTCTCAGCTCATTTCAAGTGAGATATTTGGCCTTATCCCCACATAGGGCTGGAAAGGGCTTATCTGGGCTACTGGCTGCCGCCAGCCCACATCAGCTGAGGAACTTCCAGCCCAACATCCATTTTAGGGTCTTGGAGGGATGATTAAAACACAAAGCTGCTTTGTTTTCAATTCTGCCAGCTATCTGAAATCACTCAGGAGTGTGTGGTGCAAGGGACAAGTCAGGAAATGGATTGAGGGCAGAGAGATCTCTGATAAATGTGTTTGACTGTGGTCAGCATTGCACAGGAGCAGGATACACAAACCAAAAGCTATTTCACATGTTCCACAGTCACTCGGTGTGGCAGGCTGGAATCTCACCCAGTTCACATCACCGAACAGATCCTGCTCAGAGGCAGTGGTCTGATGCACTGTAACACAGGAAGCTGCAGGGGTAACCCTTGTCTACTGCCAGACTCATATTTGGTGGATCAATGGAATTACTCTGCAAATTTTACAAGCTTCTAAATCTCCCTCTGAGACACTGAAACACATTAGCAAACGCAAAATTATCAGTGCAAGGACAACAGCCTGGGTAGTCGGCAATATTAACTAATGAAAGATGCAAGCCAGTAACGTTGCAAGCACACTACAAAGCAGGACATCTGTTTGCTGAATAAACAGCTCTGATTCCTTCAGCACAGGTTACCCAGCATGGCTATTCAATTACTGCAAGACAATCAAAAGCAGTCAAGCAATCCGGCGGCCCAGAAGGACGGCATCGCTTTACACGATAAGCAAACCCTGACATCGTTCTGTCCGGGTTCAACTGAAGCTGCACAATGAGCATTTATTTTATCAGCCATTTTGAGGCGATGCTCTCTTTCCACATCCTCCTTCTTACAAAAGTCCCCCAAGAGGTGCACCGCAAATATTATCCAAATTCACGGTCTCCAAAGGCTGCCCAGTGTTGGGCGGGAGGAGCGCACTGGTGTGTGCTCCCTGCCGGAGCCAACTCTCCTGGAGGATAATGAATACCCCTGTCGACACTGGCACTGCCTTGCAATTGCCCCAGGAAAAGGTGGGGCAGCGAAACCAACCTGTTTCAAAGGCAGCAAACTCTTAATTACCGGTTTAGTAAGTATAAAACAGTTTCAGGCAGGCAGAAAATACAAACATTCATCTATTGATGACAGGGTTTTTAATGACAAATCTGCTGGCTTTGTATGACATCATGCCAACGTGACATGCTGAAGCCGTCTACTGAAAATGGGGAGAAGGGTGCAGATGAATGGGTGGGTGTGGAAACGAGCTCCAGAAGGACTTCTCTGTGTCACGGTGTAACCACATGAATTACTGCACAAGAGCTTACAGTAAACAAAGTATTTGCTATCTCTCAGAAAGATCACAGCAGCAGCAAAACAGTTCACAAAAGCAAGAATCTGAGTCAGTTCAAAACAAAGAAAGTACTGTAAGGAAAATTCAAGAAAATACGAGACTAGACATGGCAGAAGAGGATAAACTGTCAGGCAGATTCCTGCTCCAGGGGCTCACAGCATGGGAGTTCAGGGGACCTGCTTGTTCTGGAGGTTATGAGTCCAAAAAACACCTGATGGAGACAGGGCTACTCTTCAAGAGCCCAAAGGGCGCTGCTAAACATTGTCCTTTCATGGCTGGACAGCAATTATCTCCATCTACAAGCCCTGACACCTTCTCAGTAGTGTAGCTGGTCATTCCCAAGCACCTGTGTACCTCAGAGAGGAGCAGGATGGCTTTGCAGAGGCGAGTGTTCCCGGGAGTAAGCAAGACAAAGCAGTGCCTCCCAGCTCACTCTGATGAGGAATCAGGCTGTGCTCCTGCCAAGTCCCTGTGCTGCTTCTCTCCATGCTCCCACAGGCATGGTGACAAGGTAACACACTGTCACTGCAGCAACCTGTCACCTCCCAGGGCTGAGCACCCTGCATCTGCCATGCACTGGTACCCAGTGCTCCCTCCCACCCAGGGGCAACCTTGGTGCTCCAAGTTCGAGGGGACACTGCATCCCAATGGCATGAAACAAATTGTTTCTCCCAGTCCTTAGAGATGCTGCTGTCACCCAAACAACTTTCCTACGGGCCTCATGATGCCTCTTGATCTGGCCCAAGGAACTGGCTGGGACCAAAGATGATGCCACGGATGCAGAAAATTAGGAGATTTCCATTAGGAAATACTTCCTCCTTCCCTTTGAGAAGCACTGCAGCATGCCACTACCAAAGCCTTCCAGGATACACCAGACATAGTCACATATCAGCCACAGCTACCTGTGAGCTTCTCATGGGGTAGCTAATCCAGTCTAGATTTAGGCTGGGACACAATACAAAGCCTCAGCTCTACAGGCTCTGGTGAGGCAAGCTGTCACTCTCCAGCACCGCTGTCCCTTAAGCACAGCCCAAGGGAAGGCATGAGAAAGGAGCCTCTGGGGATAAAGTTCCATCCACTACCATGGCCTTGCACTCCTCTGATTCGGGGTCTTCACAAACATTGCAAGATCTGCTGAGACGACTGAGCCTAGCCACAGCTTCAGTGGGGAACAGGCAGTTCCTCTCCTTCACAGATAACCTCGTGCTCGACAGAGGCAACACCAGGGTGACTAACAGCTACTGAAGCTGACTCAGAGCAGAAGTAAGTATTCAGTCATAAACCTGACCAAATTAAAGGTATGTAATCCGCAACCCACTGTTTCAGTTCTTAGTTTAGGGATCTTCCTAAGTAATAACAACTTCTGCTCTGTATGTGTTAACTGTGGAGTCTGCTACCAACCAAGAGACCTTAACTCATCCTGGAAGAAAACAATTATTTACACCTTTATCAGATTAGATTGCAACAGTCAGAGATGGCATTGATGAAATCCCTACTACCACAACATCCTTCTGTCACCCTGGCTACTACCTCTTCTGGCTCTCCATTCTGGCTTCCTCATAATGACAGTCACATTTGCAGCCTTGGTCCTGAACTCAAGTTTTTCTAAGACTGAGACCGCATATATCTAAAAGAATTAAAAAAGTCAGGAAGGAAGATTATACCAGAATCTTATCTGCTCAGGTTAAACAAGCTCTATGCCACAGGGGAAGCCTCTCCAAGCTGATGACCCAGCCTCACAGAGTGGCTGGAAGTGTGATACAAAGCCTCAAGATGTGAGGAACACCCAGGACCTCCTGCTGCAAATCCAAGCCCACTGCTCTTCCATGAGCATAAAGCAACACACAACTCAAAGCAAAGAACACATAAACCCAAGCATTTTCCTGAGAGACCAGAGAAACTAGTCACTCATGCTAGTGAAGTACCAAAACGGGCTTAGACTGCATGGCATTGAAAGTCATTTAAGGGTTCAGGGTACAGCAAAAACTACTTCAAGAAATGTCAAAAATGTGGGTGAGGAAGAGTTTACACACAAATGAAACAGATCATATTTGCAAGATCCCCTGCCTAAGCAAGCACTCCTTTTTAAATCCTTGTTGGGCGAGCAAAAAAAAAAAATTACTTTTTTATTTTCTCCCTCAAAATTACAGCATAATTTCGAGGAGGTAAAAATAGAGTTTTGTGGGTCATATCCAACAGCTGATAAATAAGGCTAGGCTCTTTCAAAAACTATTACAAAAAAGAGTCATCAGCTGGAAGTATGCATTGAAAGAACTCACAAAAGTTCTTCAAACACATGAATTCAGAAGGGTTTTGCAGCCGGCTATTAAGACTCCATAGTAAAGGAACAATAAAAGACGACCCTGCTGTGCTTTCAGGCAGGACTGTGTCATTTGTTGGTACCAGCTGTTGAGTATAACTGCCTCTAGAACTGTTTTCAAACCACTGTTGCTTTTTAATATTTTATACAGGAAATACGACATAATTATTCCTACTGCACGTTTCCTCGTGACAGAATATATAAACACACTCCCACTAAAACACACCCAAAACTTCAGTCTTTTCAAGGAAAAGCATAAAAACAGCTCTTACTTGTATTCCAAGTCATTTATTAATCCACTGCATTTTTCATACTACCTGCACTGATGTGAGGTGTTATTAGCATAGAGATTTTCATTTTTAAGATGTGCAATCAATAATGCATTAGCATATGCCATTAAATCCAACGTGTGGTTAAATTAATGGAGCATTTGACTTTTGATCCATGTATGTTTGGTTGCAGCTCAGTGCAGGAAAAAGTGCATGAGAATGGAGTTAATCTGACAGCAGAGCTCTCCCACGCTTTCTAACATCGAGTTTCAGATTAAAGTGAAGCATTCCTGTTGCCACTCAGTTGGAATACTAAATCTGTTCATTTCCACTTCACAGGCCAGAATGCAAGATTTTCAGTCATTTAACTCCTGCTGAAAGGGGTAGATCGTGCTAAAATCTGATTTCTGCTTAGCTTCTGCAGCCGGTCTGCATCACTGTCAATCCAGTGGCTTCTCCTTCTGTGGGGAACATTGCAGCCTGTCAAAGCACACTGGCCAGCAAGTCTCAAGCAAAAACTTTGATTAGGGACACGAAAAGGTTGCATGTTTTAATAAAATACTCTAATGAAAAAGCCTTCCCTCCCCCCACCCCAGCAATTGTTCCAATATGGAAAAGAAAAAGCACTGCCTTTCTTTGCATCTAAGCTACTGAAAAAGGAAAGTATTAATACAAAATGGATGAGCAATGACTATTGACTTTCTAAGGAGAGAAACACCTCTCTCTTATCTTTCAGCCTTCCCAAAATCCCCAAAGGAAAACCCCTGAGGTACCAGGTGACTGAAAGTTGGCGAACAATGAGGAGATTGAGGGCACCCTCAGTCAGGTTGCAGACCCCACCAAGGTGGGCAGGAGTGTCAATCTGCTGGAGGGTAGAAAGGCTTTGCAGAGGGATCTGGACATGCTGGATTGCTGGGCCAAGGACAACAGTATGAGGATCAACAAGGCCAACTGCCAGGTCCTGCACTTGGGTCACAACAATCCCTACAAGGCTGGGGGCAGAGCGGCTGGAAAGCTGCCCAAGCTTGGAAATTGAAACTTAAAATTCGTATTGGGGAGGAGCTGGAGAGTTGTTAAAAAAAGCACAAAAATGTTCTATTTCTGGCATTCCCAACCAGCCAGTGCTTCTAAAGGAAAACAAGGAATCCCCCTGCCCCCACAGAATGTCCCCCTGAAACACCGTTTTGTTCTCTCACCTCAAAGACTAAACTGAAAATTTTGGAGTCAACCCCCAAAACTGCCAAGCTATGGGATGGAGCTGCTCTGTGATGCCGTGAGAGTTTGAATCCCAAAGCCTGCAATCAAGGTGTGTGGGTGTGGGAAAGGAGGATGAACACAATTCTTATAAAAACAAGGCTTCTCTGCAGCAACAGCTGAAAAACACCAGTCCTGGTGCTCATCAGCCTGCTCTTCTACCTCCCCGTACTGTCTTTTCCCTCACTCTATGCCTTTTTCTCCAGCACAGTCCCTTCCTGCCACTATCAATTAAATCTGATGCATGTGGCTGTGTCTGCCATTTCCTTAATTGTAGCAAACTGTGTTTTGAGCAAATGCTCAGAAATCATATAAAAATATTTTTAATAGTTACCAAAAACAGTACATAGAACCAGACCCAGTAAAGGCCAATGCAGTAAAACACAAGTTATAGTCCAAGGCATTATTTCTTTACAGTATTCAGAAAGAAAATAACCTTTAAAAAACTTCAGAAAATATTCACATATTGACATCAGGTAGCTCTGTGTCTGTGAAAGTTTCACATGTACCTTTTTTTCAGAGAAATTCTATTTTCAAATGAAACAATAAATGTGAAGTTTCAGTGCCCTTGTTCTACTGCAGCCAGCTCAGGCATACAGAGTCTGCTGGAACCAAAATCACTGGAGAACTGTAAGAATGGCTTTAATTTAATCTGAACACCAGACAGATCAGTGACACGGCAAATCACTGCTTTCCATTCACAAGTTTTAAAACACTCTATCACAGAAAGCATCTTGAGATAGCGAGTAACTAACTTTATTTACTTGGTGGGGGAGTGATTTTTTTATAGAGGGGAAAACACAGCAAGACTTGACCAGAGCCAGGGACAGATACATCCTCTTACTATTTGTTTTATGTCTTATGTTAAGCCATCACTTTCTAGAAGACCCATTAATTGCACTGGCTCCAACATCACTTTAGATGGAGACTCTGGTTACCTTAACAGTCCTTCAGAGACAGAAGGATGTAGAAAGGCCCCCAGCCAAAGACCCACAGCAAGCCAGTGCCTACATGCAAACACAAGTGAGATATTGTTGCCAGACAAGTGATGGTTTTTAATGCTGGGATGATGTAATTGCTCAGAGTTTAACAGAGGACATACTCTTCTTTTTACAGATAGCAAGTGTTGCAGAGGCTCAATATCCTATTTACTGCTTTGCCACAACACCCATCTTTTCAGAAAGATGTGCAATAAAAGGAGTGGCTGATAATTTCAGCCAAGGCTTTAAACAAATCCCCAGTGCAGGTCCTCATGAATTAAAGAGCATGCAACAGATAAATGGAAAGCTGGCAGTGAAACCACATCACGATCAAGTGGATAAAAAAAATGGCATCTTTTGCCTCCTATGGTACTCATCTTAATATAACCAAATACAGGAAATCAGCTGAAATTCCTTTGCTGTTCACGGAAAATGCATTTCCTAACTTCAGACATATTTGTTGTTAGTCAAAGGTTCATTTTATCAAATGACTACTACACAAATTATGGGTTTCCCCACCCCTTTTCCCTGGCAAACAGTTCGGTGGCATGGGACTTTTACTTCCCAGGTGGAAGGGTGTGTTCTTTCTAACTATGGTCCCTACCTTTCCCCCCAAAATATTACATCTGCCAGAAACAGACCAAGAAAGCTAAACAGACACCTGGATTTGGCAAGCTTCAGTTTCACTGTGCTGGAAAATTAAATTAAGGAAAGCTTTAAAAAGGTTTGTCCCTGTCTTGAAAATGGGAGGATTGTTGGCCTTGAAGTCTTAAGGACAATCTACTATTTTTTCCCTGAAATGTAAGTCTGGCTTTCTTTGGTAAGATCCCTGCACTAGCTCCACTAACTAGTGGCTGGAAGGAGCATTCTCCACGGTAGCTGTTGAGGTTTCCTTAATTCTTATTCTTTTCCAAATGGGAAATCACAGAAGGAGGTGGGGAGGAGGTAGCCACCGTGGACTTTCCTGGATCTACTCCTGCAATAAAGTCAAGGTTCAGGATAAACAGAATTGAGAACAGCTATAAAGGGAGATTGTGCTCTTGCCCTGTCCAAGTATTGTTTCATTCCTGACTGACTGGCAGGCAGCATTTGACAGACAGGGGGTAAAGCTCCATGGGGTTGCAGGTCTCTGAAAACGATTACAGGGGAATTGAGTGCATAAATTGGCTTGTCTCCCTTGCCCCTCACATACACACATGGCTACAACTCTTCTGTCAGCACTCATTTGGTGCTTTGATGCAAGGTACACACAGGCTGGCTTACAGGAGCTTCCAAGTTCAACAGGACTCTCCAGGTCCACATTTCCTTGAACCCCGCAGATGGTTACACTGAGAGCTTTGCAGTAAGGGTGATGTTGCTGTGTTTCCCATTCCCTGGTGTGTATGCAGTAGCCGGCCCTGCCCTGGATGGGATGCAGCAGCTCTGCCCTGCGCTGCAGGGACGTGCAGGGGGAGCTGGCTGGCCATGGCCGAGCAGTCCCTCATACTTTCCCACGTTTTCAGCACGGAGGTGTTGCACTCGGAGCCACGCAGTCGCAGTATGTGCTTTTGCTGCCACTGCCAGCTCAGGAAACCGCTGCCACATCTTTCTATAACCCAGCTCAGGTTAAACCAGATTTTCCGGTACAGATAACAATTGCACTATTTACATTTCATACACCTAAAGGGCAGACACCCTGGTTTTGCTGGAGCAGATGTCTTAGAAGGAAGCTCAAAGACTAAAAAAGCATGTAAAAGCCACAGCAGCCTCTCTGACCCGCTCCAGCATGGCCCAGGTGATTTTGTCTGCACAGACTGCCTGAGCAGCTGACACGCACCGAGCTGCTCACTGTGAGGTGTCAGAAACGATAAAGCAATAGCATGGTTTGATTTACTGCTGGGCAAACACTGTCTGGCAGTGACCACACACGGAGAGGTCAGGCAGTGCTGTCCTTTATTAGCATGTCAACCAAAGCTGTGCTAACACACTCATGGATTAGACTCCCGACGTTGGATATGCAAGCATGCTTGGGTATAACTAATTGGAAATAGGCCCTGAATCCCTAATAACCTAAGTTATGGTCCCTGGGATTTATGCCAAATTAAAGACAATTAATTCTCCTCTCTTGATTATTACACACCTTAATAGCTCTGTCCTTGAGTCAGTTCCATCCTTGATGTGCAGAGCCCTTTAGCTCAGTCTCTAAAATTTGATGTGCATGAAGAACAGTTAATAAGAAAGTTCTGAATCGAATCCGAGTTACTGTATCAAAATCTCTCATGTTTTACAACAGTGAAAAACACAATTGGATTCAAAGCCTACTTCAGATCCTAGATTATAAAGGCATTTGCTGCATAGCCTCTGCACTATAGTCTTTAGAGGCCTTAAACAATTCCACGTTTCCCTTTAAGATGTTCTTTTAAAATACCACACAGCAGTATATACAGATAATCAGGACTGTTTTCAATAAATGATTTCAGTGAAGTTCACTGGCTTTATTTGATATACAAAAGACTATTTAACCTTCTCCCAAGACACTCTACCGATGTAATTACAAGCAAGAGACGAGGCACGGCTCTCCCAGATGTAACACTAACAGGAAAGAAAACTTTCTGCTAAGCAGAGGCCGCTCTAAGTCTTTCCTAGAGGATGTAAGAGGCAGGTACCTCCTTGCAGATAAGAATACTGTGGATCCTTACTTCCCCAGCTCACTATACAGTGCGCAGGCCACTGGTGCTAGGATGATTCATCCAGAGGAAAAGTGCTGGCACTCGTGTCTTAGGCATCCCTCATGCACTAAGTAAACAAGACCATGTGTCCCTTTTCAGAGCATCAACAGCAAACCCTGAGCAGAGCACACTCTACTGAGGCCCTGAAGACACAGAATATGATTTTCAGAGCTGACAGGGTTCCAGCATCAAGACTGCCTGGGACACAAGAGGACACCCTTGCCAAGGACAGAAATGGAATTGGTTGAATGTCAGCTGCTCACTTTTACTGAGCTGACAACCCACACAAAATGCCAGGACAAGACACCCTGCACAAGGAGTCTTTGATGTTGGAGATGATCATAGGGGCCTCAGACTCCTTGGGAAAACTTCATCTTTTCTTCCAGACTAGACCCATGACCTGCCTGAGGGAAAATAAAGAAGGTCCTCATCCTATCTGTGAAAACCAACACAGTCCCAGTCTTCTCCAGACGACACTCAGTTTCTCGTGACCAGACCCATGGCTCAGCAGGTGGAGGAAGATCTCATGGGTTTCTCCTGGAGACAGAAATGGCAGGGAAACCACAGACCTCTGCAATCCGAGCTGCCTGCTCCTGAGGCTTTCACACCACAGATGGGGCTCTCTGGTAGACAGTCAGTCAGCTGTTGGGATCTCCCCAAGAGCAGACCTGAGGCAGATCTCTACGGAACCCATAGAGAGGAAATCATTCCTTGTGACAAAGCAGGAAGGGAACGTCCCAAAGCCATGAATGTTGCCATGTGAGAACTGAAAATCCAAGTTTCATGTTGCCTGTTGAGTGCTTGACCTAAGGCTAATATGACTCTCCAAAGCGTTTCACTCCCTAGGTTTCTTTTCCTTCTCTCTTTCTGCTCAGCTCTGCTCAGTGACATATCTGATTCCACACCTTGTGACAGAAAGGTGCATCCCAACAGAACAGAAAGAGCTGGGGGGAGGAAATCTCTAAGGTAATGTGAGGCAGGGAGAACAAGCTCCCCCTTGACTTGTGGCTCATGAATAACCCTGGTCTGCTACAGAATGGCAAATAAACACAAGTCTGCCTTCCCACACAAGCAGGCAGCAAGCAAAATCAGAAAAATAAATAAAGCAACTGAAAATACAATTTTTATTTGCTACAATTTTTTTCAGAGATCAGAGAGCCCTTGGATTTAAAAACCTGAGAAACCTCGGATTGGGAATTAGGGCCCTACCTAAGCTGGACCACCACAGGCACAAGCTTAGGACTCAGACCTTCCCATACTGAGGGCAAAGGTTGATTCTCCCCAGAAAATCATCTGCAAACAGAATAACAGCATCATCTTACATTTTACACTGAGAATAGAAATTAAATTAGCGAGTAGATTTTGATCATGAAATGACCTTTAAAAATGATTGAGAGAAGACAACATTAGCCACCGTTATTTGCTCTGATAACAGATCCTTCCTGAAGACAGCTTTGTGTGCAAAATATTATTGTTAATTTTATTTCACGTTTTCAAACTGCTTTTAAGACTCTAAGATGACTCTAACTTTCTCATTTTTTTCATAGACAAGCCTTGGTGTCTTCTTTTTTCATCTAAGCACAAAGTGGGAAAAGTGCTGCAGCTGAACTTAAAGAAACCTGGACAATTTTATGATGTTTAATAACATTTGCAGCTATAAAGGCTAAAAACACTAAGGGTAATGAAATCTCATGCTCTGGTGCTTAAGGCATTCTCTTTCTGTTGTCCCACATGCTGACACCTGTTTCCCCGTGGAAACAGTTCATGTCAGTGTGGCAAGGAGAAAACACACTCTCCTTGGTGACACCCACAGGGGCTGGCTGTGGCTGGAGGTCAGTCTTAGAGTCACAGCCAGCCAGACTCAGGGTGAGCTGCCATGCCCTGCAATCTCCTCTCACTCAGCTGTATTTACGACCGCCATCAACACACTAACAATTACAGCATTCGTTGCACAAATCTTTATGAGTTTTCCAAATGAAAGTGGGCTTTTCTCCCTTCCTGGCTTAAGCATGTTTATGGAAAGACTGCCAAAAATTGCACCTGGTTTATGGTTTCAACAACAACATTTCTTCTTGGCGCTCTCACCGCACCTCGCTTCTTCCTCGCTTACATAAAACTGTAGAGATTATGCAGAATTCATGTCTGCCTTGTGACAAGCTCTTTTAAAAGTCAATGCCATTTAGAATCTGCTTTGACCTTGCATTTAGACAGACATAATATCATGTACAACTCCATCCTGCGCAGAAACTCCCTTATTCACGTGTCAAGAAAGATGAGGGCTTTGACTGCTAATGCCTTCTTCTCTTTGCATGCAAGCCAGATTTGCCTAAATCTTAAATTAGGGCAGGTTTGCACTTTTGAAATTTGGTTACCCCTTAAGGTAGCCACCTTTGTTTTAATTTAACCCTCCTCAAATTAACACTGTAATCCCTGCACTGTAGACCACGAACCATTTGTTAGCATCATCTCAGCCATTTCATCATTGCAAAGGTTTCAGGCATTGGATGGCTGTTGGCCACTTATTGTTTTGCCTTTCATATCTGACATTTTAAGTAGTCGGGCCTGAACTATCTATCCAGTTGTAAGGGATACCACACAGAACAAGGTGACAGTCAGGCTGTACCAGATGAGCCAAGAGTCCTTTATGAATCAACAAACATCTCAGCACAGATCTGAAGTTCCTGCAGTTTTCCCACTTCCCACATACCAGTTTCAATTTTCTGTGATTGCATTTTTATTCCACTGCCTAACTGCATCTAGTCCAAATCTCTTCACTCTATTGGCCCTATGTCTATCTCCACAATCCAGTTCTGTTGGGAATGTCAGTCTGATCCATCTTTGCTAGGCTGTCTCTCCGGCTGTCTCTCATTCCTGCTTTCTGAAACCATCCTGCTCCGAAGGACAGTATCTCATCTGGCTTTGCACCTTTCTGGACTAGTCGTTCTAGCTATTTACTCACTTCCTTAACAGTATCTACATCAAATACCAGCAGCATGTAATGAAAAAAAAAAAAAACCCCACATAAAAAATACTGTCCAGTCCCAACCATCTGCCCTTAGAGCTCACTATTACTACAACCCTCTTGTTACTGCCTGTATTTTAGTCAACAAACCAAGGACTGAAATCTCATATACTGTCACTACCTCAACTGACAGGAAACACAAAGTTTCCACATCTGTGCAAAGAGGTAGGGGGCAACCCAGAAGGATGCGTCTCAAGCTGTTCAACCAGCCCTGTGGCTGTGGGGATGGAGAGTTGCCATGTTCCCATTTGCCCATTTCAGGAAGGGCTGGAGTCCTTTGGTGGAGTGCAGAGCACTAGGTTTTACAGCACCTGGAACTATGCAGGGTTGTAAAGAAAAGCACAAGCAGGCAGGGAGAAATTAATTGCTTTGGAGAGTGTGGGGACATGCTGGGAGGAGAGTGTGTGCTCCACAGCTCACAGGGGTCAGGAGGGTCCCTGTGCATCTCCCAGCTGTGATGAAAAAATATCTGCTCTTCCTAGTGCAGAGCAGAGAGGTGGCAAACACTACCCTGAATGTTCAGAGCAGGTTGCAACAGGTTGTGGCTCTGGTGGGACAGGTTTGTCAGCACTGCCTGACCTGCCTTCCCTGACAGCTACCCTCGGGCTGATCTCCTGAACAGGAGGAGCTGTGGAGGTCTGGGCAAGTGAGCTGGTCCCCCGCATGCCCCGGGGCTGAGGAGATCAGCAAAGCCAACCAGCTGCAGCATGCCATGACCGCAACCAGGTGGCTGCCGGCACTTTGTGCTGCCTGGGTTCGTGTTAGAATTGGACTAAGTGAGCTGATCAGCTGAATGATGAGCACCATTTGTCAAGCCAACCTGCAAAGCGTGCTGCACCCCCCTTGCCGTGGGACGGAGGTGCTGGAGGCTCTCTTTGCAGCAGCGTGCTGCAATCCCGCCTGCTGCCGCTCTGGGAAGAGCTTCTCATAAACTTGCCCATTTGCAAGCCGCATGCAGCACAAGGCATCGCTGCAAACTCGTAATTAAATTCATTACTCCATACAATTTTAAGCCATTCTTCAAATAATTACAGTAATTTGATAAGCAGAAATCGCATAAACCTGCTGCAGCTTTATCTCTCCCATTTGCTGTCTGAAGGAAAATGTGAGTAATTAGTCGGATGATAACAGTCCGGGTTATGCAAGCAAAACAAAATTAATATGATCCTTACTCAAGAAACCCTAAAATAAAATGAAACCGGTGACTCCTTAGGCAGAGTGGGGTGGGAGTGAGGGGAAGAGCAGCAGCCAAAGGGAGCAGGAGGATGGCAAGGTTGCACTGGCCACGCTCCCCACGCTGCTGTGCAGGCAGGATGCTCCCGGGAGCCACCGACCTGCAGCTATTGCTCCTCTCTCCCAGGAAAGTCACGTCAGGTAACCTTGGTAACTCCAAGGCAGGGGAGGCGGGAGGCGAAAGCTTCCTGCAATATTCACGGGACCATGACAGAACATTCATTAGCGCTCTAATGTCAGGAAGAATCAGCAGCCCGGGCGGCCGTGCCGCCCCACTCTGATTCTCACCTTGTTTATGAGGTTCCTGACCTTTCCTGCTACGAAGCAGCAAGTTGGCAAACTGCAGCTCATGGCACCCTGAGGCACGGGGAGGACGCAGCAATGAAAAATTCACACCTGCTGACTTCTCCGGTGTGCTCGAACTCACAAATCAAGAACCAAGGAATGTACAACATGCACCATCTCCCACAGGCCCTGGCTATCCTTCGGCCTCACCTACTTCTCAGGCTGCCCAGGCAAATCTACCACAGGCATGAATCCTGCAAATGCCAGGGACCCACCACGATGTGACTGTTTTGCAGCGGGGGCAAATAAAGATAAAAAGAAGTGGAACTGGAGGCTCTGAATATGTTGTGATTAGCACAGACCCCAACAATGTGGGTGCACTGGGTCCTGCTCTGCCCACATAACTGGAAATTCAGAGTCAGAGCTGGTAGAAGTCCTCTCTGCACACCCACAGACTCTCTGAACCCTTCTAGACAACATTAGGGAACTAAAGAGTTAACAAATCCAGAAGGGCCAGGGATGAGTTTCACTGGAGATAAGGGAACATGAAGTATATACTAGGCTGAAACAGAAATGTGGCCCGGCCGCAAGATCAATAAAGAGGAGAAGGCCAGAGCTGTGGTTACTTGGTGCTTGGATTAAGAGCTTCATCAGGTTTCTGCAATCAGATCTGATGATCCCACCAAAGGAACAAAGGGAAGGCTCCAGGCCCTCATTTCAGAGAAGTGAACGAAGAGTCATCAATTTTCTGAAAGTGACTTTATGCCTCGTTAAGACCCATCTAAATTATATACAAGATGACTTCCAAGTAATGGAAAAATGAATCTGCAGACAGTCCTTTCTTTTTTTCCTTTTTAGCTTTTATTTCCTCGAGGATGTGTCTGCAACCAGCCTGAAACCAAACACTTGTTTAGGGGAGAAAAATTCCCATCGCTACAGGGAGATATTTCGAAATGAGCACTTCAGTTTTAAATGCAGCTGCACCTTTCACGCTCTTCTTACCCTAGAGCTTGGAGCACCCTGGCCAAGAAAAGCGATTCAAGACCTAAGCACCACACATAATAAGCAATTTACGAACTGAAGCAAGATTAGCTTTAAATACCACTCTTTCCAGATGAATCAATCTCAATGTGGCAGCTCCACGGATAGTTTTATTATTTTTAAAAAAAAAAGATCTTAAAATGGTAAAAATTTCACATCCTTAATTCGGAAATAAAAAAAATAATTTCCTGAGTAAGCAAGTTCAATGCAACATAAAAGGGGAGGGAACAATACACTGGGACAAACCCCCACATGTTCTTTAGCCTGTATTTTACCAGCTGCTACAATCAGAATAAAATATGAGTGCACAAAAGAAAAATATATCACAGGGGCTGCAAATCCTTCCACCACACAGCCACGGCCCCCTGACCCTCGACAAGGTGTTGGGCCAACTCTATGGCTGTCCAGGTGCTGGTGTGGCTCTACTGCCGCCGCTCTGTGTCACACTGTCACGTGCCACACTGGAGACGGGCACCACCTCTTCCTGGAGAAGCCATGTCAAAACCGGGGCATCTCACCAGGAAGGATGACGGGACTCACCGCGGCTTGGGATCTTTCAAGGGAGATTAAAAAAAATTATAAAAAGATTCCTTCAGTCTGCTGGAGAAGCTGCATCACTAGTGCACGTGTGTAGAAGAAGTCTGGGCTCATGGGCCAGAGAGCAGTGCCCTGTTTGTGCAGCCAAAGTGCTGAACGCTGCGATGGGTGTTTGTGTTGCCCTCAGCACACATGTGACAGCTACAACAAGACAACTTCTCATCAATTCCTGTAGCCCAGGGCTTCAAACAACTGCCTGCTTTGCTCAGGGAGGAATTTTATTTGCAGCTCGCCCGTGGTTTTGCTTCCTTCCCAGCTTTCCTCGAAGCAGCAGAGAGCAGCCACAGCTATAACCGTGGGGCTGGAGAGAGCAATGGTTGGGGCTGGCACCAGGAATAATCCCATGAAACCTTTAGAAAGCTGAGGGATCAGAAACACTAATGGATCTGCAGGGAGAGAAAGCAGACAAGGCCAATGGGAGAGGAAGGACCTTTTCCCCACCAAGAACAGCCCAGTTCAGTGTGCAGGAATGGCATGAGCCCCTTGCAAACATCCCCCTTGCATCATGGGGGTCTCAGCATCAGTAGCTCCCCTGAGCCTCCCATTCTCCTGGGATGGGTTCTTGTGCAATGAGAGGCCTGGGTGTACCACAGGACTATCTGCTGACTGCCTGAGAGGTGAGGACATCAGGACAGATGACCTAATCTCCCTTCTGATCTCACGCTACTGAAATCTCAGGACTCTGCTGACACAGCAAAACCGGCAGCAAACTCTGCTATTTCAGCTGTGGGTTTCCACCAGGGTCTGTAATCAATATGAACAAACCAGGCAGCAGGAAACAACTGCTGCCATTTTGGCTGCTTTAACCAGATCTGATCCTGTGTGTGCCTGCCAGAGGACAGTTAAAAGCCCAGCTCGGGTCCCAGCAGCCCTGGGATGAGGTCACGCTGCTGGGCTGGCAGGGCAGCTGGCAGAGCACGGCAAGCCTGCGGTGCTCCAGACATTTGTCACAATTATTGGGGATTTACGAGGACAGGGATCGTGTCAGTTGTCTGTAATTTCACTCTGAATGATACCCTTCTCCGCAGGCGGCAGCCTCTGAATTAAGCCACCCTGTAGGGAGAAAGGGAGATGGGCCTTTGAATGCCTCTTTGACAGACACCTCACCTAAACGAGCTCTTCTGTGCAGCTCCCAGGCCTTGGAGTAAGTTAGTGTCCAACCCCACAGGAACCCTCACAGCCCTGTGATAGGATGGCTGCTGCTGACCAAAGACTAAGCCCAGACTGCTGCGAGTGCCCCTTCTTGGCCATGCTGGGGACGTGCACAAGTACTAAAACCAAATGAAGAGTGCAGGGATCTGCCCTAGCTGTCTGTCTTTGCACAGGATTGGCAGTTGCAACTACTGCTTGTATGAGAATGGTTGCCTGTACACATCCCCAAGCCAGCAAAAGCAACACCCCCAAGAGCACAGCACAAAGCACTTTGAAGAGGAGGGATATCATGTGGTAACAGACACATTTAATTGTGACACTACCTGCAGCTGTCCCATAATACACACAATCCAAAAACCACACTGCCCAGCTTCCATTTGCCTAATACCAGTTCTGTACCACAGCAACACGGCAAGTGCTTTGCTCCCTCTGCTAATTACAGAGACTTAGCTCTTGGAATGATACACAATTGCAGGCAACGATTTTTGCTAATGTAACAGCTCATCTTTTCCATACCTGAAACTCTGCAAGAAGGAAGTACTCCAGGGGGAATACATAATGTAGTAGGAGGCATGGCATGCACCTCTTTCTATGAAACTGCAATCCTAAGGCTTCACAGATCACACAGTTCCACTTATTGTACCATAGAGGCATTTTCTGCATTAGTAAAAACCTGGTACAATTCATTTCATAATCATCAAAAACCTATCAGTTTTAACAGTTGTACTAGATTTTCTAACATTTTCGTTATATGGCATCATGGTAATTCTTTCTGCAGGGCTACATACTGAGGAACAAAATGGTACCACTACTGCTGCTCTTTGGATCATTAAACTTCTGTCTTTTAAAGCAATCAATTCTTGCTGATTCATGTTTAACTTTTCAGAGATGATTATATGAATTCTTATTACCCATTATTTCATGTGTGTTTTCAACAATCCTGAGTTTTAAGAGGACATCAGCATTACCATAACCTCCCATGGGATACTCACTTGAGGATATTAATTTTGAACGTTCCGTAGCACCTGCAGCAATCCCAAATTCTACAAATCGTATTTCATTGGTATGTATCTACCTAGGGAGACTGGCCAGTCACTGCATATTTATGACTAATTAACTATTTTCAAGTGGAAGAACTGCCTAGGAGCGGGTACTGACTAAGGAGGAATTTTGCAGGGATTCTGAAGTCAAATAAATCTGTATCTTGGAGATAGCAGAGAGAATGTTGTAAACTCTCATAGCTTTTCAAGAAAAGTATCTCAAAGCATTCTAGTTGAATTCTCCATTTAGCAATCTGTATTTGAGTACTTCTTAAGAGACTGGCCAGCTGTATTTAAAAATATTCCTGACAACCCTATTTACGAAGCTGAAGGTGCTCCAGAACATCCCTGGCAGACGGAGCTTATGAACTGTAGTGGGGACATGGAGGAAACTTGCAGAGTTCATAGTGCAGGAATGTGAAAGCTGCTGTGCCAAGGCAGCTTATTAAACCCTGCAGGTCCAAAGAGAGTGGGCAAGACTGCCAGTCCTGAGCAATGCACAGCTCTGTATGAACTGGATTTTAGTATGTGCTACTGCCTAGTGCAGCTTCCTCCCATCACTGCTGGGTGTCTACAACAAAGCTGCTGCCTTCTCCCCATGCAGCATATCCTCAAATGCCCAGGGAAAACTAATGCCCACTATGCATGCTCATAAAGAAGCTGGAGCTGTGCTTACAGTAGATATTTTCAAGTGTTACGTGGCTCTCTCACGTTAAAAAAAAGAAAAAAGGTCAGTCAAGTGTGCGCTGCCTCTACAGACAGATTTTCTTTTTCAAATTTTTGCCTGAGCTGCATATGGCTCTGTAAAAAGCCATTCTTCTCTAAGCATCCTAGCTTTGACAACCACAGTCCAGATTTTAACACGTCACACAATTCAGTCACCAAAGAAAATTGTGCTAATGAGGAAATGTGCCAGTGCACTGTATCGTTTCACATGGGAGCAGGAGGGAGAGGAGAAAAGATGTAGAAGGTCTAGGCAAGGCAGTAATTTAAAGAAGAACTCATAAGGATGTTCAGGGTGGGCCAGAGCTTCCACAAGCTTAAAGTCCACAAGAGTCTTAAAGATGCTCTTCAGCTCAGAAGGTGGAAATGGCCACAGCTGCCAGTTTGCTTCCCACACTCTCCTCAGTGGGATTAGACTGGATGGGAGCACAACTGACTGGATTGGTTTGGCTAAGTCTTTAATCATCTTTCTGGAGAGAAAGAGTCTAGACACTAAGCTGAAGTAACTCAGCAGCTACACCATCTCAATGACTGTGCACAGATAAGCTGATGGTGATGCCAGCAGTGAGGGAAGACTCAATACAATGCAACCGTCTCAATCCCCCCCCCAAAATTCAGATGCTCATCACATCTGAATACCAGAAAGCATTAAGTCATTATGGAAATGTAGACAGAGGTAGAAAGTAATAGGGTCCTCACCACTAGTTGTTTTTTGTTTTTATTTTGTTTTGGTTTCAACCTTAGGGAAAGAGGGCAAAGACTGAGGGTCAGGCAATTTTACAAGGACAGTATAAGGAAGAAAGGAATTTCATTTGTTTCATCTAAATCCCTCTGGGCAGAGCTAGCATTAGGCTGAAGTGAAGTACGCCACATGCCTCCATGGGAAAAAAGCAGATGGTGACGATAAAAGGACGAGTATTTCTGCTTCTCATCTCTGAGTGCTCCATTTATTCTTAACTAGCTGTTTCCTGCTCAGTGCAGCAAATATTGCTCCTCCCTGACCAGAGACAACTGACCCTAAACACTGTGGCAAATTCAGATCATTGGACCACTGGGATCTTGGTCTTGGTTCCACCAAGCGTGAAAATTACTCTAACATCTTTCTGTGTTTTCTAGTTATAGTTACAAGTAATAGGAGACATACAATAATTTAATAAAAATAACGTGATAATGAGTAATGACTGCAGGAGAAAGGGTGAGCTTTGTGTTCTTGCCTAAAAACAGAACAGTGACATGGTAGTTATGAGCCATTACCAGAGGCAAAAGAGACATACCAGAATCCATACCTGACAGCTGTGGTTACTGACAATGGCAAACAAGGCAGCCACTGTCAAACAACCTGAGAACAACCCTGCTGGCACAGGCCTAGCTTAGCCCACAGCAGTGTTCCTAGAGGCCACCTAACTCAGGTGGGCAGAGGTGCTTCTGCTAATGGAGCAGGACTGGGAGGAGCCAGTGGACAAAGTTAGGCTGCCTCCACCATCTGTTACCTGTCAGCTTTTCCACAGTTTGTTCTAGGGTAGTGTGTAACCAGCCAAGCTGGAGGACGGATGCCTTAGTTAAACTTTTACTTTATGCCAGATGTGCTGGCAGCTCTGTGCTACATTTTCTTTTCCTCCTAACTGACAGTTGAGGAGACCTGACAGCATTTTCTACCAGCTGCGGCATTGCAGCCACACCATTTCCTGCTCCCACAGCTGCCAGTTTCTCTCCAGTAACCTCCAGAAAGATTCCTTTTCTGGGAAAGTGATGACATGTGAGCCCTGCATGCATGTATCCTATCTATCCCCACTCTAATTTCCTGAAAGAGCTGGTTTTAGTTGTGTTCCACATCAACAGGATGAGAATTGGGGTTTGCTGCTAGTGGTCAATCACTAGCACAATATGGTCTCAAAACTCAACCCTCCCCTTTACTCTGACTTTACTGGAAAATCCCAAACCAGCACTGCACACACTGTCTTAGAGCAACCTCCCAGGACCAGGGCTGAGCCAGTTCCATGGCGCGTTCTCACTTGAAAGAGAAACAACCACTCTGGATGTCCTCCTAGGACTCACGGCATGCTGATCCAGCAGTGCAGTTTTAGCACAGCCACCATCTTTGAGACCCCAGAGAAGGGACCTGCACTTTTCTGTAGAGGAATTTAAGTTGCCACCGGATGCAGAGATGAAATTGCAAGATGGAAGGACATAGTTAACCTTGTGACTGCAGCCGTGTGCCTGCAAAGACGGAGAGCAAGGTTTGCTGCTAATCTGTATGATTGCTTTCTGGATTCTTCTCTATGCCACCCCAGGGAGGATGTTACTTACTATCAAGCAAAAATTTCATTTGATTTCATTCCCACTTCAAAATAACCCATGTGAAAATCAGTTCTCTGCTGCTTTCAAGGGAAAGATCTAAGGAGAATCACAAATCTGAGCTAATCCAAAAATTACCTGCTATATTTCCAGGTAAAAATTATAAGGCCAGTAAGAGTATTTGGTCACCTTGCCTGACCTGCCGTGACAAATTCCATGCAGCAGCCCTTCACACTCGCCTTGTGCTCTATTTCCTTTCAGCTGGGCTGAAAGGTCTTGCTGAAAGGTGTCCAGAGTTAGATAACATCGAGAGAGAGAGAGAGAAGCCGATGCTTCCAGTGGCAAATCAGCCCCACTGCTGGAGATCTGAGCCTTATTTTTGCTTGAATTTCTCTGGTTTCAGCTTCCAGTTATTGATTCTTGTTCTGGCTCTGTCTGATGGATTAAACAGCCATTCTTTGCAGCTAGCACCTTCTCTCACTTTAGGCACTCATACTCCACAAATATTTCACCTCTTGCTCCTCTTTCTGCTAAGTGCAGCACACAGAGCTTCAAGTCTTTTGTTGCATGGAATATTTTTCCATTTGTAGATTACTTCTTGTGGCCTTTTATGTACCCCATATTGTAGTTAGGGCCTGCATTCCTTGCTGTAGACAGTAGAAAAAACTATGGGCATGTGAAAACATGTGTTACTGCATTTGTCCTTAGGGTAACTTTGGGCAGTGGAACAAAAGACAATAACCATCTCTCAAAAAAAAAATCCGTATTCCTAGGCAGAATGTCTGACCTCTCTCTCTCTCATTTGTACTTCCTTCCTTCCCAGCAACAACTTAGCTCTTCTGTCCCTCTCTTCTACAGCTCCTACTCGTACTCAACATGCACTTCACATATAAATGAGGCTCACTCAAAGGCTGGGATGGAGAGCAGTCCACGCAGCAAAAATCAATTATAAAGCTAGGTCTATTTCTGACAGTTTGGTCTTTCACAGGAAATGTTAAATGAGGGTATTTTTTATGAAATATAACAAACATAATTCTTACTACAGCAATTTTGGTTTTTATATTATCAGTCCTGGCAAGATTTCAGGAGTTGCTGGCCATGGTCATGGTGCCAACTCCTTGTCCTTGATGTGAGGAATGACTTGTTCTCGCTTTATATTAAAAGAGCATAATGTGACATTTGTATAAGCAGCATGAGAAGAGATCAGTGTTTATCATTAGTGTCCATTAGATCTCTGCTGCTCCTGTGGTGGCTCAGGTGAGAGGACAGCCTACCTGTTGCCCACTCTGGAAAACAACAAAGCACCCATGCAAGGAGCCCTCATGGGATGCCAAGTGCAGCTGTGAGGCTGCACAGCCTGAGGTGTACTGCACAGTGCTGGGGAGAAAGGACATCCAAGCACAGGCATGGAAACCAGCTGCAGCCTCTGAGGATTTTCACCTTGTCCTGAAGCTTTAATCCCCATGGAACATAATGCACCCCAAAAACACACCCACGTGACAGTAACACAGCATTTTTAGGAGAAGGAGGGATCACACTAAAATAGCAGGCTTTGTACTTGTGTTTAAAGGTTTTGGGGGAGATGGGAAGAGTATCCCAGGTATGCAGGGTCTAGAGATGGCAGGCAAGCTCTGTGCCCAGGGCAGCACAGCTGCAAGCAAGATTTTCACCAGTGAACAAAGCAAAGGCTGATGGCACTGGTACAGCCAAAGAATTAAGAAAGTAAAAGGAACAAACTACTGGAGAGGAGAAGTTCTGTGAGATCTTTGAGTGTAGGGCCCAACAGAGCAAACTGGATGAGAAAAGTGAAAGAGAACCAGAGCAGGATCTGAAGAGGCACTGATGACCTCCAGACAGCAGGGGAACAAGTCTCTGCTCCAGTGATATCTTGATTATAATGGCAACTTTGACCAAGACAGACTCTCAGTCTCACTTTCACACACATTTAGTGTCTGAAGGAAACGCTGATTGCAGAAAGACTTAAACCGTTCATCCCCTCTCCAACTTCTTCTGTTGAAATTAGCCCCAGGTTCAACAGACAGTGATGGAGACAACACGGAAACAGGAGCAAACTGAGCAAAAATCTAGTGAACAGGATTATGGTGACAACTTCAGCCAGTAATTAGTAAGTGGAACGTTAATTATTGCTACTTCCCTCTTCCTTTCACCATGGGTCAGCCAGCTGTTTATAAATTGATAACCACAGAAATGAGTGTGAGCCAAGCCTGGGTAGTTGGTATTCGCGCAGTATCAAAGGAACACATTTGCATTCTTTGCCAGAAGAATCAATTTACCTTGATTGATGATTGAACTTCAATAAGTTCTTTAATATTTTGGTCATTAACCGTGATGCTGTAACAGTGTCACCAGAGTGCTATTGTATTTCACACCATGGCTCTTATTAGCTGCACTCTGTAATATGCCTGAACTTCTAATTGAGGCCTTTTAAATATTGATAATCAACATATCTCAAAGATGATCCTTCACAATAAAGCTCAGCCCGCCCAGGATGCTTTAAGAACACAGGGATTCCTGTCACTGGAGAGGCTGGGCAGCACAGGTAGATGGCACAGGGTGCAGCTCAAAGCAGCAAAGGCCTCCTTTTCTTCTCACTCTTGGTTTTGTCATCAGTTCACTTCTCCCCTATAACACTGAAACATTGCTTCTGACTACAAACCCTTCTCCTGCTTCAAAACAACCTGCAGTAATTTCACTTTCCCTCTTAGTAACATTTCAAAATGAGATCAGCAGTAATACATCTCTTTATGCATTGGGCTAAATGTAGTCACATCTAAAACAACCTTCCTGATGATAGATATATGGCAAAAGTCAAAGAGCTAGAGGCACTTAAAGTGCTATAAAAGGAAATAAAAGAAAAAAAATAAAAGACATTGTTGGTATTTTGCTGTTGAGAAATAATTGAAGAAAATAAAGAAATAGTAGTTAATACAAGCAGCAAAAAGAAGCTTCAGGGCACCCGGCAGCTCCAGTTCAGTTACAACAGCAGCCTTAGCACTGCACTCCTGTCCTTGCTCTTAAGCTGCTGAGCTGTGACACAGGGACTGTTTGCTGTCAGGAGAAAGAGTCAGGCTGTTCCTGCTACAGATACGAATGCCAGTGATGCAAAACCTGCCCCTGCACAACATCTCCTGCTTGTAGTGGAGCAGCACACCCCAAGCCTATCAGAGCTGAACCCCTGGCCTACAGCGATGGCAGATAGCTCAGGTACACTGCTGCTGAACCGAGGGAACTCACAAGCAAGGTAAATTAGCCCATGCTTATCTCCCTGCTATCAAAGCAAGATCCTTTCTGAGAGCCAGCACTTGTATGCTGCACGGTGTGGGGTAGGTGTATCCTCAGCTTTCCGAGGATACAGCAGCTTCCAGTCGCACCCGAGCATGGCAAGAATATGAAAGACCACGAGAGAAGCTGATAACATTTCAGTGCTGCGTTCGGGGGTGAGACGACTAATGAAACTGAGATAGCAGTGCATCTATTAAAACGAGGGGACAGAGGGAACCTGCACGCTGTTCCTGCACCGACTGTCTGCTGGGCGGCTGCTAAGAATTAAAATTGTGCTGTCAACAGTCCAAGTCTCGCATGATTACACACCTTTAAAGCCAATCAGGAAGAAAATAAATTCAGATGTGGGCGGCAGGAGTTGAATAGGGAAGATGCTACAACAAGCTTCCGGTACCTTTTAAGAGCTGGTCAAATATTAATCACTACAAAATCTCTTGACAAAACCAGTGGTACGGTTCAGCCTTTCCAGAAATACAGATCATGTGTGTGAGGATCACAGGATCTTCCCATCTGTGCTAGGCAGTGCACTAAAGCACACCTCACTTCTGCAATGGCACCATAAGAGAGATGATGCACCGTCCACAGCAGAAATACACCCACTGACTGTGGATCAAGAATTTCCTGGCCTGAGGACCTGCTGCTGAGGGGACTCTCACAGGAAGACTCTCTGTGTTGGAGCTGACCTCCCCAGTCCTGGCAGCCTGCTAGGAGTAGTCAATGCCTACTGCTATATAAGAAAGAAAAAGAAAACTCTCTTATTTTACCTAAATTTTCTTCTCCCCCTCTGGAACAGTTCTAATTCCTCCCTTACTCAAATCTCAGAGAGGTGGTTAGGCTTTTTAAAAATTTGTTATTTGTTTTTGGTATTCTCTGATGAAAGAGTAGAGGCAAAGAAATTCTTACCTTTGCATCTTTTGTTTTTGCATCTCTGCATATTAACAGAATATTCAATGAACTCATTTAACACTTCTCAGTGATCTACAAATAATCCTTTGTGGTTCTGAAATGTGGCTATAGGCAGGAAAATGACTGCATCATTTTTTTAACATAACTGTTCTGTTCCCTGTGTGTAATCAGTCATGTCTGCTCATTATATTAACAAAAATGAAGCTAAACATCTTCTCATTCTATTGTTTTGCAAAATAAATGTAGCTCTAGGAGAGAAAGCTGCCATCTATTCTTGCTCATACATCATTAATAGAATTATATGCAAAATTTTGAAATGCTTTATTGGTGAACTAATATCCCAGTTTTGCTCCCTGTTCTCCACTGAGCCTGCAGTGGTGGTAGCAGAGAGATCACCACCAGCAAACTTCTCATGCTGGAGTCAAAACCTTTCTTCTTCCCTATCTGGAGTGAAAGCTGGAAATAACAATCATCCCTCACCCTTCCAAGTAAGATGAGCTCTGAGAAATACGACAGCAAAAGAGCAAGCTTTTCCAAAGAGATGGCATGCATGTTTAAGAAAAATGCTTTAAATAGAGCCAATGGATTTAGGGAGATGCACTCCAAATCCAGACACATCTCTAAGCACACTGACATGACAGTTTCTCTGAAGCAGCTTCCTACAAAGGTGTTCACACACTGAGGCAGCTGCCAGGGCTGACAGCAAGGCGGTTCTTGATTCAGCTTATTTTGGCTGAGCCTGTGGGTGACTTGGACCATATTTTCTCCCAGGTGTTGCTGCATTAGCTGTATGAGGAATGCACCGGGCACTGAAGCTGACAGAGACTTATAGCTCTGAAACAGAGATAGCTACAGCTGCACATACATGCTTCCTTTCTTATTAAGGAACAAAAAAAAGTTCTGCTATTGACCCTGCTAGGATCCCTAAAGCAATTCACTGGTCAGCCTGAACAGGCAGCATATGCCTCTACTGTGTCCTGCCTGACCCTCTGAGCTGCACCACACCTGAGCACCACAGGCAGTGTGCCCTGTCACTGGATAAACTTTGGATTAACTCCACTTCTTGCATCTGGTTCTCCCACAGCTGGTCCCTGGAGCAAATAAACCTTTCAGTGCTGGCAGGAGGCTCAGCCTGGCAGGCAAAGCCACCAGAGAGGACGAGCTCTGCAGGGCTGTGGTCTAAACGCACAGAGAGGGTAGCCCAACCCCAAGGGACCATCCCAGTCAGGCAGATCAGCCTCAGCAAGCCAGACCAAACCAAACTTGAGGAGCAAAGATGCAGAGCAAAGTGAGTTTTCAGGTGTGCTAACAACAGCAGCAACTTGTTGCCAAACAGAACTGTGATTTATCCAGCAAATCTGCTTTCACAAAGGCAAACTTAACTGTCTGTACAGACTGGGGCTGAGGATAAGCGGGGAATGGAGGGGAAAAGACCTTTTGGGTCCAGCATGCATATGAGCAGACACATGGGCAGAATGCGTGTGTGACAGTGATAAAACAGTTATATTCACAGTGAAGATTTTATCCCTGATTTCCTCAGCTGAAAAGCACCACCGTTTATTTTCTTTTTTTGGTTACATCAAACTTGGCATTTTAAAAGCTTTTTATTTTTGTTGTTTGTTTGTTTTTTTTTTCTTCTTTCTTTCAACTCGGTGCTATTTTGAATTTGTTTTAAGATGAATGTTGCTTTCATTCCCATCACTGTTTCCTAGCCTGCATTTCTGAGTCTTTGCTGCAATTTCACTACGTTTAGCACTTACTAGGCAATTATCACTGAGTCAGGTAGAATGACAGCATTTTTACAGTTCAAGCACACAATTCCGTATTTCAGCGAGCTGATTTTTAAACTATTTAAATGTTAATAGCATCCACCTAATTGTACAGATCAGAATGTCACCGGCTAATCCTCGTGCTTTCCAGCTGACTTCTGTCAGCTGTTCTTTTCCTTCAGTTATCCATTCCAGGACATATTTTTGATACAATTATTAAGGTGAGGTCAGAAATACTTTTATTTGTATTCCTAGGTGCTTGCATCTTTCTGCTTTTAAATCTCACCAGCCCATCATTTGTTACACAAGAGGAATCTCAAAGCACTGCTAAGGCATCACAGGGTGGAATTAGTTTTTACTGCAATCCTCCATTTTCAAAACAACCAGTACATGATTGCTGCAGTTCTCAGGGGAAACCAGCCTAAATGTGTGTTCATATTCCCCCTGCATTTCAACTCAAAACATTTTATAGCATCCAAAATACTGGCATGTGAGACGATGGAGGAAAGTCCATTTGGGATCACAGGAAACAAACCACCTTCCTCTGCCTCCTCCCAGGTTTTCCTTTATATTCATTAAAATTAAAATTAGACTTAAAAAAAATAGTATGAAAAAAATCTTCTGTCAGTTTCAAGGCAAAGGAAGCTCTTCTACACCACTTTTGCTGCACAAGAAACTATTTTAGCAGAAGCCTATGAGCAGATCCTTATAAGAAAAAGTATACTGCTGTAATGGGAAATGATGAGGGAAAATGGTTTCAAAGAAAATCTATTACCATTCCCCTGTGATGGCCAAATAAAAGAGTAAATGCTATTGCCACTGACTCACAAGAAAAATGAAATTAAAAAGAGAGTTCTGTTAATGTGCAGATTTTGACATGCAGCTCCCCCAAAAGGAAGTGGTACAGAAATAGTAACTGTCATACAGTCTTTTATTAATAGCTAAATTTGTTACACATCTGTTCTCTGCAGACAGACTCTCCCACCAACTCAGCCAGCCTGGTCTGTGGGAACAGGGAGGGCACCGTGGCTCCACTACAAAACAAGCAGTTAAAAAAACCCCCAAAGCATGACAGAAACAACACGGGATCAAAACAAGACAGAGCAGCACAAAAAGTGGAAAATCCAGAATGACTTAATGTTGCCATGAAAGTTCTGGGAAATGAGGAGATAGCAGAACTAAATAACAGAAAAGTAGGTCTGGTAAATAAGGGAGAATGGAGCATCATTTTGGATTCAAGTGCTTGAGCTGCTTGGCACTTTAAAAAAAAAGTATAGGAAAGAAAACTCAGCTTTTAGTTTTAGTGCCAACGTGTTATGGGAATTAGCTAAAACAAATTTACTACAGTAATTGCAATTATTTTAACATCTGTAGAGAGCTAAGTCATCTGAGAATCCAGAAAGCAAAAGTATCTACTGCAAGAAGAGGTAGAAAGAGTGATCTGGAAATCGCTGCCCTGTAATGCCAGAACTGTAACAACAAATGTGAGGGACAAATCTATGCTGAAGAGCTAGCAGGAACCCAGGACTCATTTGGGATATAAAAACAGCAGGTGAGAAGGAGTAAACCCAAGCTTTTCCTTCTGGTTGGTTTACAGAGTCAACAGAAGAAAAGTGTGCTATAGCTCATGATTAAAGCCATCCCCAAAACTGAAGCTGATTGGGATTAAATCCTGGTGGAGATGTCTGAAAACTTACTAAATGTCCATAACTAAAGGGTAAAGATAAATGATAACATGCTACCTCCGAGACTGGTGTTAGGGATGGATCTTATTTAACATGTTAATTAATCTAGGAATAGGGAAATCATCGCTAGTCACATGGGGAAAACCCAAGTGGCAGGTTATAATTAACCAGTAACCCACCTAGAGACTGATGGGAGGAGGAGGAGGCGGCATCGGATCTTCTATTCTGGTAACCTACACATCATTTATATTGTCCTTAAGATCTTAAGACGCTTCAGAATGTACCGTATTTTCACCCTGCTTGCTCTGATCACAGCTCTGACTTCTACTGTCAAAATATACTGCAGTGAGAAACGAGGCAGTGCACATCCTTCACTTTGTGTCTTTAGCTGGCACGTACCATTGATACAAGGTCTTAAAGAGTTCACAGAACTGGTCAAACGTCAGGATCCAGCAACATTTGTATCTTGGATTTGTGAAGATGTGGGGCTTCTTTTTTGATGAAAAGCACCTGTGAAGTGCGGGGTTATTGTGCTCCCTTTTGCCATTTCTTGGATAAATGTCATCATTTTTAATGCTACCAATCTTCTTCTATAGCCTGCAGGGAAGATTTTCTAAGGCAAAAAAATGACTTGTAGGTGCTTAATTCCCATTAAAATCTACTGGGGAGATAAGTACCAAACTGCTATTGGAGCCTTTGGGAAAGTCTTCCTCTAAACCATTGTTATCTACCCTTTCAACACCTGAAATAAGTCACTCATATAAGATACATTATTAAAACAGGAGATGTTTGAATCTGCAGAGAAATCACTTTGTGGCCTGACAAGTAGCTTTTTGGCATCCCGTGCAAGTATGCAGAATGAAGTGAGACAAGATGCACTCTAATTCTGTTTTTAAAAAGATCTCTATTTTAGGCAGTGCAACACGAGAAGGTGGATGTGTCATCTACCTGACTCAGCAGAAGAGTCTCATTTAAAAACTCCACGGCAAGTCTTGACTGGTATTAATGAATACTTGTATTTGGTTTAGAGGTGAAATATTGTATACATAAAAAAAAAAAAAGAAAAAAGGTATAGAGACCATGAAAGAACAAAAGAGCTCCAGCCAAGGGATCTGCTATTGCCAGTATTCTTGCTGGTCTCTACTCTTGTGTTGGTGTTTCCAAGGGACCCCTTTTTGCTCTGGATGCGTGGGCTCTGGTACTGGTGATGAAGTATTGATGCTGTTGGCAGACGTTGTTAGCCCTCCCTCCCCATCTGTGGGGAATATGCTCTTTGTCAGGGCATTTCACAAGTGACTGGTGCTGGAAACCAGATAAAAAAATATGGTAGAAAATACACAAAGAGGGCATGTGATACAGTCTGACCCGTGCACTGTCTCTGCACCTCAGGAAACCCTCACCACTACCTTCATGCTTCTCCCATGGCACTATTCTTCAACTGAGCTCAGTGGTTTTACAAAGAGGGTGCACTACAGAACACTTTGACAGATAGACCTGGAGCCCTGTGAAAGAAACTAATTTTGTAAAGTCACCTGAAAGATTTCCTGTGGAGCCACGAATACCCTTAATGGTCTCTGGAGACCCAACCCCAGCCTCAGACGAGACAAACAGAGTTTTGTGTCTCTAGCTGTCTGCTGAGTCTGCTGGGAAGGGGGGACACTGTAATGGCAACTCTTACACTGCAAAAGGCTACACACGCTGGAGCAATACTGAGGTAAAAAGTTCACTTCAGACAGCTAAGACAGGGAGATCCGCAGCTAACTTTTAATCAGCAGCAAGTTAAGACAAATTGGAAGCCATGACCTACAAAGGAAGGCTCTGCAAATCCCTCTGCCAGCCTCCCGAGGACGGCAGCTCTCCCGGTACACAGCCTTGATAAACGGATCCTTTTACAAGGTCTAACTCATTTAATCATCCCCTCTGCTTGCATTAACCACTTCTGCAAGGGTATCTTTCCTGTGCAAATTGTTTCAGTTAGGTCAAAAACCTGGTCTTGTTTTCAAATCCACAGTCACGATGAAAGCCTCCAGTCTAAGACTTCTATTCTTCTGAGACCTTTAGAGTTATAAGCCCTGTGAATAATTCTTTTGCTTTTTCTCCCAGTCTGCTATAGGGCTTTCTCCCTAAAGCACAAAAACCTTTTACTTGCTGAATTTTCTCCAAGTGTCTCCTCTGTACTCAGTGAAATGGCCCGACATGATGGGCTGGGTCGAGGCGCACAATGACCAGTCTCCCTTTGAGCGGAGGGAGAGAAAGAGAAAGAGAAGCTTCTGTTCTCAGGAGAAAGGCTGAACCCTGAGTAATCTATTCACTCCCTACCTAGCAAGAGAAGCAGCAAGAGAATAAGTCACTGTACTTCTAACTGAAAAACCATCACAGAAGAAAACTCACACTTGAGCCTTCAACAATGAACTTTAATTTGGAAATAGCACCAAGTTTTGAGCTGGAGCGAACAGCTTCCCTTGATGAGGCTGACAATTAGAGAGGAAGGAGCCATCTCCGAGCCTTCAAGCTGCAGCCAGCCCAAGCCACTCCTTGATGGCGGCAAAGACTCAGCTGAGGCTTCCTGCCCCCCTGAGATGCCCAGCTCTGGGGCAGAGCTGTGAACCACTGGAGCCCCGTGAGCAGGACAGCCTTTGGATGGCCCCAAAGGCACGGCCAGGATGATTGTACAGCTCCCTGAGAGACAGGGCCCTGCCTGACCTGCAGGAGCATGGCCAGCACCGCCGTGGTGCTGCTTTGTGCCTACACGTGCTGCCTCCCCTCTGGCTGCAAATACCCTTGATTTTGGCAGCACATCTTCTAACCCGAATGGCCTTTCCTAAATGGAATTTTCAAATGTTTACGTTTCCTTGTTTTCCCCACAGTCATTTTCGGAGCTTTGAACGTTTCAGGGACTCAGCTACATAAATAGATACCCTAATCTTGTAACAACATACTAGATTACATAATTGCGATTAAGATGGGTAATTACACAGTGCCCATGTGAGGCAGACAGCTTCGATACTCCACATCACAACTGTGTCAAAATATTTTATTTACAGAATACCAGAAGTAGTAACTCCACAGGCTACACCGTATTTTACTTTACAACGTTAAATTATTTTTTTATATGGCTATACAAAAATAATAATTAGGAAAGTCCTTCAAGTGCTTTCATTCTGCTTCTATTTTGTTAAGAAAAACCACACTGTTGGGGTTCTCCCTACTACAGAACATTTAAGCAGCAAGCCAGTTTTCACAGCCCTGGTAAGAGAGCTCTAGTTCATTGTAGAAACATTACATGTTAGAGAATATTATAATGCCTTTCTGAAGTAAAGCTCACAGAAGAAGTAAAAAAAAAATACCCATGGTAGATATTTTTGTCAAGGTATTTAGCTCTCATTTTGATCTGCTGATGACCTTTTACTTGAGTGAATCATAACTACATCCTAATGTCAGAGCTTATTCACCAGCTATGAAAACAACCCGGAATTGCATGCAAATTTTATTTTTGTTTTCCCTCATGACCTCAAATTAGTGCTCCATCACAGAAAATGTCAGAAATCATAAAGACCCTCTGTAAGGCAGTGAGGGGTGCAGAAAAAGCCCTCTAGAATTTGGTGGGGGTAGGAGATTGGCACAAATTACACCAGGCGTCTTTTTTGAACAGCCAGCATTCCAAAGAAGGAGATAGGGTTAAATAACACTGAACAGGAGTTACCTTGCCTGCATGAGCACTGCTTCACAAAGACTTTACTCAGGAAGCCTAAATAAGGGTTTAGGCACCGCAGCCCAATAAATGTCATGATATACTGTTCCACAGAAAAAATGAAGCGAGTGCACGCTGACCCCAACTGACTTGACATGGGCTTAATGGTATATTTATTTCACATACAGAATAGCCTGGATTCATATTTTTCATACAGCTAACCTGGAACCTTGTTATATAATCACGAATGCATGAATACTGAAATGACAATCCTCTAATCACTGTCACACTCGGTGCATCACATGAATTTTTGAATCGACCATGACAAACACACATTAGAGGTTCTCACAGTGAACTGCTACTGATGTTAAAATACATTTTTCAGAGGTTTCATGAAGTTTAATTGCATGGGATGAAACATGACACCTAAGCATTTGATTTATTACTAAGCATGACTCTATATTAGTAAGACTGCAGAGCATACAGTGTTGTGGAATTATTTTTACTCTGTCATGACAGATGGAGTCAGCGTTTGGTAAAGACTGCGTGCAAGTGTGCAGACATGCTGCAGGTGGGATCCTCTCTGCTGCCTCCTCCAAGCCAAGCTGTTATACTTGAAAACAGCACATTTCAGATGACGAAGAAATCATCATCATCTACGTTTTCGAAATGGCAACACAGATTTTAATCTTCTCTGCATAAAAAAAAAGTCTGCCTTGCCTAGAAAGAATCATAGAAGAGATATGTAAGCCTTAAAGATTTGAGGGGATCTACAGAACAACACTCCCTGAGAATGGCTTATAATCCTACCCCATGACAGGTGTGCACTGCTCATGCTGCAGTGGTGCCCACAACTACCTTGTGCAGGTAGCAGTGGAGGTAGCGAGGTGACAGACCATGATTTCAGCTTTCTGACCTACACCCATGCTTTGGTTTAGTGTTCCCTCACTCATACAGCAGGGTACCTCATTTTGTGCTCTGCTCTCTACCACTCAAGAAGCAGCCTGTGGTACTTCCACTTCTGGAAGACGCACTCATTAGAAAAGGTGAGTTTCCCTGCCCAAGCTGGACAGCAGTACATGCAGCAACAAAGCAAGCAGCTGGCAGTGAGAGCCCTCATCCTGCTGGCTGCAGTCAGACAGGAGTGAGAGACTCCTCCTGTGCCTCTGAAATTCAAGTTTTCCATTTAGAAAACAGCTGAAAAACTACCATGTGAGGGCTTGAAGTAATGATAAAGCTGCCCTTGCCCCCAGCATCTACTGAGCCCTACAAGTATGAGCCAACAGTCCCATAATCTCCTCTAAGAAATGGCACGTGGGATCACTAAAGGAGCCTCTCTGACACTGGCACAGCAGGCAGCACCAGCCACAGCTCTACATGTTATCCATTGCCCTCCCCCTGACGGGGCTTCCCATTTTTTTTCATCCCAGCCTGTGCAGAGCAGTGTGGGATCCCACAGCGCATCCGACCTCTGTGACCAGCAGGACATCCAGACTGGTGTCACACCTCCCCCAGCGACAGAGTGCAAGGCAGGGTGGGTTTTGTCCTATACCAAGGCAGGACTGTGCACTGATTTCCCCTTTGTGCTGATAAAGCTGGCATGCTGAGAGCGGGGCCAAAATGCCAGAGCAGCCCCCTGTCTGCTGCAGGCACAGCTCCACCGAGGGCTCCTCTTACAAAAGGACGTGCAAGAAGAGACCACCCCGCCTTCTGCTGAGCAGAGATGGTATTTGGCAGCTGCATTTCTGAATGTCAACAAGCTTCTCTCTCTTTCCTATTATTTCATCCTTGTGAAAAATCCTCCATGACCTGCTCTGCCATGCCCCTGCATGCACTGGTCATACGGTCCCTCCAGTTGGGGCAAACATCAAGTCACTACTTCATATAAGTTTTCAGGTAATTAGGATCTCTTCAGCATGGACTGTATAGGATAATTTTGAAGCTGTTACTCCATGATTTATGAGAACTGTGGTTAATACTTGAGAAAAATGCTTTTAAGGCTGAATTCTCACATAACACTTACAGTACTGTTGACAGCCAGCAATACCCTCTCTCCCCATTTGTTTTCTGAGTTGACACTAAACCTTCCTACAAAGCTAATTAAATCATCAGGAAAGGCATCTGACAATGTCCAACAGGCTTAGAAATGGTCTTAATCAAGGCCTTTGGCACCAAGTTCACATTCTTCTGAGGAGAAACTTCATATTAAATCTCCTTGACATCAAGTGCTTTGGACTGGCCCCTTTCCAGTAGCTCAAGATATCACTGCCCAAACTTAAGGAGTGCTTTGTTCCAGCTGGAAGCAAGCTTAGAGCTAGATGAAATGGAGGTGGGAGTAAATCTCTTTATTTCAAGCAAAACAAGACGATAGCTACTCTAACCTCTACTTCTAAGAGAGGCCAGGAAAGGACATCAACTCAACAGGATCAGAGTCAAGCGCTCTACTGGAAAAACTACTGTTAGCTAAGATAGTTCAGCCTTGTATTCAGCAGTTTTACCAATTCAGTGTACTCTTGTGTGACCAGAAAAAGCTGTGGTCCCCCATTAACATGTTGCTGGGCTATTCTAACACAAGGGCACTGGCTTTCTGCCTAGAAGCAAAGGTGCAAGCTACACCAAGAGCCAGGAAAAACCACTGAAACAAATGCCCATGGTAATCTTTAGAGCTCAAGTAAGCTCTCAAGCTCTCAGGGCAATTCAGATGCTTACTGTTCTTTGTTTAAGTGTTGAGTTCTTTATGGTTTGGCTTTGTGCATGTTTTATACAGACGCTGACAAATACTAAAACAGCATTGTAACATTTCAAGGCTGATTCACTGATAAAATGCTCATTCAGAGGACTCCAGGGGACTGGATGTCATGTTCCCTTTCAAAACTACAGCTGAAGTGAGTATTCTGTAAAAATTCAAAGCAGATCTCAGATACCAAGAGCAGTGGACGATAAGCAGTGTGTAAGGGGACGCTGAACAGGTCATGGAGTCTCCAATAAATATTACTGAAAGTACTGAGGTTCGATTCATAACATCTCTAAAGACATTTATCATTATTACCAGCAGATAATGTGCCTTGTTTTAGGGGAAGCTGACGGAGGACTGCTGTTAAAACTGTTCCTAATAGCTGATTACACATTATTACTGAAACTTCAGCTTTAATTTTGACCAGTTTTTGTTGATTTATAAACACCATTGCCTACTTCAAAGCCTGCAATCAAGCCCATTATGCACTAGATAATGAATACACTCCTTAACTTCAGGTAATAGGCAGAAACTCCCTTAGACAACAGTTGAATGAAGGGGAGTTCTAAATATATCTCCGTCTTCTCAAGTGTTCTGGTGTGACATTCCTACCGTATTTCTAAGAATGAGGTTTCCTGCCAATCACTCTGAATACAAACCCAAGTCCTTGTCCTCCCTTGAGACATGGTCTGCTCTGCTAGCAGCTATGCAAAGATGCTCCACAGGTGGACAGTTGGAAAACCTAGGTGAACAGCTTCCAAATTCTCTGCCATACATACACAAGATCAGGGATGAATTAGAAAATGCTGCAAAAATGCAGTACAAAAACCTCTTCTACCTTAGTTTGCCATAATTTAAAATACAGAAATGAATGAAAACAAATTGGATGGACAGATGAGAAAAGGCAGGTCCTCAAATCTAACTCAGAGTGCTCAGAAAAAGGGAGTCAATAGTAACAATCATATATAAAACTAAAGATCTCCATATTTCTCCCTCCTCTGATGTTTCCCAGTACATCCCCAGCCTATTAGTTCATCTTGCCAGCAGTCATTCTCCTTTTTTGCGATGTACAAGGCCAAGCACATTACCAGTGCTTAACAAGCTATAATAATGACTGATGATTACATATGGACAAGGCAAAGTTGAGATTAAGAGCCACATTAAAACAGCATCAGAATTTCAGGGAACTTCATCTGATAAGACCTTAGGAATAAGAAGGGTAGAGCAGTTACAAACACCACCAAGGAAACCCTTGTTGAAAGGTTCTGCATCCATCAAGGAGAAACAGGGATACACACAAAGAGAATTAATAAAAAATGGATAAGAACAAGCACGGTATATCCCCCGAATCTCTCCTGCTATCAGGTTAGTTTCAAATCTGTATAGGCATAATGTGTACCAACAGCCTCAAACTACTGTTCTAAGCAAAACATTGTTTAGCCTTGAAATAATGTTTCTAATTTTAGGTCATTACTTCTCAGAGGTTCCACTCTTTTCTATTCAGACTTCTGCATTAATGACACAGTTCCCAGTGGTGTGCAATGCACCTACAACTCGTTCAGCAGAACTCCCTCAGAAGGAACAGAAAATCCATCCGAACTTGACTCCTTGGGTGTTTATAGGACAGCTTTTTGGTTGTTAGTGATAATATTAAGAGGCAACCCTTTTGGTCAAGGACTTTTTTTAAAGCAGTAAAGCAGCCCTTCTTACTATACTTCACATATTGGAGGTCTTTTACCTTAACAATTATTCGAAACCTGCTGAATTCCTAAAGATGTAAATCTGCTTCCAAGATGTTTTCTGCCTCTTTGAGCTTCATGGGCAAGAACTGTAGTTTTTAGTGTTTGTAGAACATACAGGTCTTGCAAAAGATTAAGAGTTACACTCTGTTAAGTCCTGTGTGGATGAAAGGACACAGTCTCTTCAAGATGTAAGGCCCCACAACTGAACAATTTTCTCTTTTCTGTCCTCCCTTTCAGTCCTCCAGAGTTTAACATCATAGCAGCACTGTGAGAAAGTCAAAGAGTTAAAGGTTTCATCGTATCATTTATGGACTGCCAGATGCTACAAGCTTGTAATATCCAACTTTGATTAGCTGTAAAATGAATCTACAGACAGATTACTGCTGTTTGCCTAGATCGCTTTTCCTTTTTTGGGTTCAGGATTTGTATCTGTCACTCAGTTAAGTAGCAGCCAAGACTACTGGCAGAGTATTCTCCTCATCCCTGGCAATTTAGTTTCTGATAACTGTGGTGTAAACATATTACAACAGTGGAAGATCCCTACTGACTGACAGCCTCCATTAGAGACATTATACTGTACCGTATTTATCCATCTTCTGCAATGGCATTCCCAGGCAGCCCCTTCAGAAGAGACCGAAAACATAGCAGGGAAGGTACAGAGGGTCTGCAGAAATCTCAAGCTTCTCCCTGCATCACATGGCCAGACTCCCTTCAAAGCCTTTCCTTACAACATTTTGCCTTGCTGTCACTCAGCTTCACCACGATGAAGACTGAGCAGCCCATCTCCTCCAGTTCTCCTTTTTCTCCTCTCACTTTCCTTGGCAGTTGCCAGTGCTAGTATTGTCCCTATTGTTCTGCCCTTTTCCTTGGTCTTCCAGGCTGCTATGCATTTCCTGCCCGGTATTACATTAAAATACCCCCATTTTTCTCCCACTTCCACCCTGTGCATTTACTACACTGTTTGTTTCCAGATGAGTACAGTAGCTCCCCTTTTGCTCTTTGACCTTCTAAATCCACCCAAGAAACCAGCAACTAATAATCTTCCTTACTGGCTGCTCAGCTTATATTGCATGAGCTCTGCTCCAACTCCTTCCCACAGGAACCATTCCACCATCTTCTGCTTTTCCCACCCTCATACACTTAGGATCTCCAAACTTCCCTGCAAAGCTCTGCCTAAGGCTGTCACCTGCATATTTCCGCATGCTGGCCTTGCTGAACCTCCTTGAATTGGAAACAGTGCCAGATTCAGGGCTTTTTTCTCCCAGTTTATTCAATATAGCAGCCAAGGAATACAAAGAAGAGCTGTGTACCCAGATACAGAAAGAGATTTTAAGGTCTCGAGGGAACATGAGATCATCAGTCTGATGCCTTGTTTCATCACTGACTATAAAGCAGCACAGTCTTCCTATTCATACAGAAAATGTATGCTTTCAAAGATCTCCAAGAATATCACCCAGGCATCAATAAAGTCACATGAAGATGGAGAATTTCTCACTTCCAGTGCTGGATTGTTCCACCTTGCCTCCTTGTCTGCTAGAAACCTATGCCTTGCTTCCATTTCAATTCGCTACGATTTAAAGTTTCCAGCTATTAAGTCCTTCTAATACGTTTTTTCACTTGATTAAGAAACCCTTAAAAAGCCTTTCTTCTCCCCATGAAATGATTTAGAAACCATAATCAAATTCCCTACCATCTTCATATTAATAAGGAAAGCAAATTGATCTCCTCCAGTCTACCATTACATCACATTTTTCTCAGCCTTAGATTACATTTGCACCTCTCTCACCTCCAATTTAATACTCCTCTTAAACCACTGCAAACTAGATGCTATTTTGCTCTTCCAAATATCAAAGTGAGGGATTTTCCTTAACTAACTTCTCTCTAGGTCCAAGGACACACCACAGTCCATTTTGCCAGCTGAAAGGCTGAGCAAGTCACAAGGAAATCCCAATTGCATGCACTGCATCAAGAAGGGCTGCTTCTGTATGATGGAAAGCTGGATTACTCTGCCCAAAGACTGTGCAACCTTGTGCATGGCTCTGGAAAAGCCCTTAGTTATAAAGCTGTATAAAAACTCTACCCTCTGCACCAATCATCTGCTTACATTTGTCATCCACAATTAGAAGATTTATTTGCCATCTCTCTCTCTGATTGAGGCATTGCCTAGCTCTGGAGTCAGTGCCAGTCCCTGCCAAGTCCCACTAGAAACATCCCTGTTTGATGACTGTCCAACAAGAACTGCATCTGACTTGTGCTAACTGATCAAATGCAACACACAACCTTTCAGAACCACAAATTTCAATCAGATGCATTAAGTCAAACGACTTACAAAAGTTAGTATGTCACCACTGCACAGTTATCTTCATAAATTAAACTTGCAGTGTCAAAAAATGGAAGCACTTTCCGCAAATCCACACTAACTGGAATCAGCTTAGTAATACCCTAGGTCGTTACAGACAAAATTCTGTCACAAAATTAAAAGAAAAAAAAATAAATTATTTAACACAAATATTAGGTTTAATTAATTGGGTCAACCCCTTGTTGTTTTAAAATACTGGTAAGAGAGTATGACATGTATATCTAGTATTTTAACTGGTATTTTAACTTTTATTAAACAGGACCCTCCAATTTTTAGGCCTTATGATTTAAAAATGCACAGCCTTTGTATGCGACTTCCATCAACCTTCATTTCAAGAAACCAGCATGCAGCACAAACCCAGGTCCTCTTGTACCCTTATGAACAGCAACTGAAACAGTGACTGAATATGTTGCAGGTTTTTTCTCCATCACCACTTTGTACTACACTGGGCCTTTCCCACCAGGGCATTAGGGGTATTCAAGCCTGGCTAGTCTAGCCTCTCCATTACTTGAGTGATACCGAAAAGGTGAACCTGTGGGTGAAAAAAGAGAACAAAGGCAGCTGTAAGGAGACAGGAGTAGGTAATTACAGATAGACAAAAGCATCAAGATGCAAGCATGAAAGCCTTGAAGGGAAGGGTAAGAAGTTCAAGCTTGCTAAGGCAAAGACAGCAATGTATGAAATTCAGGGACAGGCACACAGTGACAACTGGCTCGGCATGCTGGAAAGAGATGTTATCAATATTCTGTGCGTGAACTCACACACACACACAAACTTTTCCCAATACACACAGGCTTGGCAATTTGTCTCTTCTTCACTTCTGCCCTTTCCAGAAGTTTGTCATGCTGCCATGCCAACAAAGTGTGCCAAGAGCATCGCTTGGCAGTGCCTTCACTAAGCTCTCCTGGCCCGGGGGCTATCCAGACTTTCTCAGCTCCCCAAACAAAGTGAACTACCATAGCAGTACCACTTTTTCCTCTGCAGAAGCGCATGACTTGAATGGTTTGATCATACCATCAGCAAGCTACTCTGCCACTGTTCCACACTTACCTGCCTGACATCTGCATTTCAACACACAAGCAGATGGGAAAAGCCCCAAACAAACACCAAATCAAGGTCTGAAGTGCCAAGAGTTGTAGAACTTAAAAAGAAGTTTAATTCTGTTCTAACCTTTGGTTTCTTTCTTCACGTTCTTATTGCTTATTACCCCAAAGCCAACACAACTCAAGCCCAGCAGTGCCATCACAGGCTTGTTTCATCCCAAGCAGGATACACTTCCCAACTCCTGATGTCACTTCTCCTGCAACACTCTTGAGAGATAATTTTCCTTTAAGCATCCAAGATCCAATTATTAACTGTTTTAAACCAGGTTATCCCTTGAACTGCACACAGGGCTCCATAGTGTATAGCACACAAGGAGAAAGCTGTCCTTCCTGGGAGCACAGTGGGGATGCAATTACTTAGCTTTCCCCAACAATCTAGTGCTTTTTGCTAACCTCTGAGTGCGAGGGAGGATCTCTGTCATTTTTGTTTTCAGGAAGGGATTAGTGCTCTAGTTCAGTTTTCAGTGTTTTGGGGTCTGCCAGCTTTGAGAGCATGGGCTAATGACATGTAAATCTCTGAGGATATTTGAAAGAAAATTATCATTTTTTAACTTTTAAATAGGAACTGCTATCCCTTGAGAGCTGCTATTCCTCATCGGGTTAAGCATGTGGAGACAAGCTGCCTTCATAATGTATTTTTGACATGAGATGATAATGCTCCTTTCTAAATCACTAAAATAAAATGTTCTCAAGGTACATGGGTTCCCAAGTTGTCCAGGAAGCAGGTGCACACAGACCACATGATGAATTCATAGAAGATGATGACAGGACAACACTGGAGTCTTAGGACTCTCTGTCAGCAGAAGCACTGTGGTAGCACAGCTCCTCATGCTCAAGTCCTACTGAAGGGTAAGTGCTTTGAGGTGCAAGCAGATGCCAGGAGATAAGATGGGATAGACAGGAGAAATTCATCTTCCTTGCATGTGTTTGGTGCTAGCTACTGAGCTGAGTGCAGGTGTGGGTGAGCTCTCAAACATGAGCAGGTACAGCCCTGGAGTAGATGGACCAGTGGTGTGATCTGACACGGCAGCTGAGAGCAGAGAGTAACGAGAGCAGCGCGATCCTGCAGTGAGCAGCCAAGGGAGAGGAGCAGATGCTACTGCTCTTCTTGGGAAAGGCTGAGGAGCAGAAACCTTTGTGAACAACCATTCTCCCCTCACCCTGTGTGCTGTTCCTTCAAAGGGTGAGTTTGGACAAAATAGCATATTAAGATCAAGCTAAAACTGTTCCTGTATAAAACTCTATGATCCATAACACACAGATGATACAGCTACCGACCAGGGGCATAAGCCCCAAGCCTTCAGTTACCTCCTCCCTGAATGTGGTTAATCATTGCTGCAGAACACTTTATTAACTACAAAGTTAATATAATCAGCAAAAAGGACCACTTTGCTTTGCCCTGCTTCAGACAAATGTGCAGACTCACAGCATGCACAGACTCACACCCTCGCCCATCAGTTTGTCTTGCATGGGACCAGACCAGCTGCAGGCAGGGATCACAGCCTGGCCTGGCCTGGTAGCACATCCTAACACCAGTGAAAAGCCCTTGCAAACACTTCCTACTGTGTGCAACATGCAAACGGGATCATGCAGTGCAATGCTCATTGACTTTCCAACGTCAACCTCACAGACAAACTTCTGTGAGCATCCCTGAGAATTCCACACAAGCCAATGTGGCAAAAAAGTGCTGAGGGAACAGCACCACCTCTCCCTGCAGAGATGTCTTAACTGATACAGAGCAACACAAGTATCTGGCTGTACTCTGGCAACCTAAAAGTATCAGTGAAGCCAATCCTTCACCTGGAACACTTCCTTCACAAGCCAAGGAATTGCTCAGTGAGTGATCCATAACACAGTTACAGTGCTTTGTGTGCCTGGGTTCAACAGTAAGGTCTAGTAGCTGGAATGAAACAGAGGAAAAACGAGGTTTTCTGCCTTTAAGCCTGAGTTTGGAGAGTGTCTCTTCATGGACCTCAGGGACAAGAACGTTCCCAGTGCATTAGTAGTAGAACACAGTGACACCCACCTCACAGTAACACAGGTACAGCACATGCACTATTCTCTCAACATGCTAAGAATCTTCAAGAGGAAAAAAGCACACAAGCTACCTGTGCAGCCAGTCTTCAATCCCATTCTCCTAGTTCATTGGGCAGCTGTGGCATATCATAAAAGCTTTGAGAGTACAGCAGAGGTCCCAGCAGAAGCTTAGGGCTTACCTCCTCCCATGGGTAAACCAGTGGCTTACAGCCTCCAGAAGAAGACAGTGAACACAAGGCTAAGAATTCCTTTACCTTCCCCTTCATTTATTTTCCTAAATTCTAAATGCGTGGTACTCCGAAGAACTACCCAGGGCTGAGTACCCCTCTTCTGGGAGAGGTAGCAAGTATGTTGTAGGATGGCAGAGCTATTCCCGTAGCCTGAGCTACTGGGTGCCATAATACCAATGCCAAATTCACAAAAAGCTATTTTCTGTCAGTACTACTGTGTTGGGTTAGCTCATGATTTTCTGCACCAGAAAAGCTGCTGTTTCTTAGTGGGGATGCAACATGAAAGAGCAGACTGGAACAAAACATGCAACCCACAATTGCTCAGTTCATATAATTAAAAATTAAACAGCAGACAGGAGAGCAGGCGCATCTCCATGTGTCTGTGTGTGTATTCAGTTTTCAACAGAAACATCTGGTCCCTGAATAAGATATTTCATTCAGCAAAATCTGTTGGGTAAAAGTAGTTTCTAAACTATTTGAGTGCCTTGAAAAGCTCTGAAGACCTACCAAGGCTGAGTTTCGGTGACTGATGCATGCATGGCGCCCACCAGCATGACACCTCAGCCTCCCCACATCTCTCACCACAGTCTGGATTAATTATATTCTCTGCAGAAATACTGTCTGGGGAGAGTTGTTCTGGCAGTTATGTGTCTGTAAAGCCTTCTTGTTTGTATTTAAAGGATAAAACCCTCTAAGGAAGGCATATAAAGTATGGAAGAGCAACAGCACAGGAGAACCACTGCTATTTACATTTTTTGCCTTTTTTAAACAAAGCCAGGCTTCAGTTGATTGTTTTGTTTACAGTAGAAGTAACAGAAGAGAGTTTTACTCCTTACAGTCCATTAAACCTGTTTTTCTCCCACTCCTGTTCTCCTCCCCCTCTTCAAGCCTTTAACAAGCCACAGGAATACAAATCAGACAAAAACCCCCAAAATCTCTCTGCTGATGAACTGCTGAGAAAAGGTTTCAACACGGCTGGTATTAACAGTGCAAATTTCCGACCTATTTATATCATGGGTAATTGGTGACTAGAAATATTTGCATTGCTAATTTCCCTCCATTAAGAACAAACCTGTCGTCCCAATAATATGGCTTAATAGCTGCACTTAAGTTACTCTCCCTTCCCTTTTTTTTTTCCACAAGTTTCTCCCCTCTCCCCATTTGAGTTCCTAAACAAAGAGTTCATTCTTCCTTTGCTCCCATTACTACCAACTTTGCTGTTTTAACAACAAACTTGACTTTCACCATCCTAAGTGGAAAACTGAAGACATAGAGGGTGGCTAGGAAGAATGGTAATTAAAAAATCTGTTACTCTCTGTGTTACTATTTCCTTATTATGAATTAAATAAGAAGAGTAATAAATAAATCAGCATACTTTTCCAACACATAGAAAGCTCAATTCTTGTGTTAGGCACTTCAATTTTAAATTTGATGCCCTAGAAATACACAAGAGATTTGAACTGGATGGTAAACCATGTTTTCTTTTCCTTTAATAAGGGCCAGCATCACCTTTTAACTGCAACTCCCCAAAGGCTACAGATGGCCACTCATGGGTGATGGTCTTGCACCCAGAGGGCTTTAGGAGCTGATTAGGAGCCTGATACTGCAGGGTTTGGAGTCTTACAAAAAGGCAATCAGCCCAAGTGCCCCCAGGGAGAGAGAGGGAGAACACAGAGCAGAGTGCCTCTGACTTCAACCAGCAGCTCTGTTTCACATAAAGGGACACTGTCAGGTCCCTTTAGAATCACTTTAAAATAGATGAGGCAGATTTGAGGGCTAAAAAGAAACTTTTCTTACGGTCCAGTGGATCTGCATGCAAAGCTCATTGAAAACATTTGAGATGCATACCAAATTAACTGTACCGAGCAACCAGAATTAATTGTGTCCTTGACAGCGTGGCAGCCGATAACATTTGTTATCCTGTGAAGTCACTCAACCCACAAACAAATCCCTTCACTGCCATTTATGCCCACTGTGCTCCCATAAAGCATCCAGGAACAGGTACCTACACCTATTAATAACCCTGTCACCGCTGCCACATTACGGAGGAATGTGAGCTATCGTGGCACTGTGACATTTAGCTGATCTCTGGTCCTGCAAATTCAGCTGACCATCACCACATTTCAGGAATGAGTTTTCCAGCAGTGAGAAGAGTTATACACTGGATCAGACGTCGGCCCAGCAAGCACTGGCGGTACTGATTTACTGGGGCTGGTGACTGTATTGTAACTGCACTGTGACAGCCAACTCTCACGCCAGCCTGGTGGAAATAAAGGCTGCTGCCCCCCCCTGCTGCAGCACAGAACAGTGGAGAGATAACACTTCAGAGCAGAGGCAATTCAATCCTTCGTGAAAAAACAGAGGCCCTTTCAAAGAAGGCATCTGGAGGCTGCAAGGTGCACCTGAATTAACAGCTAATCATCGCAAGTACAAAAGAGGAACAGACTCTTCCAACTCAGCCAGCCGGCAGCATAATCCAGAGCTCAGAGAGATAGGTGGTGAACATTTAACAGTAATGCCAAAATCCAGGACACTGGCAATCCTTTGAGAAAATCAAGATGAAAATCAAGTAGGTAACTCCAGCTGAGCTGAAGATTGTAGGATGACTGTCAGTCAAAAAACAAAACCTAGCTAAAGTCACAAAGCCTGCAAGAAGAAACCAGTATGAGAGGAAGAACACAGATTTTGTGTGTGTGTGTGTCATCGCCGGTATCACAATATTCCCTGCCATATTTATGGAAATACTGTAATCTCCCAAGGATCAGCGCTCTCTACAGATCTTCTTAGCCCAGAAATCAAATTCCTTCTCTGCTACAGTCAATAGCAGGCCCCATGAAGCATCTGCATTCTCAAGGGATGAATACATTTTTCTGGTTTAGTACTGATAAAACCTTAACAGTGTATGAACATAACATTAGGGTATATTATAATTTGAATTCAATGTCCCCTGAACTCAGAAATTACCTTGCTAAAAAGCGATTCCTATGACCTTTTAGTCCTGCACTGATGTCACACTTTTCTAAAGAGAAAAAACCACCCCATAACTGGAAACACACTGTATCTATAAGCAAGACACCAGAAAACACCACCTTTGTCTGCAAAATACACCACCCAACCGGCAGAGCAGGGCTGGAGGCAGTACAGCTGCACTGCTCCTGGTGCCATAGCTGCTAGGCAGAGGGATCCACTGAGGACAGGCACCTTTGTGGGGAACAGGAAAGCTATCAGGAGCAGGACACCATGATAGCACAACTCTGCTGTTTGCAATAATCAAATTGGCTTCACTCTCCCTCTCTGTGCTGTCCCAGAAGAGCTGCTGTTTATTCTAGTGAGGCCCCACGAGTAGCGCTGGGGGAAGCAGAGACTGTGAACACCAGTCTCTTAAAATTATTATAGATGGATTTGTTAGTAATACAGAACATATAGCTGAGCCCTTCTAAGTGATATAGTACCAAACACAAAGAAGATTTTTTCCTGATAAAGTCAGACATCTTGAGCACATAATAAATATGATATTCCCCCTCTGTCTAATGTAGGTTATGTGAAGCTGCTACGACTGCAATTTTTAGGCTATCACTGTCCTTAAATTATTAAGCAATATAGCATTAGAAAGCCAGACTGAAGGCTGTGCATTGTAGCTTTGTTTTATTTTTTTTGATGTGTGCTTGAATACAAAATGTGACTTTGGAGAAGGTATTGCGGTGCTAGCATGTATCAAAAGGATGCTCGGAGACTGACACCGTGTCAAGTGTCACTGTTGCTTACATTTGTATCTTCCTTCCTTTTCGGTGCTTGTATGGTGAAGAAAAGCACTTACTAACCCACACTGTAAAAAACCAGAAATTCTCTGCCTCGGCAATATATTGTATTAAGTGTTTACACACTGTAGCTGGTTCAAAGCCAGCTTGGTAAACACGTCAAGATATTTTAAAGTCACCTAAAAATAGGTTTGTACTTCGGTTCTAGTTTATTTAAAGCCTGAAGTAGAGATCTCTGCGATATCAGTATCTTTCTTATGGGAATAAGGAAAACAATACCTAAAAAGGCTTCAGCACACACTATGCCACCTCCCCATTTGATTCAGTAGCCCCAGAATGTACAATTCACGTGCACTTCTGTCAAGAGACTTGTGCAAATCCAGAAGTTGTTAATGCATGTGTGCAGGAGGGAAGTCCACTCCTTGGTTTATTGGCTTATCTCCCCATCTTCTCAATGCAAAGGGCTCTGGAAGAAGTTTCATTTAAACATATCCCATTCATAATCCCAAGGACTCCTGGGCACCCCATCCGTCCTCCTAGGCTGCAACTGAGTAATGCTCTCTTTCAGCAAGGAATATCTGTCCATGGAAGAGCTTTCCAAATGATGGTAGTAAATTCAGGGCAACTTCACCTTCCAGGAGATGTGGCTGTCTTTCCTGTATACATAAACCTATGGGGCAGAGACTGTAAAACCCAGGTGCTTAATCCATACTGAGTCGCTTCATTTTAGCCCAATGAAAACGTAGTATCAGCTACTTTTAATGGAGCAAATGACTCCTATTGCTATCACCTGTGTATTATTCAGCCTCCAAGATAAAGAGATATAGAGCAACCTAGTTAAGTCTGTTCATAAAGAGACAGCATTAATCTGGAAATTACCTCTTTCTTCAAAGGAGAAAGAGAAAGTAAAGCTGCAGCAAAAGAAAGCGTGGGGGTGCTACAGATTTCTTCAAACACTTGTGCAGTAATCAGGTGTTTGTCTCAAAAGCCTGTTGTGGACACAATGTTTTATACGAATTGTGAGACAGGGAGATGCCACAGGACAACCTGTCACTACTCCAGAAAGATGGTACCTTCATTTTCCTTTGATTGTTTTTACCATGGTTTTGAATTCCAAGTAATCTTTGTTACGCAGTGTATTTTGAAGTCTGATTTAACCATTAAAGGCAGAACTGTGGCTGCTCTGTGTGGGGGTGGCCAGGCTTTCACAGTAGCCAGCTTTTTCACGGAAGGAGCTATGGGCTGCTTTTCTCTGGGGCCATTCTGAGACACCTGTAACTCAGGGAGCCTTTCAGACTTCTAGCTGGTAGGGCCCCTACTTTTAATCATGCTTTTAGGGGCTAGCTGAGAAATTTTACCATTTCTCATGCTGGCTGCTGCTTATAGGCAGCAGTAAACACACATTCATCTGATGCATGGTCAGAAACGAGATAGAAATCCTCTGGGAAGGAAAGGGGAAAAAAACTAGAGACTTCATAATATTTATTTTGGGAACAGCTGTCTGCAGAGATGTCACTGCTGAAGTATATAGTACCCTTAGCCAAAGACTGGCAATAATTGGGCTACTTGTTTCCAAGGGGCTTCTCCATCAAAACATGAAGAGCCCCATGAGTCCTCTTCCCACTACAGGCACATACCACAAAGACAAAACACAGAGTGGCGCCTGTGTTTGTGTGCACGCGTTCACGTGTGTTTACTACCTGTGCAAGCTGCTCCTGACAAAGGGAAACCTGGATAGAAAGCAAAACATCAAAACACACAAGGGGAGAAAAAAGAAGAGGGATCTTTCCCACCCACGGCTCTCGAAACTCTGCTTCCCTGCAGGCCACAGAGGGAAGGAAGTGAGTATGCAGAGAGCTGAGTGGTGCACAAAGCCCTCCAGGCACTGGTTTATCTGAGCTGCTCCTAAACGTTACTAAATAAGCCTATTAGTTTCTGAAACCTGGCAAGCAAGGGAACAGGGCCCAGAAGTATGAACTGAGACAGCCCGTACTGTTTCCAGTGCATTTACATGCAGTTACTGACTTCTCTGTCGACTGCCCAAAGGTCACCTGACAAACGGTGGTGAGTTTTTTGCACCGTGTCAATTTTTGATCCAGTAGCACTTGCATACCAGATGGTTCAAAAATATGTATTCGCTGCCACTGTTTCTGCTCTGTTCAGCAGTGCCTGCCAATGTCTCGAGTTTATGATGTCTGCAGCAAATGTTTTAGTGTTGACATCTTTTGGGATGTGAGTGAAGATAAATTGCATTAAACACTAAAACATTACTTACAGATGGAAAATAGACTGACTTCCCAGACATTTGCAAGCAGGGTATCTCCAGTTACGCTGTGGCAGAGGCTGCAGCAGAGAGAACTCAGCTTAATAAGGAAAAATCCATTGGCATTAACCTAGAAAAAAAGCCACCTTTATTTTCATTCCCACTTTGGAAAGTGCTGCTCTAGCAACGCAGGGTGCTAGAGAGAGCCTGCTCTCTGTGCACACAAGGAATGCTGCACAGGAGCAGCGCTGTATTGTGTCAGAATATGCAGCTGTAACATATTCTGCATCCTAGTGATACTGGAAAGCCACCTCCTGCTCATGCCCACATTTGTGAGAAAACACATTGGAGAAAAATACTGATAACCATTTTCTCCTGTCCCCGTTTTAAGCTCAGCTATTTAGCGTGGAGCACAGAATGGGAACTCCGTGTCTTGTTCCTTCCACTGCATTCCCCATTCCCTTTCCCTGTTCCCTTTGGTGCAGAGGTTCATGATACAAATGTAATTGCTCTAATTTTTTCCACATCCTTTTGGGAGAAAGAGTATTTCTTCTTTTAAAAGGGTATTAGTAACCCTCTGGCAATTCCATTTATCTCTTCAGCACAGTGAATCTGGAAGTATCAGCCAGGCTTGCTCTTCCTTTCACCCGCTGCCCCAGTGGAGCCCAGGGAGCACCTCTGGAGAGGATGGGAGCTTCACATGTGTGTGCTACACACACACATATTGTCACAGCACTGAGACGAGGCCAACACACAACAACAGATGTTTCATAAATACTGAAGGGCAGTTACTCTGTTAAAATATACATATTTTATTTTTGGAGCTGACCGCAAAAGATGTGCTCCTTTATTTGCCAAAGGTAAAAGATTTCTGATATTCATGGGGCAGCTTAGCAAGGAAGGGGTTAAAAGCCGGGGTTTCAAATGTAAAACAAACAAGGCTAAGCCTCCCAGTTTCTCCAAGGTCTCCCTCCTTCCTTGCCCTCTGCAGAGGCTATAAATAGATTGCAGAAGAATGAAGTATGGGTGGGACCAAACTAGCCAGTCCCCTTCTATTCTCCCTAGGGAAGGAGGAAAAAAATAAAAATACCACTTGACTCAATTATTTCAGATTATGAAGAAATTAACACCCCATGAAAAACCTAGAAGTGCTACTCCTAATTACAATATGCAGCCTTCTGATTTATCATCCTACAGAATATTTGTCTTTGAATTCTCCTTTCCTTCCTTTGCATCATATTCATGCGTATTCCCAAAGTAGTACATATTTACTGAATTTTGCAGTCACATTTCTTGCAGCCCCCAGACTGCTTGTAAGGAAGAGAGGTGTGCATAGACAAGGGACTGTAGGTGGACAGCATCATCTTTCCCATGCTCTGCTTTGTTAATTTTGAAAAAGCCCCCACTCCACTATCCTACCCCTAAATAAATCTGAAGTATAAGAAAAATGCATTTTGCCCATCACCTCAAAGCTGAAGTGTCATTACTCCAGCAGTCCTGAGGAGCAACACACTGAACGGGGAAAGATTAAAATGGAAATACTTAATCTGCAACCCTGTATGTATCAAGGTAATCAGTCCTGACTTACCTTCCTAAGCTACTTCTTACAGCATCACCAACTAGCAGAATCATTTAAGAAATTAAGTACTATTTGTTTATATTTGAACTCAAAAGGGAACCAACTCTTGCCTGCCAGCTGAAATCTCCTCTTTGAGTGAAAGCTGCTCTGGTGAAGACAGTGCAGCCACCAACAGCAACTTTTCCGACTAAACTGCTGGGGTGGACTGGCTCCATCTCTCCAGGGTATGATCAGCTGTAGCTTCCTCAAGAGTGGGAGGCATGAGAAAAAGATACCAAGAAACAGTGTTTAGTAGTTAAAGCCCAGGCTTCAGGTGGTGCATCTGGGGACATACCCACAAGGAATATTAGGGAAAAACTTCTAATTAGCATCAATTACAACCATGGCAAGGGTCAGAGTTTCTGAAAGATTCTGATCTACTAAATTCAAAAAGTGATTTGAAACAGAGGATGAGTGGGGGTTATCCTTTTTCTTATACTCTTACACAAAGACCCTGCAGGTTTTTTTCAGTGAGCAGTGTCAGGTGGCTCAAGCCTTCCAGCTTTGCCAAAAGGTCTGTCCTTGTGGTTTGCAGGCATGCCTTCCTTGGGAGGGAAAACCAAAATGCTCCAGGCAGTCAGCACCTGCATAAGCACTCTTCACCTGCAGCCCTGGAAATGTAAGGAGCTGCCTTACACCTAGTGCCTATAAAGACTGCCTAAATGCTAACTTTTCCTAATTTTTTTTTTTTTAAAAATCCATTCTTATACTCTCAGGCTTCCTTTCTTTAGTGTTTGTCTCCTTAAGCCTGTCACCTCTCTAGATGTCTTTAGAGTCTGCATGGAAGAGCAGGCATGAGCACTTAATTACAAAAAGGCAGAAGATTCATTACACATGCAGAGAGGAATTTGCATCACCCCCTTCCTGGCAGATGTCTGTGCTCTGGGAGGCTGCATGCACCACCCAGCTTGCAGCAGTTCTTGTCACAGACTGACTGAAGCTGGCCCTGGCCTGAGCAGGGGGATGGGCTCAGTGACCTCCAAAGGTCCCTTCTAACCTGTTTCCCCCAGTCCCATAGTCCTGGTCTTACGACAACAAGCCAGTAATAAGGAAAGCAGACCTGACACCTCCCTCCCAGGAAAGGACCTGTATGGCAGCAAAACTCCTCTTATGGGATCCAGATAAACTAAGCTGCCATGCACAGGCTGTCCTGTCAGAGCAGAGGCCTCTTAAAGCATCCCACAGAGGCACCAACAATCTGGTTAACCTTCTACTGCAAAGCTTTATCTTGACTCTCCCAGCAGAGTTTGCATCACATTTTCACTGTCTGGTCCCTTTGGACCAAAGAAGTTAAACAATGTGAAGCATGAGTACTGTGCACATAATGCTTTTATAATCCTACAGTAATAACTTGTTAGCTGCAGAGGGGGCTCTATAAAACGAAGGCCACAGAAGCATTTCTCCATAAATGTTTAAATTTTCTAAGCACTCCAATTAATAAGAGCTCATTTTTGTTCAAGCCACACACTCCACCTATGACATCTTTCCAAGTTCAAACCAGTGGGCATAAACGTGAGTTCTCCACCTGCAGGGTGAGTGTGTCCAGATGCACCCCCCCCATGTGAATGCACATGCTGGTGCAAAAAAGTGTGGCCACCGCAACCACATTTTGCATTTCAGTTTCTTGTCCACATGTTAGAAGCAGAGAGGAAAAGTGATGGGCACCCCCATGCAAACAGTCCAACAGGTATTACTGCCACAAGCCTGTTCAGGATGAGATGTACAGAGCCATATGCACAACTCACTTTGTTCAGAGGCACTATGAGGGGGTGAGCAAATATCCTAGATAAGCAGGACAACATGAAAAAGAGAAGAGGGTATTATTATTTTTAAGGTAATATAAATCCCAGTTCCTTCCTCCAGTTCCTTTTTATCATGGTTGTCATGTTTTTCCCACAAGCCACTGACATGAAGAATGCACCAGACTCTCAGAATAAAAGCCCTGAAGGGATGTGGAGAGCAGAAAGCACACCTGGGCTCACCTACCCAATGACACAAAAAATCAGGGAGGCTTAGAAAAGGTGGGATTCCTGTTTCTCACATGTGATACCCTCAGTTGCTCCTTCTTCCCAGAACATCTCCTACTCTCCCCGGGGCTCTTAACTTCCAAACTGGCTCTCCAAGGCAGGAGGGAGAAAGCTACAGAAGCAAAAATCCCAGGGTAACAGAAGTCAGTACTGGTCTGCCCTGCAAATGACGCTGTGTGCTAGTATTCAGTGTTCAGTGGGAGACAGCAGGTGCCTTTAATTCAAATAGCTTCTCTGTCTGGCTGTGGCAGGTTTTTCCTTTGCTTTTGTTTCCAGTCCAGGAACAATTTCCTGTAGGTCTTGCATTCACTGCTCCCAGCCTTGTTTTAAGGAAAAGCAGGTGCTGGTCTTGCCAAAAGCCCCTGTAGGATGGGAGTGATGGGACTGGGCATCACAACTCATAGTACTGCCAGGCTTGGACAGGACTGAGAGGACTGTAAGAGGGACAATATCTAGAGCAAGCAGCATCATCTCCACCTCACCCACAGAGCACAATGGGCCCTGAAACAAAGGCCAATTGAGTGACCGAAACAAGGAGAGAGAGTTGTGCCAAGTGCCTGCTTTGTCTGATGATCAGAGCTCAGCAACAGAAGTGCTGGTGTATCTATAAGCAAATGGAAAGTCACTTTCTTGAGCCCAGAGCAGAGAAAAGCAGGCACACACAAGGCTGGGAAGAGTCTCAGCTTTGGTCCTTCTTCCCTCCTGCAGCTTCTGCTTGTGAAAGACATCTTAAGCAATTCTGATTTCTGGAAATCCTTTCTCCCGGTATGTATTTAGGTCATTTGGAGAATCTTCAGGATGCAAACCCATGGCATCACAAAGGAAGTGGAGCACAAAGAGGAGGTTGGTGTGAGATGCTTGAGGTAGAACAGAAAGATTATGAGACAAGTAGTAAAAAAACCAGTTTCAAAGCATTGCTTGCATATGATGTGAAAGTCATCCCAGGAGATGCCAGCACAGGAATAACACAACATTCACTCTTATAACATTTAGATTTCAAAAGGATAGGCTTTAAAAAACAAAAAAGTTACCGATATGTTAGACAGCTTTACACAGATTTTTCTGGCACGTACATCAGAGAGATTGGCAGCTTGGGATCTTGTCCAGAAAGCACCTCACTGTGCCGGAAATCCAGGCACAGCCTGCCCAGCCTCCAAGATCTCTGGTGAGTGCTGTCTGTCTGCACAGGCAACTGCTCCCTGGATAGAGTGGGGCTACTTTGCTATGCAGCCACCAACCCTGGCTTAAAGCAGCACAAGAAACTTTGCTATAGGTCCATAAAGTGCCTGCTCCAGAAGTGTGAGCTCTTGTTGTGAGTCAGTATTAGAGATGTCAAAATTTTTTAACTCTGTCTTAGAAAGCTCTATGAGGCCAAGTTAAGCACAGAGCTAATACAGTAGCCAATTATTTTTCTTTGCAAACTATGGCCTCCACCTTGCTGCTAGCCAGTAATAACCAGCCCTAACTTGTCTGTTCTTATTGTCTCTCTGGCAAACCAGAACATTTAGCAGGAATCTTCACTCCCATTTACAGGTAGGAAGCCCAGGTACAAAGAGATTAAAGAACACAAAAGCAGGCAAAAGGATGCAGGAAGTAAAATCCACTGGGGAAAAAAAACCTCTTCTGTCCTTTGCCATTGTAATTGCTGGAGTTAATACCAGAGCCTTAAACACCTGCAGTTCCTTCTGCTAACGAGTATTTCCTACCTCCTGGTCTTTGACCAAAAATATAAACACAAACAGAAGAGGTTGTAGACTTCTGTATAATGATGTTTTAAACTCACTCTTCAGATAACCCCCCCACCCCGAAACAGTAGCAAGTGTATTTCTCTCACTTAGAGCCCTTAATACCCTCACTGCTAACACAACAAAAAAAGCTAAAACTACTCATTTCATTACCTATTGCTCTCCAGATTAATCTCCATTCTGTGCTGCACAATGACAGGGTCACCATGGGGTTTCCATGCCACTGGGGCTGTGTAAGGAAGTATGTGGCCTCTACAAATAAAAGCAGGGGAATTCTTTATTCTTATTCTTCCTAACCTGGGGTTTAATTCTCTTTCTTTTGTAAAATGAAAACCAGTCTTTTCTCAGAACATAAATGATCAGTGCCAGCTTTCCCAAAGGAAAAATATTACAACTGTGTACAGCTTCTGCCAAAGTTAAAAATCTTTCCTAGAAGGATCTTGGCTTAAAAGTAAGCTACAAGTGCTCTAAAATAGTCACACATAGTCTAAAAACGAGCAGGTGCCTCATGAAATGAAGGCAAAATCTGGTGCCTTTCAGGCAAAGGATTCCCAAGGCAGAAGTTCCTAAAGTGGTTTTTGTTAAGGTTTCATAAAAGTGCCGAGAGATTGTCAAAGACCAGGGAATGCAATTGCACCTCTTTATTACGCCTCAAACAGCACCCGCTACTCCCATCTACTCCACGAACCTACTGCTCCTTCAGGCAAATGCCTACAAAGAAGCCAATACTGCTTCACTCATGGGATATTTGTTCAGAACAAATCAGGGAAATCAGGTTGGCTCTGGGTACATACAGCACAGCTAAGCAGCTTGGGGCTGTCAGAGCTGGGCAGCACTTGGTCACACATTCTTGGTGCCAAAGGGATTGTACTGCACAGTCATGTGCCAGAGGTGGTCTTCTCCTGGGTCTGTTCCCACCTGGCTGGGGGGACATGCAAGTCCACAATGAGAACACCTTCATGATGCACATCTCCATCTACTCCGTGGCATGCTGGTCAAGAGAGAATGTGAGCACAAACAAGGCAGTGGAGTTCAGCACGGCACCTCTTGCCTCTCTCCCACATCTATGAGGGCACCACTCCCACCTGAATGAGGATCCCTCGTGGCCATCCCATCTCCTGCCCCAGGGATCTGAGGATGAAAGTATGTCTCATCTCCCCTGAGGTGCTGAGTACCCCAGAACCTCTATACTTCAGGGAAAGACAGACTTCCATGCCCCATACCATGAGCAGAGTCCCTCTTCCTTCCTCCCACAGAAATAGAGGGGAACAAACCCAACTTCCACTCCCACTATGGAAAGTGTGAAACACAGCTGCACACAAGCCTCCCCCAGGCTGGGCCCACTAAAGGCACACAGCACTGGGAATTCTGGGCAACTCTTCCTACCCCCACCAGCCAAAAACTGAGCACTGAAAATAATGCTAATGGCTTAACAGACCAAGAAGGGGAGTGAGCTGCCCAAAAGGCACTGAAAATAGAATAGAGGGAACAGACATGCCTTTTTTTTTTCCTCTCCTCATTGAAATTTATTGCAGCTAGAACTGAATAAAACAACTGAGATCTGGAAATACAGATAGCATCTGAGATTTCTCACTGTTCCTGTCAACAACTTTCAGACATTTGAAAGCACACTATAATCTCCCTTTCATTGCAGCAGAGAATATGAGAGTGAAACATGCAACAACCATCATTTTTACCAAGAGATAAATCTGTTCCCTCCCAAATCCTCCCTAACCTACAGAGCAATGCTGGGCAAAACCTAGAGAATTCACTGAGCCCCATCAATCCCATGCCAAGGAACCAGTGATAATTCCTGGGACCATCCTTGTGCTTAAAACACCAAGCTGATCCATGATAAAGCTGTGGTAATACATAGTTAATGCAGACTGGCTGGTGGGAACTCAGTCTTTTCCAGAACACCTAGTTCAGAGCAACTCAAGCTTACAAAAGAAAAAAGTTAATAAACACAGGGAGACCAATTTTACTTCTGCCCTCATTAAGTGTTTTAAGCATATTTCTAAAACACCCACATGTTCTCAGTGTTAACCTTCAGTACATACACTACCTGATCTATAACCCATCAGACCCCATCCATCTCCTGCCTTGCTGCAGAGAAACCCCTCAGCTGCACCCTCCCAAGGGTCTCTCTCAGCCCAGACCATCCCACTCCTTGGTAACACACAGGCAGCTCGAGCTGTGTGTGTCTCAGCACACAGCCACACTTAACCAGCAGGACAAGCCCTGCGTTGCTCTGCTCAGCTTCACCCTGCTCAGCTCCAGCACTGGGATCAGCGCCCCATCCCCACAACAGCCAGGGACAGCACTGGCAGAGATGCAAGCACATCATGAAGTTTTATGTTTTGTTTCCAGAAGGAACTTCACTTGCCATTACCGGCTTTTTCTCATCAGCAGTTTCTTTTCTGCACCACTGGACGAGTTTAAAGGTATCATTTCATCATCCAACACCATGAGGTACCACGCTCTTTCCTGTGAAACAGCAAACTGCTTATGGGTAAGTCTTCAAGGAAACAAGGACAGCAATCAGAAGGTGAGGGGTGAGCAGCACCACCACGGCAGAGAGGCAGCTTCTAGAGAGACACTACACACCTGCATGCACACACTCCTCCTCTAGAGGAGGGAAGGATTGCAACAACCTCACTCATCACAGAGAAACTGCCTCCAAGGGGAAATAAAAACATGCCAACAGAGACCTGTTCAAGTACACACCTACTGTGAAAAGACTGTCCTGACCTGGCCCCTGGTAAAAATATTCCATCTGCTCAGGCTCTCACCTATTACAGAAAGAAGTCATGGATGTTTTCACTTCAATATCTCTACACTTATCACCACTGGGAGAGAAAAGGGACAGAGGACTCAACAACATTTCAAGTGTGAGGTAGCTACATTTTGATTTTCTGAGGCAGCAGCAAGGTGGCTGAAACAGGCACATCTCCATAGGCAATCAGTGACCCAGTGATCATCACGCCTTCTGAATATGTTGTGGCATTTACAGCTCTGTAGAGATTAAAATCAGAGGATGTCAGATTCTATAGACTGTAACGACAATACGATATAAAACACTTCCATAGGCTTCCTTTCAGAAATAGAAGAACTCTCTTTCTTAGGTCCCTCTTATTTATTTTCACTGTCAAACCAAGCACATGCTGAGAGGTAAGAATTGCCCCAGCTTCTCGCTACATAACCCAGGGGAGTTTTCTCTCATCACCCACACACTCTTCCACATGATCCTTGCTATTCATGCACTGAAAACAACTAACAGGAAGCTTCATCTGAGAATTCTTGGCTTTTTCATTCCTGCAGAAAAAGCTAGTATGAAGCAAACTAGTTCATCACCTTTTCCCTACAGCATATAAATATTCAACACCCACTGACAGCCCTGGATAACGTGAAAACCAGTCACATTTTCAGTGCAAGCATCTGTTCTTCCATAAAAGTAAATCTTACTTGAAAAAATTTGGTGCTCGTGAAGGAGACCAGAAATGGAAGGCCGGGATCCTTTTCTCATTGTGTCTGCTGGAACACCTCATGCTTTCCCCTTCTGTTTTCCCTAACTATGGAAGTAATATCAAGATTTTTCAAGCATTTACATTTCAGTATCAAAGTCAGAGGCAAGTCTCCAGCGTGTAGTGGAGGTGTCTGGTCTGCAGCCCTTCACTCTAGCCCTCCATTGCAAAAGCAGTTTCTGTGAGGAATGGGTCTGAAACACCTATGCAAGGGAGTATCTCTTCTGTAGGTCTACAAAGTACTGAACAAAACCACAAAACAAAGTCACAGCCCAAATACTGGCATTCCTAGAAAAGGAAAAGCCAGCAGGGAATAGAGCTCATTACATCATTTCACTGCATCATGATGGCCCCCAGAACAGCTAGGGAACCACCATCAGCATCCCAAAGCTGCCTAAATCCATAAATACTAGAGCATACCTTTTTGGAAAATAAATAATCAATCCCAGAATGCCATGCATCTATTATTACAAATATTTTATTTCCTTCTTCATTAATATATGCAAAGCAATCAGATTAGAGCCACAGGAGGTAATGAAAAACCAACTAAGAGATAAGAGTCTTTTTGTGTGTTGTGCTGTGCATGTTTAGTTCCTATTTTAAAAGGAGACCTTGAGTCTACTTTTGCAGTGCTTGGAGTGAATGTCAACTATAGACTTTTCAAGGCAGGAAGAACTACAATCCTGCAGCAGAAATATCATGATTCCTTAAATAAGGCAGACTCCTGACATCATGAGTCTCATTGCCAGCCTAAAGGTGAGGCCAGAAGAATCCTACAGCGATAGGATAGCATAAAGACTGGAAACAAAGGTCAAAGTATTTGGCAACAGTTTTGATATAACCAGGCAGCTCAAAAGATGCAAGGAAAGCTAAGTTTGCAGGGGTGGAGGAGGATCTTATTTGATGAAGGGTTTCTCATTCATTTTTTCCATCTGTGTTATCTAGTCTAATAAAAATGTTATCTCTTCCTACAGACCTTGTGTCTGAACAGCCTCTCTGTGAAAGGGAGCTACATCCTTAACACAGCACATAATGCTGTAACCTGGTGTGTAAGGAAGAAAACCATAGGAGACAGCTCTGGGCTGCACCAAAACACTGGCAAGGAGCAGGCACACCACATTGTCTCCTCCATGTTTGGTACCCCTAGAAAGATACTACTAACACTGAATCCAGAGCTGTAGGAATGGTTTAAATATGGAGAAACAAACCATTTTACAGAGAGAGTGGTTCCAGGGTCTCAATCTGTTCACCTTATCAAAGAGAAGACTGAAAGGTAACCAGATCAAAGTGAGTAAATGCCAGCACAGAAAGAGAAATTTGATTAGAGTCTAGAGAACCTTAGTAGATAAAAGGCTGAAAGGCCAAACTTTTAACAGGTTCATTAACAACTGAAACAATATCCCGTGAACTGCAGAGGACTGCACATTGCTGATGATTGTCAAGTTAAGATGGGATGCTTCTCTAAAACATCTTTTCAAGTTCAAACAGGAATTAAACCAGAGGAAGCCTGTGTGAGAGATCACAGCCTTCTGACTTTTATAATCTCCAAATGCAGCAGAGCAGCAGTACTGGATTTCAGGAAAGCAAAGCTAATTCAGTTTAGGAAGGAACACACGAATACCTGCATGAGGACTCCATTCACACTGAGGAATATACAACCAAGGGGCTTAATAAAAGTGACAAGCATAGAAAATAAGAATGAAGAAACCTACTACCTAATAAAATTAAGGTAAAGTAGGATGTTTATTTAGGAAGAAAGCTGAAGCAAGAGGCGGCCAATGGAGCTTTCATATAGACCGAGTGAAACAGTAAGAAATAAAAAGGTTATAGTGGAGGTAAAAAACTGTTCTGACTGGCAAATGTCACTGGCTCCTGCTGCAGGCCCTGACAGGAGAGACTGAATCCAAGTGGAGAGCTGGTACAGTATGTCAGCACTGCTTTGGAGACTGCGATACTGTGATGCATATTCTTTATTATAAATAGTCTTTATTTAGTACTGCAAGAGCCTCCCAGTTTGATTTATGAATCAACGAATCCAAAAAATGTTAACTACCCGTATTCGGCCATAGGAAAAATTTAGGCTGATCCTGAAAGAAAAATCCAGGCACTGAGCCCTGTTTGCTTTAAAACCAGAAAAGCTGCTTACCAAGCAACCCCTAGGGAACAGTCTGAACTCCAGAGACAAACATCCTAGGAGACCCATTACTGTAGGTATTCCCCACTCTCCTCTCATGAGATGTGAAGACCAGATATTTGGCGACGATATTTCCTTCTGTATCCTCTACCTGTGCTGAAAAAAAGTTGGCTTTTTCAATTATCCGGGAGTTGATTTGTTGCCTTAAAAGAAGCACCTGCCCCATAACTCTGTCTTTTTCACTATGCTGCAAACATGTGCAAGATGTTTATGATAGCAAACAGCAGGAGTGTTGAGGAGTCTCACCAGCTCTAATTAAAACAGGCTCATCCCACAATTTTACCCATGTAGAACTGAGCTTGCTTATTTATATAAGTGCACAGGCTTAGCTTGCAAATACCAAAATACAGGTGTCAATATACAACAACTGTAAGCTGCTGAGAAGGGAGTTTTCTGCTAATCCTTTCGAGCAGATGTGTTGCAGCAGATCAAAGAACACGAGCTCCTATGGGCTGGACTAGCACATATCCTCAGGACACATCACTTCCCTTAGCAGGGACAACACATGCTTAGGATGAGCACGGTCTGTCTCCATCAGTCCAATTAACTGACTTGTGGGGCACTAGGGTAAGGCCCAGAACAACACAGTCAGTGCCCCACAAGATCTGCTCTTTTTCAAGGGAGCAGAAGCTACCAGGAGTGTTATGAAAGATGCTCCTGTGGGATGCAGTGCAAAGGAGAGAGAGAAAATTCAGTCAGGCAAGGGAAACCTCTCCCTTGCTACTTGGTGCTGGGAAGGGAGCAACAGCGTCTCTTCACATAAGCCCCAAAGGTACACGGATGAGACAGTTCTGCAGGGATGTGGCAAGGATTATAAACACAATTTTACTTTGTTGCTACAGGTGAACAAACATCGCTCTGGTAGGAGTCCAGCGGCACTGCAGTCTACAACTAAGCCCACAGCACACAGGCTGCTCCAGCCAAGGGCTGTGTTGTCAGCACAAATAATTACCAAAGAGAGACCACCAAGCAAACAAGCCCTTCAAACGAACCACTCACTTCCCGTGTTTCTCAGAAAAAGTGTTCCAACAGTGAGATCTCCAAGGCATACCGAAGGCATCTTCAGGACAGGTGCTCCTTCTGAAACCCAACTGCAAAGGCAGCTCAGGATAATGAATCCCTGTCCCGTACAAAATAAGAAGCAAAAGCACCAAAGGTGAGTCCCAATACCAGCCTGTGCACTCTGCAGTGCCTCAAAGATTTCAGCCTTCTTTTTAATATTACAGACAGGAAAGGTGTTTATCTTCCTTTACATTAACATGCTAGCTTAAATTGCATTTAAAAAAATCCCTCTCAGGAGTCTCTCCTGAAGGTTCACAGGGTGGCAGTGGACGAATTCCAAAGATATGGCCAGTTGTCTCAAGTTGTCTTTAAAATTCTGTAACGGCCAACTTGGATGTTTTGGAGCAGAGAGGCTGAGTCCTGACTGCCTGGCTCTCTGCAAAGGACAGACTCTGCACCTACAGCAATGCACTCTCACTAAAACAATGCACTCTCACACTGAAAACAAGGCCCAGATGAATTTGTCGGCTGTGAAGAAACACAGAAAGGACAATGGGTATTCCAGTTCAGCTTTTTCAGGCTCAGGTGTAGTTTAGTGACTTCTGTGCTGAAATACTCAGTTTTCCAGGGATTTCTCCATCTACTGCAAACATATTCCATGGGTTCTTTTCCTCAATGACCTCTGTTATTTAAGGCCGTCTAAATCCTTCTTAAGCCAATAGCCTCTACCAGTATGTTGCCAATCTTTTAACATTTTCCCAACAATATTTAGACTCAACCATCTTTTTTATTACCCTTTGAGAGTTACTGCAGTGGGAGTTTAAGGAATGTAAGCAAATGAGACAGAGTATGAGGCAGCCAAAATGACACCGGAATGACAGTCAGGAAGGTCTGACAGTGAGGGGGAGATGCAGGACAACAACCATACTGCTGCTCACTGAGCTCAGACCACACGAGGGGCTTGGTAGCTGAGGACACACAGGCTGCCTTGGCTGTGCTAACCAGCTGTGGGAATGCAGCATTTGCACAAGGTAACAAAACTTCCGAGAGATGATAAAAATCTCTAGAAACCTATGACACTCATCCTTGGGGGAAAGGTAAAGAGTTAGCACAAGCCTTGTTTTGCTCTGAGCAAGCATTTCTGCACAGACATGCTACTCCAGAGTGACAGCCCATGATGTTAGACCTCTTATCAACAGTTTTTATGGAGTTAAACATGAAGCATTCCTCCTCCTCAGGGTGCCCAAAGCACATAAATCATGCAGGGAAATTAAAATCAGAACTTGGGGAAAGGAGAGGTGTGAGATAATGTATCATTTTATATGGTCAGCTACGCATCAGCACTGTGCTATCAGTAAAGCACAAAGAGGGGGAAAAAACGGACAGGGCACTCAGGAATAAGGACCAACTGATGAATGCAGGAATTTCCATGGCAGTGAGGTGCAAGAAAGGAGACAGCACAGAAGCTGAATGAACAGCGTGAAAAACAAAAGCCAAAGGACTTAGAGAAAGCTCCCGATGGCTGTAAAATGCCTGCTATTATACAGAAGAGACAGAGATTGTTGGAGAGGTCATTTGGCAGGCACAGAGACCAGTGAGGATGGGCCAGTGACACAGTACTGTTGCATACATGAAACCAATCTTTGTGGTAAAAAAGACTAAATCTCCTGCTTTGCAGAAAGATGGTATGGGCAGGCAATGAATGTTGCAAATGGTTCCCTTAGTCTTGGGACAGCATATCCTGAAGGACCTCACTTCCTGCAAGAAATGGCAGGAAGATTTGCAAGATGCTATTAGGTTTCTGTCAAATTAACGAGTCTTAAGGGTACAAAGTTCTGCTCATGAATACAATAAACTGCTGCTATACTGATATAAGCTCTTTCCAGTTCAAATATTGATAGAGGAGTTGTGATCTACACTGGCATTACAATTTATGTCCAGTCTGGAGACATCTCTTGTTTTATAGACATAAGGCTAACAGGTTGGTTAGAGGTCAAAAATGAAGAAACAATTTTCATCATTCTTGATTATCTTTGAGAGATCCTGAAGCAGATGGAAGCTGTTCAGCCATTCAGCCAGTGTTACATATTTCACTCTGACAAGGCTCTGGCACCACGAGCAGAGGGAAACCTGAGCAGGAGTATTTCCTCCCATTTAACCTTCTTTATTATTAAATTTTTCAGCCATCAGCAGAGCATTTCTTTGGTGAGGTTTTTTTTTCTTAAAAACAAAATACGAAGTATAAGGCACCTCCTTTTTAACATACTCAGATCAGAGTCTTGAGATATGTCCTGGTTTTAATTATTAAGGCTGCTGGATGCTGTGGATCACTGACTGTAAGACAAAACTAATTCCTCTTCAGCCAAGCACTGCTAGTACATAGCCCATATATCCCCAGGTATTTGCTAGTGGAATGAAAGCTGGTTACAGCTATCTGGCTCAAAATTAACTGACAGCATCAGCACAGATGCAATTCATGACAAGCTCCATCTCTCAAGTCAATAATAACTTTACTAGATTGCCTGGTTTGCAAGGTAGCCCACCTTGAGCTACTGCCTCATGTCACAACAGACATTTAAATAATAAATGGTACCTCTGTTTTATTCAGTGAGGCACAGTCGAGGATTTGCTAAATTTAACCATCCAATTAGCCTAGCACCATTCAGGATTTGGGAGTTCTCAGAGTTCGCTGCTTCTGAGGAGGAAAGCTCAGTTACACCAATTAACATTCTCTCTTCTAAACTGCACAAGCAGCTATTTCCCAGTTCTTTCTGTGGTTTGAGAGGCAATGAACAACTGAGAGTCTAGCACTGACTTTTAAGCTTCCCAGACGAAGAAGATATTCTTCCAGGTAATGCCAACCCCCTGGCTTGCTCTGGGCTCTCACAAAAATAGACATACTCTGCTGCTTTACCAGCTGTGAGAAACTGTTGCTGGCAGAAAATAAAACAAAATAAGTTTCAAAGACAAGCTAATTTTTTATAAAATTAACTATGATGTCTTTGCCCAAACCTTTTCATTAGCTGCAGCACACAGAACAGTCACCATTTCTTTTTAGCTTTAGGCTAATACAAAACACACCTATCTCCTGGCACAACTGCACACATTTCTTCTGCAAGCTCAGTGCAAGAGACAGTGTGCCCAGAGACGGGCAATGGAAATTCTTCAGGTCACTTCAACCCAACATAAATACATACCTACAGTATCTGAGCAGCAATCACAGTGAATCCTGTTACATCCAGCTGGCTTTTCCTCTCTATTACACAAAAAGCTGTCTTTATAGAAGGAGTTAGCTTGTAGCATCTCTCCTTTGGTTTATGCAGATCACACTGCAGAGCACAAGAGTGCTCTGAATATTAAGCTGCTGCATCTAACTAATATAGATTAAAAAAATACATAAACTGAAGAGGAAAAACAGGGGAGAGCTGGCAGATGCTACCTGGCTATCTTACTCCAAACCTCTGGTGTATCTTCACATGTCTTTACAAGTAGGTCATGAACAAGGCACCTGCCCCAAAGCAGTGAGGTCTGAGCAGTTACTTACCAGCCAACACAGCTGCTACAAACTCAGAGCTTTTACCTGCTCCCAAGAACAAAAATACAAAAGATATCAGACCCCTGAGGCAGCACAGGGAAAGAAAACTTTCCTACACCCTACTCTAAAATTCTGGGAACTTGCCGAGGCTTTTAAAGCACTCATCCCCATTTTCCACAAGGACGGATTCCTTCCCGGGCCTCTTCAGTTTAATCTCCTTAAGTCCTGGAAGTTAAATCTTCATCTAGAGCGAAAATATTTTACCGCTGTAATCTAGTTACGAATATTTACACAATTTGCCCCAAATTCTCTCATTACAGCTGCCATTCTCAATTATTCACAGGTAGTGGTACATGCAGTTTCCGTGGAAACCTGCAGCTCACGACCAACTGATGCGCAGCCAATTGCGGGCAACGGGCACTCGAGCAGAACTGGTCGGCTGCGTAATTGTGCTGAGATTTGACCATTTCAAACCTACAGGTAGCAAAGGACCAGTTTACATTTCACTGTCTAAATTTCAAACATCTTAACTATTCCAGGAAGCAACCAAGACCTTGTCTCTCCCAAAGCATAATAAACTTGATGAGGAGGCTGTAACTTTTATGACATCGCATTTTCGGCATTTCACTATCATTTTCTGTATTTACCATTGAAAGTAAATGTCAGATTACTCTACCATAAAACTGGTCATAAGTGATTAAATCCATTACACTTCAGGACCTTCCTTGTTTTTAACTAGTGAATCTCTGCCAGTCATTTCCCTAAGAATGTGCTCCTGTCCTCCCCTTTCCCTTCCCTTTCCTTCCACTAGTAACTATTTTATTTTATTTAAAAAGTGAATATTGACAGATAAAATTTAAGTCTCTTTCAGCACTTAGCATTCTGAATGTTGTGGAGCCTCAAAAACAGCTATCTTAAAAAGGTTTCAGAAGCTCCTTGGAAATGCTTTTTGGGTTATACTAATGCACAACAGAGTAAAAGTATATCCTTGTCAGGCAGAGCTGTGAAGCCACCCAATATTAAATTGCTGAAGCTTGGCCCTACACTGAGGACTACCCAGCTATTATCCTGAGCTCTCTAAGACAACAAGATTCCACTATTTTTCTGTTTGAAAGACTCATGCTTCTCCCTGATATACGACATTCCATCGAGATGCTGACTCTCACCAGGCACCTGCAATGCTTCATCACCCACACTTCATGTTTTCACACAAGCTCCTTCACATTTTTTCCCATGCAGTGCCCCAGGCTAAGACAGAGGCCCTTCTGCAGTATATTCACCAAGATACAGGAACCTAAATCCTTCTTTCCCACTTGGATCTCTTCAGAATTCAAGCAACAATTATGCTGTAACCAGTGATACTCCAGGTGATCATATTGTCTCTCTGTGTTACCTCATGCCATACATATAGGTTTGCCTGCACCCACCCACTGTCCTGCCTCCTACCTGGACTTACAGATCCCAGCACAGAGCTTACTGTGGTACACTGTGCCTGCATGGCTGTGCTGTTTCAGGAGCACTTCTATGAGGTTCCACAATCAGAGCTTTCATCACTCTAAGGACACAGTCAATGATGGCACATGAGGTTGCTGTGCTGCCCCTGTGAGCTGAGCCTTCCTCCCCTGCTGCCATCCAGGAAACAAACCCAAGTTTCATCACAAATAAGATGGTGCAAGACTCACTTTTTTATTCAGGACTTTTCCATTTATCATATTCTGAGAACTGGAGCAGCGGATTGTTTCTGGTGTTAAACAACTACTGAGTTAACCCCAAATGAGGAAGAGTCATCTCGGACACAGCTACACAAGTAGCACCATCCAATCACCTCCAGCTAGAGCAAGGAGCACTGCTGTGACTGGTGGAAATACCTGCATTAAGAAATTAAGCTCTGGCTAAAGGGAAGAGATCAAAAGCATTCATAGCACCTGTGTGTTCAGAATTTAGCATCTTCCAAATGTAATTTCCAACCTATTTGTTTTGGAAAATACTCAGAGCTCATAGAGGAAATCCTGCACACATTTTTTTAATAAAGGCAGACTGGTAAAGCACTTGCAAAATATCTTTATGAAAATCAATAGCTCTATTGAGAGAGCAGCAAGTGGAATGCCTACCCTGCACTGCTGCACAGAGCAGCTGACATGGTAATGCACAAACATGTCCTGAAAAATGGCACTCAATATGCTCCAGCTTCCCTGAAAAGCATCAGCAGATCATACAGAGATTTCTTTTATAAAAATATTATGGTACAGGAATAAACAAAGGCTGCTATTAATTCTACTGTGGAAGTGGAAGGTTATCATCCAAGACAGTTGATTGCTGGACTGAAGATAAGCACCGTCAGCCTAAAGAGCTGTACTTTGATTCTAAACAAACTCTGGACTTCTGCATACTTACTCTCTTAAATGGTTCTTAGTGGAAGGCCAGTAGCACTTCAATTAGAAAACAATGTTCATTTCTCTTTCCTACCTGGGACTGAAAAAATAGCCTGGGAAACACACTGGTGATTGGGAGAAACAGCAGCAAAACTTCCTATGCTTTAGCCAAAACTATACTGAAACTTGTACTTAACTGCAAAGCTTCAATTCTGAAGATCCCAGTATTCGATGAGTATCTATCAAGACTGTCTTGGAGACAGAATGGCCTTCTACGAGAAATACCAAAATAACTTAAAAAATGCCGAAAGGGTCACAGTAACAGTAGCACTACAGAGTCATTGTTAACTGCATAACCCTGGAATCTGGGAAATTTCTGCTGTGCCTGTACCACCCTCTATCTGTTCCTCCATAGTAGCTGTAAATTAGCAATTAATGCCACAAGGAAAACAAGTTCAAACACTGTTATTTGGCAGCGAGGTCCAGTTTCATGAAATCCAGCACATCATATCTCAAACTGAAAAGTGCATAAAGTAATGAATCACCAGGTTATATTCAGATTCTGCAGATTCATTTTTCAGCCACAGAAAACCAGTACTTGCCAGGTTTAGAATAGGAGCACTGATCTTAAGGCCAGCAGTGCTGCAATCTTTTTAAAAAATGTATACTATAAAAGAACAGGTTAAATGATAAAAGAAGGCATTTCAATTCTATGCTTCAATGAATATTAGTGACACAGTTGTTAGGGAGGTGGAGAAGATGAGCTGTCAAGTTTTGTGACTTAACTTATGTTTCAGACAGTTTTGTTAAATGAACAGATTTTATTTTTTTTTTTTTTTGGTAAGAACATTTGTTATGAATTTGCCATTGGTCAGATGAAGGGACCATACAGCAGCACAGGACTAGATGGGACAAAGGACACACCTGAGGTCTCTTGCCTTTCTGGATATAAAGGAGGAAGAGAAAATCAAAAGGACCAGTTCTGTCTGGCTCAGCTCCATTCTATTTACTCCAGCACTGTTTATGACTTGTACAACTCACAAATAACATCTCAGTTGTGTTAGGATTCAATTTTTTAAATAAAAATCGGAAGCTGGTTTCAATCAAGTCTTGATGGGCGATTGTTGTTTACTGTCCTTCATTTGCATCAAGTAGCTCCAAATATTGAACTGGGGAGCCTGAATCAAGGGGAAATCCACTGATCTAAGGCTGAATTTTAGCAAGGTAGGGAATGGAAAATTGCCTTGGTGCTGCTAAAATCAGTGTAAGGAAGACTTGGGTGCAGCCTTCCACAGCTGCACAAAATGCCTTAGTGCTTTTCCCCTTTTCAGTAGCTACTGAGGGAAGCTACAAAGCACATCCAACTGCTGTGCCTCCCAAACATGGAACATCTTGGATTATAAATAACAGAGACCAGCTACTGTTACAAACCATGTAAAATTAAAGAGGCAACATCCAACATATTACATGTGAATAAAAGAAGAGTACAGAGTAATCTGAACACTAGGGATTTGGAAAAAAGGGCTCACAGTATTCATCCAGTACTGTGCCAGATAAGGTAAAGCAACTCCACAGTTCTGCCCAGCCCTGTTTCTACTGGATGAGGTTCTATGATTTTGCTGTTGCAAACTACATGTGTTAAATCACAACTAAATAGATCAGCACTTTTTAGTATGAAGACACAAGGATGGATGCAATAAAGAACTATTGAATCCAGAATCCCTTCTAATAATAGCAACTCACTGTCCCTTCTCCTACAAAGGCTGCAAAGTATAAATTATATTAGCAGTTAACAGGTGTTTTTTTTCTCAGTGAAGCAGGGGAACATCTTGCTATATGTGTTACTATACGCACACTGGAAGTTAAAGCACAGTTAGATGCTTCTTTCATTAGTCTGACTAAACCCACTACCTCTAGCTCAAAAATGCCATCAGTAGAGGCTAGAGAAGCATGCACTTGGAGGAATTGTCATCATAACAGTGGTCCTTACACACTTCTTGGGCATTCAGTAACTGGTTCCTGGGAAAAAAAAAGCGGGATAGACTGACCTTCAGTTTCAATCACTGAAGCTGTTCCTTATGGCAGCAAAATACAGTGTGAATTACAATGCATGTATTTCTATAAAAGCACAAAAACAGCACAGAGAATTTCAATAAGAGCTAAAAAGCAAGCCAGGAGCTAGAAAATAGGCCATAAAACAGGGGCTTACTGAGCTCAAATGTTCGTCCTGTTGAAGAGAATTTACAGAAGCTTACATGGAAAAAGGGATCTCAGAGACACACGGCAGAAAAGAAGGTTTACAGTCAGAAAGAGCCAAATGGCTTACACTGAAGTTGAAATTATACAGTTTCAACACTGGAATGCTATATTAATTATTGGAATAAACTGACCAGTTACTGCTGGACCCACAGCTGGCTTGTACTTTTTTTGGTATGATATAGTACATAATTTCATAAAGATATCCTTTAATCTACCTTTCAGAAGTATCTGTATGGCTCAACCAAAGAGGAAGCAAGCAAGAGATGCTAGACATGGACTCTAATCACAGAGCCTACAGTCACACTGGAAGTGGATACACAGCATGTTGGCTGGTATGTGCTTGAACAGATGCAGTCTGTTCTCCCTGGGTACTCCCTGAAAGCCTTGAAGCAAGAGGAGTCTCTTATGGGTTTGTCTCCTGTAGAAAGTGGTATTAGAGACAGAATGTAACCACAAGAAAACCCATTACCTACATAATATGGGCATAACATTACTATGATTTAATAGTGGGTATAGCTTGCCTCATCAATGAAGCCACGCTCCATCAGACAGACAACTCCTCAGATTTCTGCTTTGATCAAATGAAAGACTCTAACAAGAACCAGTCTGAGTAGTGGTGTGCATCAGGGGAAGAGGCCAGGAGTAGGTTTAACAATTAAGATGTTTTACGGTGTTATCACACATTCTTGAATTGCTGGTGCCAATCAGCCTTTAAGTCAACACACAAAAATTTTTGAGTTCTTCTAGGACCTGCTAGGATGAGGAACTACATAAACTGAGTTGTAAACATTAAGCTGAGAACCAAGTCAATGCCACTCCAGTCAAACTTCAAAAATTAAAATTCAGAATCATGAGCAAGTCAGGAAAACAGCAAATCCTTGCCATGTTCCTCGTGACTCCGTGCAGGAAATAACCCCATCTGCTGTAAACAAACACCAGGAGAAAGCAGGTGACACTGAAAAAGGTGGCAGCCTGCAGAAAGAGACACACATCAGAACTCGCATTCTGCAAGGCCAAGGTTGCTCAGAAAAATCAAATCCAGCTCTCTGAAATACGGATAAAAGTCACAAAAAAAGTACAAGGAGAACCAAAAGACTTTGCCAACCACAACAAATGGCTCAGTAATACAAAATGTCAGCTGGCACTTGAAGCACACTGGATGGCCAGAGAGAAAGTGCATTTTTAAATCATTAACACATTGGGAACACACAGATGTGCAGTTCAGCTACATCTGTGCATTGTAATTTCTACAGTAGTCACAACTTAATGAATCATCAATTGTGACAAGATCAATGAACCGAACTGAGCAACAAACTAAAGCTGGTAAATTCATGCCTGAGGCAAAAGCTACAGGTTTATTTTTTTTTTTTAGTACTTCTATAATTTTTAGTGTCTAATTAGTAAAAGCATGAATCGTTCAGAACCCTTTTATTTTTTCCCTTCCTTTTAAAAGTCCTACTGCAAAAGATTAAGATTTCATTCGTGTCCGCTAAATTCGAGTCTGGATACTACTCATCTGATCAGCAATTTCTTCCTCAGGACTGTGAGCACATGGCAGGCAGAAGTTACAATGTTAGGACGTGCTCTTCATGCCAATCAGGTGGACTCTGACTGAGCCCACCACCTCCAGGCAAAACAACTGCCGGTTTTTTCCACCAGGTCAGATTATTCCTGCAGGCAAAGCGTCAGCTAAGGTTCTCTGCAATGTTACTTTTTGAAGGGTCAAACTCGCATCCAAATCAAGCAACCAAATCATTTATTTGCAAAGAACACACGCTGAGAGTTTCCCACTGGCCTCAACCCATTCAACAACTTCAATGCTGGGTTTGCTGATGACATATACCACCCAGCTACAGGTTTCACATTAGAGATATTCTTACAGAAAAATTCTGCCCAAATTAACCTCCTAGCAGGAGACAGGAGACAATACCCCATCTTCTTACAGAGCAAAGCCCATGCAAGCGAAGGCTCTCCCTGTTGACCTCTCCACTCTTCCAGGTGGACCATTTTGATCTCTACCATATGTAGGCTTTCAGTGTTTTAATACTTGCCAGGGGTTCAGCTGGGTTCTTGTCTCCCTTCCAGACAGGCTCCAAGGGACAACAAGCTCTCTGCTTAGCCTGGCTTGTTTGTCACATGTTTGGAATTGCCTCCATCTGGACAGCACTTCCATGAATTGTAGCACTGTTGGCATGCACTGCTCTTCCCTGCTGGGACCCAAAGTGAAGGAGATGCAGGCTCTCTAGAAGGCTGATTCTATTCCTCGTCCTGACCTTTTTTGTCTGCCCTTCTTTAGACCAGATGTCTGTCACCTTGGACTGTGCATTCCCCAATTTATAACCTTCCCCTGCAGCAGCTTTTGTTAAAACCACCCCGTGTGCAGCTTATGCATTTTTCATCAATATATTTATCATTTCTGTTCTCTCTCCAAGGACTTTCTCCTCACTGGGACCAACTGTGGCATTGTCTAAATCAAAGAGATAGAGAAAAATAAATTCCAGTTTTGCCTTGCTTGCAAACAAAACACCATTTTGGAGCTGTAGCACCAAAAAAAACAAGGTTTGGTGTTTTTAAAGTCCCCAACAGGTTAATGTTTCCAGCACCTTGCCAGTTGTCTCAAAGTAGCTAAAAGGTCATAATGCCAGTTCTGTTGCATGTAGCACTTTGTGCAGGTAGTTTTACTTAAAGCATTTTGCATCCTGTGCTGACAAGTGCTTTTATGGCAAGGAAATGTCCCCCAGTTCCACCTTGGAACAGCAACACAACAGTGAACACTCGCACACAATAGCTGGATAAAGTTATAGCTCTGGTTGCTATTTAGACTTCTCCACTCAACTCAAACACCAAGAAGTTGGAAAGGTTTCATCCAGGCTGGACCCTTGTGATAAAAGGATTGAAGGAACAGAGCCCAGGATTAGCACGACAGATGAATACATTGCAGTGTTTTCCCGTGGCACTATCCAACCTGCCTCATCAAGGCACTAGATAATCTTGAAAAGACAGATCTTATTATGCCTCACACCCGCTGGTTTTCCTTAGGATAAAGGATTTGAAAGAGCTATTCCGGAGCTCTGGGCAGAAAGAATTTGAGCAGGTGGGAGTGCCAGAAAGAGTCACTACTTTATTATCCAACTGAAATAACCACAAGAATAAACAGCTGTTAGAAAACTCTATGGGAAAGGTGGTGTTTTACTACTACAAGACTGGGCTTTTAAGACAGCATGTGGAATGTATGTATTTTAGGTCATCTTTATACCAAACATATTTTAGTCGCTAACAGCTCAAGTTACAAATTAACAATGAACATTCACAATAATTACTTCCTTGCATCGAAAATTAGGGCTAATTATTCCTTTTGCTCATTATCTGGGCACTGCATTTTAATAAGCATCACAACTGTAGAGCCTTCCTGACTCCAGAATGTATAAAAACACAAGACCCCCAAGAGATCCATAAGGACAACTTGATGTGGGACTTGTGAATAAGCAAGACACACAGAAACCAGCTGTCAGAATAATCAGTATTACAGGTCTTCAGTGCAAAACCTGCTCTGTTTTGTACATCTCAGACCAAAAGGTCTGCAGCAGTTATGTGATTTTCCTTTTTCTGCAGGAGAGGAAGTTAAAATACTTGTGAAGTGTTCCCTTCCACAGGTACACTCATGAAGAACATTATACCCTACATGGACATGCTCTCTTCTGAACAGTTGTTGTCACTACAGATTTATTAGCATACCTTGACATTCCAGTTTCATGTTTTTCTGACTTTCATTTTGAAATATTGATTTCTCCAAGAATTATTTAATTGGGGCTGTGATTTTTTTTTTTTTTTAGTGAGAGGAAGAAGATAAGGCATAGATAAGGCATAAGATGATCATACAGGAATTTCTTTGCATGCAGAGTTACACTTTGTACTGTAAGCACTGCATTCCCCACAGTCATCACATTCTGTTCTCTCCATACTCTATTTTTCATGTAAGAACTTACTCTCTGGTTCTATCAAGGGTATATATTCTCTCACTTCTGCACAAGAAGGTACAGAAGATGACTGTGGTGCTTTGTCTTAAGTGCCTGTGTAAGCCATGGGATGCCAGTAAACAACAACAGGTCACTAAGATGTGGGCAGAGTCTCTGGGTTATGAGCAGATATGGAAGGTAGTTTTGCCAAAATAGTTGAGGACTCAGAAAAGCTTTCCAGGACACCTTGCTCTTGCCCTTCACTTTACCCTTGGAAGCAAAGCAGGTAATCCATATGGCATTATCAAGCAGCGTTTCCCATTAATTTCCAATAGTTAAACAATGAGCTACTAACTCTTTCAGAAGGCTATTCCACAACCTAACAGAGTTCAAAGACTCTACAAATACATACCAGCAACTAACTTTATTAGTCAGCAGGAGATAGCAGCAGGACTGACATACAAGCTACAGAGAGCACATCTGTCAATAACAGGTTCCTACAGACACTCTCAGAACAAGGCATCTTGAAAGAGATCCAGCAGTAAGGAAGGTCTTTTGAAACATCTGATGATAAAGACCTATTATTTTAGTTTCTGATGGTCACCAGCAGATCAGTTAAATCTGACAAGAAATGTAGGGGGGTTATTCTGACAAGGTTTACAGTTACAGTTACGTAAACTATCTCAAGGAACTATGTTCTTGTTTGCCTGTTCCAAATGAATTAAATAAATTCCCATTAAAGTGACTTTTACAATAAGAAAATGAGTAATTTACAATTATGGATTTTCATGTCTTTCTCCTTCTCTGAAAGACTTCTAGAACCATGGATGCACAATTCATAAAAAAAAAAAAAAATAAAAATTTTCTTCTGGCTGCCAGTAATTTTATTATCTGAGAGTCACCAGGTCCAGCCTAAGACTAGTTATTACCAAATAAACATTTTTAGAGCCAAATCAGGGCTCACTGACACCTAATCAACTCCACTCTCTTGTTTGCTATTTCTTTATTAGTAGTGCAATAATGGTCCCTATCAACGTATTCCTTGAACATCAGTTTTGAAATTACGAGATGCATTAACAGCCTTTGCACACAAGGTGGGTCTTAAATTGACAATGCTGTGGAGATGCTGTAAATAAACACGAGAGTCGAAAAAATCAAGTAAGAAGAGCCAAATAACCTTAAGTGACAGGAATAATATGAACAAACATAAGAAATAATTAGAATTTTTGCTGTAAGCCTGGCACATACTGCTTGGAAACAAGAGGAGAGGAGACAAACGTGGGTGTGCATTAGAGAAGTGCAGAGAAGATATTCTAGACAGTGATCAACTGAATGAAAAAAGCAACTGTGATCCTAGTATACATCTGATGGTTTATCTCCAAAATTCAGAGATTTATCAGTGCTTTTGAAAAGGCCCTTATGAGGCTCCTTGTGTGCACATCTCTAGTTAGGCATTTTCAAAAAAAGTCCCTGAAATCAAACGGGAACAGGTACAGAATAGGACCACTGAGACCAGGAGAGTCAAAAAGAAAGACTGGTAGATCACCTATGAAACTCATTGTTCTTCAAGGCGAGGCTTTCTTGGCCACTTTCTGGTAAACCAGGACCTAAACACTCATTTTCCTAACAAACGTATCCGCTTTGAGATTTACAATCTTTTACATGATACCTATGCTATTTTTGCTTTTTCTTCCTTGATAACACCTAACACAAAAAGTTTATGGGACACACATCTCCTCCTTGCAGCCTTCACTTTGTTGCTCCCATCTCCTGCTGTTTTTAGACTAATGCTCTTTTTAGCCTAAGCCTGAGTCAAGGTTTCCACCCCGGTTTACTGCCTACCCACACCATCAAAATCCCAGTCCTGTCTAAGCTGTCTAGACATGGCTGTGGCCACGGGGGTCGGGGCACATGGGAATTGCCAGCCTTTCTGCAGTGACGTGAAAGGCAGCACTGGTGGTTGTTGCCTCCCAGCTGGGACCGATGATCTGTTCCAACGGAGTCAAAACAGATTAGTTTTAAACCACAGACAATTTAATCTAACCCGTCTGATTTCAAACTGGAATACAGATGCAGCAGCAGTCATCTGGCCATTCTTAGTCTCAGCTGGGATATGGCAACCCACGGGGACACCTCCCCAGCCAGACAGGAACCTGCCTGCATGAGCACATCCCTGCCAGAAAGTTAAACTAATCTGCTTGTGCCTCATTTACCTATTGGAACAGGCTGAACGTTTTGACAGCGGAGCAGCAGTAGAACAGCCTGACACACTTTCCAAGACAATCTCCCAGGAAGCTGTAAGGTAACACAGAGTGAGAGGCAACCTGTCTCTACACCCTGAGCCCAAGAAAAGAGAGAAGATAATGCCCAGGACTCAATTATTAATTTTCGTAACAGACAGAAGATAACAGTAGGTTGCCACAAGGCTCTGAATGAACATACTCGTTTCTGAATATCTTCAGGAGGGACTTCAGAAATGGAGCAAATAGAATGGAGACAACTGCTATTGGCAAAAAAATTCTTAGCTGAGCATGATTTCCAGTACCAAAGTCAGCACTTATAAACTGTTAAATAAACTTGGAATAAATCAATTGTGTGAGGCATAGAGCTCTGAGAAGTCTTTTAACAGGCTATAACTGCACACTTAATACTACAACTGCACCCTTAGAACTTCAGGCTACTTGGCAATATGAAACCTGTGTTTGAGCTTTTGCAGAGTTTTGTATAATATACTTCCTTCTTGTTTGTTTTGACACTTAAAGCTCACTTGTTTCTATCGGGGCAGTCCTTCCTGAATCAGGGGTGCTGCTTTTGGGCACTGCAATATCACTGATACTTTGCTGATAAGAATGTGACAACATCCCAAACCATTACAGATGTAATCTCACAGGACCTCATTTGGGAGGTAATATGCAGAAACAGCCATTTACTGTAAAAGAAGAACATGCTCAAGATTAAGAGGTCAGTAGCTTTTCAGACACAAGGTTTTATGGGAGTGCACAGCTCTAAAAGGTTCAGCTTGGCATTAACTATGTGATATTTCATATAAAACTTTTCAAAGGTTTTATTTTTTGCTTCATAAACTTGTGGAATGAACCTAGATGTTAACCTTAGAGCATAGCAGTCTTCTGAGGGAACTTGCTATCACAGATACATTACATGGTTATGTGCCATTAGTTAATCATTTAAACAGAGATAAGAAATGGAAATTATGGCATTTGGGCCTGATGCATTCTAAAGATCTGCTGACTCTCCTGTTTGAAGGAGACACCAACAACAGTTTAAAACTTTTCTTCACCTCAGAAAATTACTTCTCTGTCTTACGCTCACAGCCAAGAAAATATTGTCACGTGTTATAAAAAATAAGAGCAAGACTAATGTTCTTATTGAATCCAATCTTTGAAAGCAAATAAATATAATGAAGAGAACCAGGAATTTCACACCTGGATTAAGATGATAGGTGCTCTATGTTATGACATTTCCCTAAGCAGTGAAGCACGTGGAGGCTCACTGTGCTGGAGCTCTTGGCAGTGCAATGGTTACAGAAGGTCCATTAACTACCTCCCTCCTCCAGAAAGGATTTTAATTGCTTGAGTAGAGAGCTAAGAACAGGAGTAGGACCTCTGCAGTAGGACCACAGCAGTCTTTCTTCCCAGGGAGGGAACAAAGGAAATTGGAACACTTAATTAACATGAAACATGCAGAAGAAAGACCTGTCCTCTCTTGACCAGAGACATGAAGAGAACAGTACCAATCTCAGGAGCAGCAGGGTACAGGGAACCTTAATTTATTTACACAATCAGAAGGAGCACATGCAAATAGATTCAATTTCCATTCTATAATTGTTTCAGTTTTATAACACATCACTAGAAATTCTTCTTGGCAAAAAGATGCAAAAGCAATGAAAACAAACATGAGCCAAAGTACAGTGATCCAACTGATCCTTTTGTAACTAACCAAACATTAACAAGGATTAAACATAGTTAACTTCTGTTTACTATTCCAATGACAAAAATCACTTTTAGATGAATGTTTACAAAAAGGGTATATTGGTTCAGGCCTTCTGAGATCTAGCTCTCTGCAGAAATAATTTGTAACAGTCAAATGTTTACCATTTACAGCATTTCAAACAGGGTAACCCCAGGAACTGGAATTCAACTGGCAGATGGTGAAAGAAATTAAGCTCATGACATGGTTCAGTAAGCAGCAAATTACGATAAGGTAGAAATGCTTCCCACCCTGGGACAGCTGCTGCACTCAGGAACTTTCTAGGTGTGCTGGTTTTGGCTGGGATGGACTTCATTTTCTTCATAGTAGCTTGTATGGGGCTGTGTTTTGGATTTGTGCTGATCACAGTGTCAGTAACACAGGGATGTTTCAGGGTGAGTAGGGCTTGCACAGCGTCAAGGTCTTTTCTGCTTCTCACATCACCCCGCAGCGAGTGGGCTGGGGGTGCACAAGGAGTCAGGAAGGGACACAGCCAGGACGGGTGACCAGAGGGATATCCCCTGCCATACAACACCAAGCTCAGCACATAAACCTGGCGGAGGAGAAGGAAGGGGGGACCACACACATTCAGAGTGATGGCATTCATCTTCCACAGTAACTGTCAGGTGTGATGGGGTCCTGTTTTCCTAGAGGTGCTTGCCCATGGGAAGTGGTGAAGGAATTCCCTGTTTAGCTTTGCTGGCATGCGTGGCATTTGTTTCACCTGTCTCTCAATACACAAATTTTCTCACTTTTACCATTCCAATTCTCTCCCCCACCCTACCAAATGGGGAGGGCACAAGCAGCTGCTGGCTGGAGTCAAACCAGGATAGTCCTTTTTGGTGCCCAACATGGGGCTCAAAGGGTTCAAGGTAATGACAGATTTGACTGGAATGTGCTAAATCGAATTTATATCAGCTATTGCTATTTAGCTATTAATTGGCAGGCTCCTGTGTTTGCCATGGAGCTTGCTTGCCTTACTGTATATTAGAGCCTGGTGCTCATTAGAGGTTGCTTTTTGCTTTCACTGCTTGCTGCGCTGGTTATCCTCTCACTCTGCCATGCCTGGGAACATTTGGTAACAGCCCTGGTGATGTACCTGGGCTGGCAGATGGCCAGGGCATCACTGCTGTTCCTGTGCTGCTGCACTGGAGGAGCTGTGGCCTGGGGATGAGTCCAGGCAAGGACAGGACACTCCCATGGACAAGCCCGTGCGAGAGCAGATAAATCTGGAAGCATCTGTAGCCATGATTATGTCTGTGCCACAGCAGGTACACCTCTGAAGGGGCTGTGGCCCAGGGTTACCATCATGGTAACACTCCAAACTTACCCAACTTCTGTCAGCACAAAGCCAGCCAGCAGAATTTAACTTGCCAGGTTACCTTGAGAAACCCACTGTGCAAGCAACCCTTTCCTGGCTCCTCTGTCTGTCCTCTTTACCAGAAGCTGCACTCCTGTGGAGCCTGGCAGCGCTCTCCAGGCAGATAACTACACACCACATGATTAGGAGTCTGGGATAGAGGCACAGGAGATTTGCATAGATCTAGAATGGAAATTGGAGATGGTATTTTCATTTAACCTACTTAAAAACAAAGGGAAATGAAACTGAATATATTCAGTATCACTTGGATATGACTGTATGTTCTGGGTTACAGGGGAGTGAAAAAAGACTGCTTGCAAAGCATTAAAGGACCAGTTGCAACTAAACAATTACTCAGTTTTTGAAATCAAAACTGAATGTCCAAGTTGGAAAGCCCTGGGAGAAGGGACTCATAAGTTGTATTTGAGCCTCCTTTCTTTTCCAAAAAAAATTAAAAAAAAAATAAAAAAATCTATATACTTCTGCCTGCCCTTTGAAGACTCTTTTTTTCCACTGCTTTTCCTTATCTTCCTGTTGGGTGGAGACTGCTGGAAACTAGAGACAGAAGGCACTCTTTGGTGTACAGGCAACTAGAGACAAACATTGTTACCATCATCTTTCCCAACACAGCTGCAGTGCTGAACATGGAAGGAGTCTTGTGGAAGAACACCACACAGACACTCCTGCAATCAGCCTGCTGCTACGTTCTTGCATCCTTCCTACTCGCATTTCATATAACCTCCCTACTTAAAAATCTCTGTAATTCTCAACATTACCACTGAATAATATATTTATTAATTTGTTAGTGCCACTAACTGTCCCCAAGGCTTTTCTTGAGAATGTGTGTCAGCTTATTGATTCTAGCCCTCCCCGCCCTGCACTGCTTTCCTCCTCTGCCAGGCAGGAACATACTTCTGTGCTGCTTCAGGTCGTAATTGGAAAAAAAGATAGAAATGTTCAATATGACTCATACATAATTCAGCTTATCAGCTACCCAGGAGAAATGAGAAGAGAAGGTATACGCACGTCTATTTCTTCTACTATCAACAGGAGAAATAATTTCCAGTTCCATTAAGTATACATAGTTTGGTCACAACAGAATCTGCGGTTAGAAGGGAAAAATAAGAGACAAAGAAGCAAAGAATGAAAGGGTAGGAGGGGACTGAACTGTTAAAAGAGATTCACTTATGTGAGAATTCCTGATTCCTCCAGGAGACTGGACTCATGCTTCTCTCTTAATATTCAGCATGGAATAAGTTGGCAATTAGAAAGGATTATGTGCCTCTGATCTGTAAAACATCGCTGAAATCTAAATAAAATAAAGCTCCAGATTAGTTAGCCACAAAGACATCTAATAACAGCCTGCTAAACCCTGACTGTGACTTCTGGATTTAATGTTAAGGCCTATGTTCTCGAGAGCAAATTGTGAAGAAGCATTAAAACTTATTGTTATAAAGGATTTTTAATGTAAAAATCAATGCATGCTGTGTATTTAGCAGCATGTAACCACGAGGACGTCTATGATAGAGCTTTGTCATGCACCAGGGACCACTGCATTAGTCAAATTCTTGAAAGGAAGTGCAGAACGTCTGTATCATTCAAACTGCCACCTGAGACCAATTACAGAAATTATTTTAACCCCAGAAGCAGAGGAAAAATCCAATCCTAGCTGACAGTCTTGAGAGTATCAAGGGTTCCACATGACATGCATCATGTTCAAACACCTCTACAAAATTCATGTTAGGAAAGTGATGGCATAACAGAGAGTCTGGGCACTTACCACTGTTTTTTGGAAGCCATTGGGACTAAACATAACCACAACCAGGGCACCAAGTTGCAATGTCCATTTTGCCAACAAGCAAGCAAAGGAATATTAATAATAATAAAAAATCCCATATTCACAAAATGCAGAAACAGTATAATCTACGGCAGACAAGACAGAATAAGATAAAATGACTGAAAAAAATACAGACCTGCCCACAGAAAGTCTCAGAAAAGAGAAATATAACGCACTTTTTCTTAAATAAAGATACATCATAACAGAACTCATCTTCTTTGTCAGTTAAGCCAACATAAAAGGCACATGTAGCGCTTCATCCTCTCCATCAATCTCACAGCTCTATATGCATGAGCACATACAAACTGTTAGACAGCAAATGTTTCTTAATTTTGCCCATTACAAGAGTGCCCAGCAAGGGGTCGATACTCTTCAGTTGAGAGTGGAAAACACAGCCCCTCAGCTTGCAGATCGCTTTTGACCTTATGGGATCACGTTCAACCAGCATTACTCCCAATTAAAGGAATTTGCCAATCAGAAAGGTAAGCTCTGTGCCTGACTGCTGGTGACATTTGCTCTTGTGGCAAGTCTTAAATTGTGTGCCCACATGCCTTTTCCTGTGTCTGGTGTTTCCTAACATTCCCTATTTATGTGGTGGTCTGCAAGTTTCACCTCATCAGGAAATCAGCAGGAGCACTACGGAGCTAAGAAATACTGTTGTGCTCCTTTATGCAATGCATGTCCCTGTGGGCCTTTGAACATTTAACACAGAGCAAATAAATTATTAGCGTGTGTGTGCATGTGCATACATATCCAAGATACATAAAGGTAACTGCAACCAAAGGAAACAGGAATGTACTTGGAACAGTTGGGCATTCAAGTATCTAGTATCACAAAAATCCAGTTGCAAGATGCATTTAAATGCAGATCTGCACGTAAACTGCTGAAAGAGCTCCACAGAGCTTTCTGCACTCACATACACGACTGCAAAGGCGAGAGGTAACAAAAAGGACCTGATTTTTGTCTCCCAATAATTTTCAAGTCTATAGCACCTGTTATCCTATTCTTAATAATGCTATTACTGAAGAGCAAGCTGATCTTTTAAGATGCCCCACCTCCAGAAACAAGATACAGAATCACAACAAGTACTGAATGATTTCTGTGATTCCCATCACCACGGTGCCTCAGCACATTACAGCTGTTTAATGTATTCTTTGTCACAGAGCAGAGAGAAGAATATGATTACCCCTGTGCTATAAATGGGGGTGGGAGAACAAGGAACAATAGGCAACTTGTCATGTAGGGCTGGCACACTCACCACTGGTATAACCAGTCTCCTCTGGTTCAAAATCCTAAAACAATGAACAGTCTAGGTTTTTCATTCCTTAGAAGTTTTTACCCAATCAATGCATGAACATCAAGCAATTTGCCTAAGCCTTTTCCTGCTCGTCTTAGTAAATGCAAGGGGTAAAAATCCCTTCAGCCAAATGCCCCGGATTTGTAACACCTCAGTACATTTACAAAATCGTATATATAAACAAATGATAGCACACACTGATGTGCTGAAAAAAAACCACATTTCCTTAGGAGCAGACAATGATTCTGACATTTAAATACACACACACACACAAAAAAAAATCAACTGATCACTAGCTCTTTTATATCTAATAAACTGTTCTACCACAAAACATTTCATTTAGCAGAAACAACACAGCAAGCAAAATAAAACTTGCTCATATAGCAGACAAGGATGAAAATCTATTCTGTAAAAGGAGAATTACAAGTTGTGAGTACACTGGAAAAAAAAAACCCTCTCAGCTCAATTTCACATCAAATTCAAAACCTGAAGAGTACCTGAAAATCTATTCAAGAAATGTGCCGATTTAGTCCAGAAGGTGCAGAAACATAGATTAAGTTTCTGATTGTCAAATACAATACTTAGATACCCTAAAAATGGGCATTCTATCAAAGCAAACTGATGAGGGAAGTATACAAATGTCTCTATAGATAGCCCTCCAAGTCAGAAATGACACACCTCAATCAGAGAACGAAAACACTTTAAAGAAAGTTCACAATCTGCAATCCTTCCATGACTATCTCAAAAATGAGGTTCTTATCACTAGGAGAAATTATAACAAACGATGCAGGAAGAACACAGCTTTCTCAAACCAAAGTTAGAATATCACCCTGCCATTTAAAAACACCACATCAACATGTAGCTGCCAAAACCATGTATCCTGCCACCTAAGGCACGCAAGGATTTCCCCCTTACCTTCTAACACTGTTAATTTGGCACTGGTGTTTATCTCCCCAACGCTGTTGGTGGCTGTGCACTCGTAGATGGCTTCATCTCGATGAACACGCAGGGGCTGTATCCGCAGAACCGATCCCGATCCGTCATCGAACTCGATAACCTTTGGAAATGAAAAGAAAGCACTTCTTTTACTGGTATCTTATGCAACAAACACTGAAAGTCAAAAACAACACAGAGGTTGGAAAATAAAAACCAAACCAAAACAAGCCCTGTAAGTATTAAAAATGCCGTGCAACTAGTCAAGTGTTCCAAGTCCAGAAACACAAAAATTTCAGCGTCAAGAACATATTTGCCCTCTGAGGAGGCCAGAACAAATGAAGATCCAGTGAGGTTCTTTATGGATCAATTAAGGTTGACAAATTACCAGCCTGGTAATAAAGATGTGGATCTGATGATTTAAAACATCTGAGCCATATTTACACTAATGGTTTTACTAATCGCACTGATCACAATTTAGTGCCAACTTTCACCTTGATGGAAGAGCAGAATGATATACTCCTGTGGGATTGCCAGGAAAACTGTAACCAAACTTGAATAAAACCTTGAGTACCTACAGCACATGCTAACTCCAGCAAACAGTGAGGGGTTTTAATGTCCTTCAGCATCAGGTACTTTGCAACTCCAGCATAATCAACAGTGATGTAATTACACTTTCTTCCTCAGCATAATAAATAAAGTCCTTAATAAATCATTGCCTTTCCATCCATCCCGCTAAGCTGTTACATGAATTACTCTGACTTATACATGGAATAAAGAGGTATTTTTTAGTTTGCAGCTGGATCAGTATGTTATTCCTTAACAGCAAGGCTGTGAAGGCACAGCCTCAGGCCATTGTTAATGCCAAACTCACCCTTCTCCTATTGCTAAGCACAGCAGAAGTTGGTGACAGCATGAGGGAAAGGTACAACCTCTCCTCCTGTCCCTTGGGAATGGAGGGGAAGATGGAGGAAACCAAGCAACACCTCGTTCCAGACACACAGGTCAGCCCAGGACCTGCATTACCCCTTAGCAAAACTTTTACCCTCTTTTCAAAAGCCTGTTCAGGAGTTCTTCCCACAGCATAAATATCAAATGAATGAGAACAGGAAGGAGAAAAACAACGTGCACAAGACTCTGCAGTGACAGGAGAAATAGGAAGAGATCAAAAGGTAACCAAGACCACCAAAAAATCTGTTATTCCTCACACCAGAAGGAATAGTCCTTCTGTTTCAAGTAACAGAAACAGCTTGCAGAAACCCCTAATATGGGGTCAAGTAAAGAAAGACAGAGAAATATGATTAGCACCATAATACATCTTAAGGAATTATTTTTTAAAATACTCATTTTAAAATTAAATATGAAACTGTGACAAAATGCTAAACCTTTACAAAGGATAGGGCTACTGCGAAATTTTGAAACAAGACAAATTCAGAGATTAATTCACTTCAGTGATAAGGACTAAAAAGCTAAGGACTAAAAAGCTAAGAGATGAAACAGCAGAAAAGCTCTTTTGCCCTTACTATCCTTTGAACAAACACTGTGGGATAGGAATGGAGCTACAACTACTAAGGACCAGACAGACATTAAGGCCAAAATGCTGTTCATTTGCTAATGATGGATACCTCTTCTGTGTCACAACTTAGCATGTGTACTTGGATTTCAGGGGGGTTTTTCATTTAAACTAAATTCCAGTTTTTCCCCAATTAAGACTAGCTCAATAATGAGGTAAAATTCATAATTATCTAGCAAAACAAAGATAGATATTATTCACTATCTCCTGACATAATAAAAATGCCTCAATTATGTATCAAAATTGATGTGAACAAAGGTATGAAATTGCTCATATAAATGCATATAGTATGGCACAGCCCTCTGGTCAGCCACAATAAGCACCAAATTCACTATAAAGGTTATAGCTACTTACAAATTAGAATGTTTAAATATTTACTATACAACAAAACTTAACCGTTACCAAGGAGAAATAACAATGTAAAACAAGATTAAAATTGATTACTTTAATCAAGGTTTTCTGCTCACATACGAAATCATGATTAAAACTGGTGACTTGAATCAATCCATTCTGGGCAGCAAAGTCATCTTGTGCTCCAGTCAGAAAAGCAAAAACATCAAAGACAGGGGATTAGAGGAAAGGCCGCAGAATTGCAGAAGGGTCACATTTCCAAGGGCAGTTTTAGAGAAAAGAGCCCAACACCAAGAAAGGGAAGCGAAGAAAAAGGTGGAGAAAGTCAGTGAAGATGTATTTGCTATTTAAAATAGGAACCAAATTGGACCCTTTTTCAAAGACATTTCTGATACTTGCTCTTCTCCCTTCCTTTCTCTCATGCTTTAGTTCACAGGGAAGTCAATTCACCCTTCAGGATGACTTCAGTGTGCCCCTTTCAAGCACATTTGTGGGAGGGACGGCCACTGCATAGAAAGCCATCCAGCAGCATTTTGGCATCCCACTTTTGAATTCCACTGGGAACAGCAGGTCAAAGAGGTGCCTTATATGTTTTCACAACGAAAACTGAAAATTACTTCTAGATCCAGCTCTTATCTGCCATCCAATTCTGTGTGAGCCCCAGTCTCCCCTCTGAAGAAGGATGTCCTACGTGTGTGCTTCCAGCATCATGCTCAAAGGACACCACCTGCTCTACACATTGCATTGCTGCAGGGAAGGAAATGTACCTTACTCTAAAGCTCTAGGGTTCTGTATTGTAGTGACAGAGAGATACCTAAGCTGAAGTGATTATTATGTAATTAAGACCCGCAAGGATTAGACTGATCACTGAAATTTTAGTTTTGGGCTTTTTTTTTTTTTTTTATTGTAATTACCTCAAACCGCTGAGAACTGACTTTCTTCCCCTTCTTCATCCACGTGATACGAGGTTTGGGCTCTCCTGTTGCCTGACACACAAAAGAGGCCACTCCTCCAGAAATCCCAATCTGATCTTCAGGAGCTTTCATAAACGTTGGCTTGCCTGGAAAAATAACCAAATCACCCCCATGAGGACATAACATCAGATAAGCAAGGAATGTGTCATGTTAATCTAAACTGTAAGATAATTGGTGCTCCTACTGCAAATCCAGGTTGAATGGCCTTGGCCACACAAATTCAGTGCAGGCTGCAACGTGACAAGCAGAGTTTCTGCTTGAGTACCTTTTTTTCCTGAAATGAATAAAGTCCATCTGGCTTGCCTATAAATGAGGGCAATAGAAGTCTCCCCCCAGCCCCCTGGGCATTCCTTCAGGTATGTGACAATTTGGAACCATTTTTACGGTTTATTTTTTTAATAAATGGATTTTGCAGGTTTATATCATGGTCATAGCACTGGAAATTACAGAACAGCTGACACACCAAACCTATGAAATGTACCATACCTTGACATTAGTTTTACTGAAAGCTGTTATGACATTCATAAAAATTAAAAGATACAGTTTTTTAAGTATACAAATAACAGCCTTTAGTTTAATTTTAAATGTGGACCAACATAAAAATCCTACAGCCTAAGTATCTGGAAACCTGCAGAGCTGGCCTATGCTTGCTAAGAAACTAATCACTAGAAGTGAAAGTCAGCAAAGGAACCAAAGTGACATTCAAACCTGAAAGACTCAGTAAAAATGAAAAAAAAAAAAAAGTATTATGTAACATTTCAATAATCAATAAAAAAATGCATGAAAATACAGTTGTGTCTTCTGGATTTACATGACAGATTCAGATGGCTAAAACTATGCATCCAAGTTGAATGGTTGTATTTTACTTCTGCACTCACTATATGAGAAAATTTTGTACTATGTGATCCAAGGACCTTTCTGAAATACTGCTTCGTCCAAGTGAGAAGCATTTGATGATCCCGTATCCCTGTGAAGAGCTAAAACATTTAACTCCAGAGAGGGAGTTAATGGAGTCCACCCATGATGTCGTTCCATGCACAGGTCACACTACGCCCACATTCAAATACAATTCTGATCAACCACTTCAAAGATCGACCTGACCTATAAACAGGTCAGAGACAGCTACTGGCATGTGGAAAGGAGCATGAGTGAGACAATAAACCTGTTCAACTCCAAGACAACACACCAATGACCTCAGCAGAGCTGTTGGTGGCTCTGCACCTTCACATTCTGGACACATCCACGAGCGTGTCCTTGGGGGGGAGTGGGATGATATTTGTCAGCCCAGGGGCTTTAAACTCTTGACAAATTGAGGGCCGAGTTTCCCTGATCTAGGAAGGATACAAATCCAACAATCCCAAAGAAAGACAGCCTTTAAATACATTTTCCTAGTGTATGAGAGATTTCAATGCAATGGGTGCAGTTGCCAGTTACAGCTGAGCCAGTCAGACAGAAGCAGCTACTGAAGAGGGCAGGGGCCATGCTCTGCTCCTTACTCCCCTCCCTGCCTCCAGACACTGGCACCCAAATCCCTACAAGGAGCTCCAGGGTCACCAAAGCCTCTGTGGAGCACATTTGGGCCCCTAAGATGACAGAAAGATGCCTTTTTCTTCTTTTCCAAGCAGGGCAGGGAGCGCAGTGGCTCAGGGAAGGATTAGGCAGAGCTTTGGGAGCACTGGAAGATGATACCTCTCCCTTGGCAGCTGTGGAGCAATATCCCAGATCTGGCCTCACCACAGAAATTCCTCACACAGGTGTACTGAATTTTGCCATCCTTGGTGAAGGGAGCTCCAGGACTGCACTCAAAATCCAGAAAATGCCTTTTAAGACATGATGGCTGCTGTCTGAAGGCTTTGGCACATTGTCCTGACATGGACAGCAAGCAATTATTAAGTGTGCTTGCTTAACTGATGCCGATTTTACATATTTACTCATCTATAATCATATCTATTTCTACTTAGTTTGTATTTACATATATCTGTGTTTATTCACCTCTCATCTGTTCCAGTGAAATGTTAATTTACCATTCAGGCTGCTAGTGATGGCAGTGTGATTGACTGTTTAGCTATGCAGTGTGCTGAGCTGATGTCTTGTATTGCAGCTGATTTGGTTTTTTGATTTTCTGTTATTTACTTTGATCTTAGTGTAGTTTAGTGTAATTTTTTCAAATGGCAAATACAGCAGAATCCAAAAACTTTTGTCCTTGAAGAATACAATGCAATTAGACCTCTGCCTGTATATTTACTCCTCAGCTCGTACACTGAGGACTTACTTTACTTTTGTACATTAAAAAAAAAAAATAAAATCAATACTATTAAAAACCAGAACAAAAGGAAACTGGATGTTCACCTGCAGTAAAACCTAAAAAACCTGCTGCCGTGAATTTACATTGTTGCAATGAATCTTTTTCCCCTGCACATTTAATTGAGCAACACTGATTTCTGGAAACCATCTAAATCCTTCGAGACTGGTCACAGAAGTATACATATATATATAAAACAAATTCTCAGTCTGGGAAAGGGTATTTCTACAAAGCCATTTAAAACATTTGTATGCCCTGAAGTTTTGAAATGGAAGGAAGGTACTAATTAAGCAAACCTATAATCCTGAGTCCTGGCCCCAGGACAATAGAGTCGGGCATGGGCATACATATCTTTATACTGATTGGTAACTGTTACAGCAAATCCCAAAACTTATCTCAGTGAAAGCTAACAAAAGTGTGACAGACCATCCACTAAACTGCTAGTGTCTATAAAAAATGCATGTTAAGTGGACTAGACAACCTCCACGTCTCCCCTCCAACCAATAAATCTGTAACTCTACTGCTTGGAGGAAGCTGCCTTGGGATATAACACTAGTTACCTCCAAGGGGCAACACCAAGGATAGGGTCAGGTCATGGTACAACCTGTCCTTTTTGGCTTGTTTTGCATGTTTGCACTCTTAGGGTAGCCCTAGAAAAACAATCAGGAAAAATAAGGATGTACTGAAAATACAGAAGTAACCTATGTGTTGTCTTTTCCCTCTCCTTAAATTCAAAGTAACCAGAGTTTCCACAGAGGATTATGGATGTACCAACTGTTTGTTGCTACAAATAAATACAAGAAACTGAAGTGTCTTTTGCAAACAAATCCTGTCCTGTCATCATTTCCCTGATGATCTATGGATCAAAGCTGAGGATTTTCTGTTGAAAAAATTAAAAAAACGAAAAGAAAAAAGAGAGAGAGAGAAAAAGAGTGATTATATTTCAGAGACAAATCTGTGAAATATCAGCCTGACAGAGAACCTCCCGAGCAAGCCTTGGATGACAGCAGGGAGAGGTGCTGGATGGCTGGGTGCCCATCACACCCACCTTCACTTACTCCACTATGTGGAGTAACAACTCCAGACTGGCATAGTTCCCACAAGTCCAAACTACTCCAGCCTTTCTCTCCCTAGCCTCTCTGCTCAGTGACAGATCCCTGGAGCACATTCAGTCCTCACGCTCTAAACTAATTCTTGCTCCTCACTTCACAACCAAGTTCCTACTACACCAGGAGGGGAAGCCACTCTCTCATCGTTTCTATTCACTCATAAGCTTCAGGCAGGAGAATGAGAAAACTTTCAACTTCTTGGCTGGAATTTTCCCTGTTCGGTCTTTGCTCAAAACTAAATAATTCCAGAGAGCTTATGGAAACAGTACAGTTCTGAGGAGGAAGACGGTAAAAAATAAGAGTATTTTCTTTTTATTGTAAGACACTGGCTTCATCTTGTTTGGCTGGGGGCGTAAAAATAACAACTTGCTCAGACATGGTCTCCATTGAGAAATTAAAGAAAAAACCTTCAGAAGAAAAGGACTTTCCTTTCACAGTAGGTAGTGTTGAAAAAGCCACTTGCCGAGCAAGCACAGATTCCCAGATAATCCTATAAAGTGAATCACAAGTAGGGCCTCGTGGCGTGGAAGAGATGCTAGCAGAGATTTAGCCACACACGAGACTACTTCAGCATGCTGGAAAACAGCAGAAAACTCATGCAGAGTCCTGAGCTGGGCGTGTGATGCTTTCAAAAGAAATGCTCCTTTAAATTATATTTTAAAAGGTCTGTGAGAACCTGGGCACAGAAAGCCCAGAGACAGTTAGGGAAGCACTAACCATGATGGTTGATGCCTGCCCTCCCTGCCCAGCAAAAGCAAGTGTAAGGGGTTTGGGAGGGGAACCCGAAGCCCTCAAAGATAAAACCCTCAGGCCTCCTGGAGAGCCCCTGACAGCCTTTCTTCTGGGCAGCTCAGAACAAGGGCATGGCCAGCCATGAAGATGCCTCTCTCACCTGTATTTTACATACAAAACCACTGTTGCTCTCTGCTATTCTAGATAGTTTGCTTACAAAACAATTCTTATAAATCAGAAAACTGCCTCGGCGCCCATCTTAAAATCTGCCCCTACCAAACATCCACAGCAGAATAGTAACATTTCAGTGCTCTTTTTCAGGTTTTCCTTTCTTTACCAGAGCAGTTCAAAGTCACTCCATCACATGTGTTGTTTTTAGGCTGTGCAGGTTCTCGGTGAACCCAGTGGACTTTCCCAGGGAGAAAAGTATCTTTTGCCAGTTTTCCTTCAAGGCTGAGCACAGACGTGTAGCCCCCCCCCCCCACCCCCTAACTTGGCAAAGGGTCTTTTATGTGAACCATGGCCTCTGAGAAGCAACATATGATCTGCATTACCTGACTTCATCAGCCAGATCTTTGAAAAATGATGCTGAGTCCCGGATATTTAGCACAAATCCTTGCACTTGGCTACACGTTAAGCACACACAAGTCACATAAAAGAAGTTTCCTTGTAATATTGTAAGAGCCAAAATTTTCAAGTGGCTGAAACATAATAGATGCCAACATAAATATACTTCATATACCCAAACATTAGCTTGTTTTATTTCAAAGACCCATCATTTTCTTAAAATAAATGGGAAAATTAAATTGAATCTTGATGCTTTTTCAGTCTTTAGCACCCGCATCAAATATTCCTCATCCAAAAATTTTAATTCAAAAACTGGTAACATACTGCACCTCCTGTTCTTGTGAATGCTATTTTTCCAAAGGGTTGCACACAGGTTTGAGAAAACTGAAGTATTAAACACATCTGCAATTAAGTGTTCTACGAACACTCACCTGCTGTGAGAGATTTTAAAAACAAATCTCATTGTCCTCATGCTCCAAGTCCTCACTACTCTAAATAGAAGGGCAGCCAAAAATAAGACTAGTGTTGTAGGAGAGGAGAGCTTGTATTTTTATCCAAAAGCTTTTATGACTTGAGCTAAATTAAGATTGAAAGTAGTCTCCTTTGTGAAGAAAAAATTACAGCTGCGATATAAGATGAACTAGATAAGCACATACAATAGGAATAAATGGGTAACCTTATTTAGGTGCCTGGGCTAAATGAATTAGAAGAAATTACTGGCACAAGCATGAACAGATCGTAGCGAAAACAGTTTTTGAGTCTGGAAATTGTGAAATTCAAGTTTAAATTCCTGCCTTTAACCTTCCCTGTCACATATGCAAAGGCACAACTGTGCCTCACCTTCCACTGTAAAACTCACCTGCTGTTCTCACATGGCTGCTGTCAGGACGAATACACAAAACATGATGATGTGGCTCAGTTATAGCACTGGGAAGAAACCAACAACGACAGAGACTTTCTCATGTTCGCGGCTGACTTTGAAGTGGAAATAAAGTGGTCTAGAAGACAGAGGTGGCCCAGGCTTTTAGACACAGCAAGGGTATTTCTCTTTCTCCGTTTCTTTTATGATCTTGGATGATTGATATCTGTGCATGGATGGATGTCTGCTGGAAGGATACTCTGGTGAAAGCTGATCTATGATTCTTCTCCTAAGCATCTGCTGCAGGGCAGGAGGCAAGCCAGTGGGCTCTCCAGCTATCCTTATGTTTCGTATCCTTACGCTTTCCTTTCAGCATACCCCCCATTGTTTGAGTGTAGTTCCTGTCCCTTTGTGATTATTATGAATACTGTTTGTCAAAACACAATTTTTCAGACTTGCACTTTTTATTCTTGGATAATTTACACAGAGGAAGTGCCTATTTGAGCCTTTAACAACAGCTTACTAAAGCATCTGTGGGTCTTGGTGAGCGCACAATGCTAATTCATTCCTTATTTCTCCTATTTTGGTTTTACTTCACTAAGATGACAGCACTTTGTAAATGAAATTTTTGTCCTCTATTGCTTGGTGCAAGGTACTTATTAAATAAATGCAAATGTATATAGTGGGGTGTTGCATGCTCAGATATGTACACAATTTTCATTTTATCCAGGGAATGGATCATAACCCTTTCTCACATCCACTTTAAATGACTTAGCTGGATCCCAATCGCAGAAAATGGCATTCTGAATTCAACATATTCCTCAGATCACTCTGAATTACAGGTTACCTAATGCTACCTGCATATGCTCCTCTTTTGTTTTATCATTTTATTAAGTTTTAATGCTTAAGAGATTCCCAACAGCTAGGACAAATGATTCTGCTATTTCAATCCAATTTTAGTGGTTGGGTTTTCCAGCTTCAAGTGTGGGTGTCCATGGTAATAAAATCCACAAACATTACCTCAGAGCAAGCTGCATTTCTCCTCACCTTCACATCCTGACTTCCATGAAGTTACTCACAGATAACTTTTGAGTTTGTACAAAATGAAATCGAATAAAGCGAATGATTAATATCCAAAATTCCAAGAAGCAGATTTTTAACATGTTCAGTGACCTCTGTAATGTTCAACAGAACAATTACACTACAAAAATAACAAAAGCAGTCATCCAGCAGAGGTTGTGCTTTCCCCTAAACACTAGCGGGAAATGCTGTGAACTAAGATTCAAGGCATTCATTTCAGCATGCAAGACCCACTGTGCTTTGTTTATCTGTAGTAAGTGTAACTGAGGAGAATGCAAGGGTACATGTTAGGTCAAACGTATAATTTTATCAGTATTTGTAACGGTTTAAGCTCAGAAACTCTTACCATCTTCAATTCCTGCCTCTTCACTGTCTTGGCAACGGGTGCTCCTTACCATTTCTCTTTCCTTACCACCAGCCCAGTCTAAAGGCAATGCCTTTGACAGGGCTGAGGTGTCTCTGCAGACACACAGAGGGAACCTTCCCACCCAGAGTGGCGTTTTCAAGCCACCTTTTTGCCTTTTGCCAACTCAGGATTTATACTTGCTAATTTAAGTCAAATTCGAATATTTTAAAATTTCTTCTTGAAGAAACATATGAAGACCTCACGTGTCTTGTGTACTTCTAGTTCACGTCTGGGCAGGTATAAATAAACCGATCCTTCACCAGTAAAAACTGGGCATTCACTGTTAAATACTGATGTTTGGATAAACCTGTTTATTCCACAGCAATACAGGTTAAAAGCCATTAACTCACTCAAGTGTTAAGGCTGTGATTACTGGATATTAATAAGCTACAGCAACAGCCTGTCATCATAGTATTGCACTTGAGTAAATTTCTAATTCCGTCTCCTTATGAATCATGGAAATTGTTGACAAAATTTAAACACCTAAAATTAACTGACATGATACTGAACCAGAATTGTCTCAGGCAGCCGTCACACGAGGATGCCGTGCAAGTCACTCAGCAGTGCTGAACGTTCTGGGTGCTGATTAATTTGTGGAGTTTTATGCAGACAACTTAAACCTAAACGCAACGGGGAGGTGGTTTCTCTTCATATCACATCTGCAGGGGGCCTACAGATTTTGCACGCAGGGTGGCAAATTTTCTCCGTTATTCTTCCAGCCTGCTGTAATTGCAATGTCTTCCTCAAAGTGCCTGGCTGGCTATCAGTGTGAGCTGCTTTACATCTTAGTAAGAAAATCTCTAACTCTGGCTAATCCCTTTGCTGTGACTGAGTCTTGTCCATGGTGTTTTTAAAGTTTTTTGTGTGTCAGGGAAGGGGGGGGGGAAATAAATCAATCCCTCTACTATGACACCATTCTTGCATTTGCTTCCTAGAACTGAAATAACATGTAACTAGAAAAATATTCCAAGAAGCATAAAGCAGTCCTGAATACAACTGAAGAATACTGATTAAAACAAAGCAGAAGAATTCCTTTTAGAACCTGAGGTCATCTTCATTTCCCATCCTCTGCTTTTACGTTTCCCTAGAGGACTGGCAGCTTGTGTGTGCAGCCTGTTACGTATTTTGGGGAAAAGCCAGAGCCCTACATATGGGTTCAGTTTTCAATTCCCAGCATTTATAGTAAGCACTACACAGAGTAGAAAAACAAAGGAGAGCAGAGAAGAGCTCCTCTAACTGCAGAGCTTCCAGCAGCCTCACAGAATGGTTTTTCTGCTTTAATTTAAAATTGAAACCTGAAGTCAAATTTCCACCTGGTAATAGCTTAAAGGCACTTCCAATTAACTTGGTAATACACACTTTCTGAGTTAATAAATTTTTCAGCCTCTGTGTTTAATACAATTAAGCATTTGGGCCTTTGGCCTTAGACCTTATTTAGCTTGAGAAAGGATTGCAGGGAGACGGTCTCCAATTATCACCATTTACACAACATTCACTTAAGGGCTTTCAAATGCATCCATATAGAACATTCACTTAATCATACACAAAATTCAGTACCTGAATTAAGGCTGCCTTCTCTCTTGCACACAATATGCACAAGGGACAAGAGAATAAAAACCCCATCTACTGGGCTCTGATATCAGTCATCACCACGCTGCCTGAAGCAGCACTGAACAGCTGTGCCAGCTCCTAGCAACTTACTTTTCCTTCCAAATCTGCATTTTGTTATTTGCAAATTTCTTCAAAACTTCAAAGTTAATAAAGTGTGTTGCACAGTGTAAAGAACCAGCTAAGATATGCAGGACCAGGAAACAAAGACAGAACTGAAATCTTGTGCTTGAAAAAACATGAAAATTAATTTTGCCAGCATGCCTACCACATTAAACACCAAATTTTTTTACACAAAAGGATTAAAAGGTTTTAATCCCTCTTTGCAAGCAGTTAGTTCTTGATTCAGCAGTTCAAAAGGCTTTGCCAAGTTCAGGTTTTTCCTCTGCTTTTAAGAATTAAAAGCAAGTGTAAACCTTATTTTGTAAACAGAGCGCATAATACAATGATTTTAACAGAACTGGGAGCCAGAGTAAGTGACCTCTTCAGGATATTCGTTACTGGAGCAAAGGCATCCCAGGCTCTAAGGAGGGGACCTGCATTTCATTTTAATGCCACTGTATGTTGCTCTGTCCTCCTCCTAGTAATGAATCAAATTTCTGCTTCATCTACCTGGTCAAGAGGAAGACTTTCTGCTTAACAATACCGAGTGCACGCTGGCACTTCTGTAACACCAGGGATTTTTATTTTTTTTTCTATTTGTGTCAACTGTTTTATCATGCAGCAGCTGTAGTACAGTCTGCAGAAAAGTAAGAAATAACTTCCACCCTGAAACGTTTACCAGAGCAGTGAGCCAGGTACCCAAGCAAAATACTCTCAACTGGGGGTGGGGGTGGGGGGGTGTCTTTCTTGACATTCCCCAAAAAACAGGACTATTTCCCCACTAAAATGCTTCCTCCAAGTCAGACTCCTTGGTAAGCTTGGATGAAGAGGTTCAGCCCTTCTGGGAGGCACCACTGAGCACTTTTTACCCTGTAACGATGTATTTTTGCAGTGGCCAAATGAAGGCACAGAGTCCCACACAGCTCAAAAGCCCTTTGAGCAGGGCTACCCCCTCCACCTGGCAGCTGGACTGTGCTGGCAGGGGGCTGCTGAGCAACCCTGACCGTCCTCATCAGAAAGACAAGAACCACATGCTGACCAACATGCAGTCAGTGGAGGACCCGGGGGAACTCCAGGAGCCACTGTCTCCTGCCCACGAGTCACCTCGGAGTTCTCCCAAAATGGCTCTGCACGTATGTGGAAAACATCTCACTCCACACAAACATGATGGATGTCCAAACCCCACAGTAAAGACAACAAGTGACACATGCCAGAGATTTAAGAGTTTTACAAACACCGCAACGCAGCCCTGCCCCGCGCACAGAGCAGGGCAGGCACTTCATCCCAGGAGGGGCCCGGTCCCCTCCTCCACCACCCAGGGCTTTCTGGTTCAGAAAGGGCTAACTTCTAGAAAAGCATCAAAATTAATCACCTTCATGGTTGCTGCATTCTTGATTTAATTTTTCTAGTATCCACTCCTTGCTGTGTTATGAATCTAGCTGATAAAATGAAAAGCTCTTTTCACTTTAATAACTTTTCTCTGTGTAGACAATTGGGTCAGCCTCTGTTTCTACACTGAAGTCCTTAAATCTCCAGCTATCAGGCAGGGTTCCAGATTATTTTCTGGCCTTTTACTTGCACCAAACTTTCACTTGATTTCACCTGATTATGCACAGAGTTGCAAGAAATGCAGAAAGCCAAGGTCCAAATGGAGAAGTTACCATTTGCCATGCTGTGCAAAGTTGCTGTGGCCACCAGGTTTATCCTGAAGCCCAGTAGATAATGTACCTGAACCACAAGGTGAAGAGTTTGAATTTCCAGAGCTGGGCTGGGATGTGTGTACAGGTTGGAGCCTGTGCTGAAGAGGAAAGGCCGTGCACAGGATCTGTGGGACTGGGGAGCCACCCCAGCGGGGGCTGCTGGGGAACCCAGCACCACAGTTACACCACAGGTTGCACAACAGTATGTGGCTCTGAAGGGATTGATCTGTCTATAGAAAAAAAATCTTCTGTATCATGAATTATCTCTTTTTCAGCACCTCTGACAGTATCTGTGTCTCTGGGAAAAGGGAAAACCAGTTAACATCACCGCTGCAGTAGGTATCTTGGCAAGGCAGCACATATATTCCATCAAGGAGGTGGTATTTGAGACAGTGTACTTTATCCTCACAAAGCCATAATGCTGCCTGCTACCCAGAAAAAAACTTCCCTAGCTAAAAACACCAGAAGTATAATCCACACTGGTTTAGGAGTACATGTCCCTTTTCCACCATGAATTTCTGCTGCAGATCACAGACCTTACTGTGACATCAACTCCTACAGTACCTGGTGGGACATCAGCAGACCAAAATCCAACAAATTGGTGGCAGGGAATTACAGCATATGACTAAACCCAAAGAAACTGTCACTCCTGACATGGGCTTTCAGGTCAGGTACAAATACATGGAAGGTTGCACCTGCCACAAGAGCATAAAAGAAGTATGCTGTTACAGAGATTTCACATACCACTGTTTGTCTGCACCACTTACTTTCATCATCGCTGCCAGACAAAATTATCCCATACTACAAGTTTAAGGGACGTACACATAGATGTCAAACTTGCAAGGTTCAGCTTGCTTTTAAGCTCTTCGTGGAGACTACAGAGGAAATACTTAGAAAAAACCCCCTGTCTTCTAGAGTGCTGTGTCTAAGTCTCCCTCACCCATTCCCTGCCTTGTTGACTGAGTCCCAGGGTTCCTGGCTTGACACTCAATTTGCTGAACTAAAATCCAGACCAGCAAAGCAGATGACAAGCTACCTCAGAGAAAGTTAACTGCACCTCTCAGGTTTTACATGCATGAGAAAGAGGCACTGTTTCGACCTTGGGGATATGACATCCCAGTATATTTTGTGAAGGACATACACCAGGGTGAAACACAAATCTGCATGTGAATCTGAGGCTTGAAAGAACATCAGCCTTCCTTACCTACTGCAGGTCAGCGCAAACTGTAACTCAGCCTAGAGAGAACAGGATGAAACAAAAGAGCCTGTCCAATTATGCCTGCCTCAGGTGAATGTTTTTAGTTGCTCAGGTCTATTAACAGTGAGGGTAGCACACCTGTATATAGGCAAATGGATCTTTGCTTGAGAATTACCCATGCAGAAATAATCACCTGCCTATCACCAATCTTTGACTTTCATGTTGCGTTTTAAGGACTGACTTGAAGGTAGGTGCCTGCCAACTCTGCTTGTGTTCTCCAAGAATAAATGTTTATCAAAGGGAGGGTTTCCCATTTGCTGAGCTGGAATTAGTTACACCAACAGGGTATCAAACGGGTTGTTACCTGTCACCATTATCAAAGAGGAATGTGAAGTACAAAAACTAAGCAGCAGCAACTGAGCACTGGAGCTCGGCAGAGCAAGAGTGACATGGGACAGCCAAAATGTATGGGCACAGAGGGCTGGAAGGGGCTCTCTGAAGTAGGGTTGGGTCCCACAGCCTCACCAGGGCTGCACTGCACAAACCCTTCTGTAAAGGGGTCCTGCAACAGCTTAAAATAGGTCTGAGTTTCAGCCACACTTCTCGCTGGAAATATGTTCCAAAGTTATGGTCACGGAAGCACTGTTCGAAAACAGACTGTGGTTTTTAAAAGTCATTTGTTGTCACTTATACCCACTTGTTTATGTGCTAAATACGATCCTTTAGCTGAAAAGGGTTCCATTCCATCTCTGTGCCTTTTCTCTCTTTCCCCCAAAATGTACTTCAGATCCATGTTTATCCTCTTCTTAATAACAGTAAAATGTTTTGTGTCTTACATAACCCCTATAAGACTCCACAGACTAAATATCTTAAAACAAACAAACAAACAAACAAAAAGTGATATTGTGTCTTGATTCTTGCAGAATTTTTTGAATTTGCTTCATACTATCTGCTAGTAGAATCCATAATCCTTTACCACCATCAGCCTATTGAAAATGAAGAAAAAGCAGGCATTTGGGTTTGAGCATCTTGAAATCTTGAGATTATCATTCATCCTCTTACCAGCACCTTTTTTTTCCTCATCCCCTCCCTTTTTTTTTTTTTTTAAATTTTTTAAGTTATGCATCTCAGCATGGCTTTTGTTAATTCTCCTATATAATTTAAACTGAACCAAGAAACTGCTCGGTCTTCGTTTAATTTACAAGATCACATCTACAATGCCCTCATGATACACCATTTCCAAGTTTCAAGAAAATCTGCAGATCTGTTGATCACATGCAGGAAGTGTTTGTTAACAAGGCTGCTTAGAAACCCACCCTCGCACTTTCATATGCAAGTGCGTGTCCAGATCTCCACTCTAACCATGGTTATGGAATGAAAAAGAAGTTTATTTATGACTCTCCAGCAGCCTCAAAGGCATGTTTACTGTGCAAATTTGGAACTATGCTGTCGAGTCATACAAAACATGCAATTCAGCTGTTGTTATAATATAACCTCAGGTAATTAAATGTGAGATAAAGGTAGAAAAGCAGATGAACTGTAATCTGGGAGAACAAGCCCACCAGCACAACAGCAGCTGCCCACATTCTCCGTGCCTAGACTGTAAAACCGAGGCTGACAACACGATTTGCAAAGTGCTGAAATCACCCAACAGCACCAGTCATAATCTGAGATGCACATTTCCTTCAGCCAAGCATTTTACCACTATTACCGGTGATAAAACTGGCATATGAATTAAAGGTTTGAGAAAGGATGATGACAGTATGGAAATTAATCACACATTAATTTAAAACTTCCGACTGTCTTGGCATTGTAAAGCCATCACACTGCCACATCCCAGAGAGGAGTGACACACCTGTCCACCACCCTAAGGAAAGACAGCCTCCTATTCCAGGCGTCTTAAAGGCTATTAAGTGTTTTCATTGAGTTGCACCAAACCACTTTGGAGGCTGGTGTTTTAAATTCAAAGTATCAGAAAGCCCCATTCGAAGTATTATAAATTCAACAGTGACACTGCAGCAGACAGGGACTTATCTTTCAGACTGCTGTGATCGTTATTAACCTTACCAGCCACTTTTGTTTTGCTAATTTGGCGCTTCACCTACGAATAACTGAACTTCACGAAATAAATTACATAGAGCAATATTAGTGCTGTTCTTACTGTATTAGCAGGCATCCATGTATGTAATTCATGCACAGTGGTTTCTGAGTATATCCACACGGCACATAATGCCATTAGGCACTGATGGGTTGGCTTGCAACCAAGCTCGCATTTCATGGAGAATCCCTCCTGGATGGTGGAACCCAGGGCAGAAGGAGAGCAGTTCTCTAACACAGACCTAAGAACTCCAGAAAACCCCCAGAGGTGCCTTTGTGATTCTTATCTCCTTCTTGGATGCAGAGATTTGGGGTCTTTTTTTTTCCTTCCCGGAATAATGATTTTTTAACAAATCAGTCAGAACGCAGTCTGCTAAAATTAAAACAGCTTAAATTGAATGCAGGACTGTCACACATTGTCAAACGTGCTACAGAAAGGAAGGAGGACAGAAACAACTTCATTGCTGCTTCACTGCTGTCCAAGTGTGAGTTTGCAGTTGCATGGAAAGCAGAAACCTGAATTTAAGGAGTTGATAGGCAGGATTAAGGAGAAATGTATCTTCTTTTTAGGCCCCTTCTCGCTTCCAATTCTTTGCTCATCATTTTATTGAGGAAACAGATCTCAACTGTTTGGGACATCTGCTCTGTAATTCCTATTTCAAAATTCTGAAGTTTTCTTAAAATCCAGGTTTGTTGCCATTTTGGTATGATTTACAGAGACTGACTGTAGCTAAATGAGTCAGAGTACTGCAAACCCTTTTTGTTTTGTTGTGTTTTTTATTTTAACATTGAGAAGACCGTTCCATTTATGAAAGAAACACGGAAAACTCTGCATTAGGAGCTTTAAAAGGGCCATCCAGACAGACTGTGCTCTGCTTGCCAAAAGTGACACCCTGAACCCTGATTTCCAGTGCTACAGGCCAGGCAGAAAAACAAAGCAAACATTGGAACAACCTTGATTGTATCTCATCTGACCTAACCAAGTGACAGCTTGCTAAAATATTTTTGTTCTAGATACTTGAGGAAAGTGTTTTCGGATGTCTTGACTGGTACACCTGCAAAAGGTGGAAATACATGCAGCACAAATAAAGGTTGGATCAGATGTAACTGTCTTCACAGAGCCTGGAACCACTTCTGCAACGATACAGCTGAGGAAGGGAAGAAAACAGAAATACTTCTCTTCAACTTTTTATGGAAAAGACTCCCTTGAATCATAAAACTGTAGCTGGGAAGGGACCTCAAGAGGTCCCCAGTCCAGCCTTCTGCTTGAAGTGGAACCCTCACCAACACAAGATCATTTTGAGTGGTGGTGATGTCAGGCTGAACCTCGAGAAGCTCTCAGGAGGGAGAATCGACCACCTTGTTCAGAAGCCTCCTCCAGTGCTGCTCTGCCCTGCAAGAGGAAAAGCTACTCCTAACACCACCTGATCCTTTATTTCAATTATTAATAGCAAACTTCAACACAATCTCCTGTATCTCTCCATCTCATCTCTGCTAAACTTATCTGTTATGACAGCTATTGAGCAACTGGATGACTAAAGATGGCAGACACTATGACTGTATGCATCCATCAGAGCCCACGTTTAAATAAACAAACCCACTATTTTCAAACATGGATAATCACCACATCAATAGACTTATTAATTGGATTCCAGGACATGGTTGGATGCATGTTGCAGCAGCAGGGACTGGCTTCAACAAACACTGAGCTCCATTTCATCCATATGTCTCAAAGATAAAAGAAAAATTGGAGTGCAATCAAATGCAGTGGATTAAATAACAAAAGAAATCAAACAAAATGGACATAGAATTTGTTTCATCATATACATTCTGTGCACACATACACACCCCGCCACAGTTCTGAGCATGTCAACAGCTTATGATCCACAGAATAATTTAGGTTGGAAGGGACTTCTGGAGGTCATCCTTTCCAAACACCCACTTAAAGCAGTGCCAACTTCGAAGTTGGGTCCAACTCTGAAGCTGGATCAGGTTTCCTGGGGCCCCATTCAGTCAAGCTTTGAGTATTTTCAAGGATGGACAATCCAAAACATCCCCCTGGGGCTCTGATATGACCTTTGGCCATTTTTGTGGTAGGGAAATTAAAAAAACCTAACTATTATAGCTTATCACTGTTTCCCATGTTGGAGCTTTTGTCTCTGTTGGCTCTCACTGTATCACCACAAACCTGCCAGAAGAGCCTGACTACTCCTGCTCTACACTCTCTGCTCCACCCCCTCCCTTGGGGCAGTTCAAGTCAGCAGCGAGGTCCCACTTTCATCCATCTCCTAAGGCTGAACCCAGCTCCTCCCACCTCTCCTGGTACATCTCCAGAGCTCCCTCAGCAGCTCAGCACCAATGTATTGTGTGCCTGTATGCCAGCCCATGACGCTGCACTCCTTTCCTCATCAGAAGATGGAATTCTTTGCTACTTGCCTTCAGCAGGAAGGGGCTGCATTTAGGGGTCAGTCTCCCTCTCCTATGTTTCACTGTGTTCAGAATCATCTACAAGCTCTCTGCTGTAAGCATAAAGTATAACCATTGCTAATGAAAGATGACTTCTTTCAATACCTCCAAGACCGTATGAACCGTGCAGGATATCAACCTGCAAATTTATCTCCCTTACACAGAAATATTACTTGACTAGCAGCCACAGCCCTTCCAAATTAACTTCACTTACAATTATTTCAAATGTTTTCACATCTTGCAACCCTAGCACAGGGAATGGCAAGCCCCTGAGTACTGTTATTCCCAGGCGCCCCTGAACAGTGTTATTCACAGGTACGTGGTGCTCATGATATTCCTCACACCTTTGGCTAGACAACACATCTTCTATTTCTTTTTTAATCAGGTTTCCACCATTTACTTTCCCTGCTCTGCTGGTTGCCAGACAAACAATTTTTCTGCTGTACTTACTGACGCTTACAAAGTGCACCACAAAATGTGGGGGTATCATTATAATTTCAGAATTGCTGTATGCCAGCACTCCAAAAGAAAAGCAATTCAGTGGAGCTCCTGCTACACAGGACTGCCACACACAAGCTACCAACATTAAAACACTTTGAGAGACACTTCCCACTTCTGTTTCAACACATCACCTCCATTTACATTCAGTTATTATGTTAAGTCTACACACAAAATGAATCCCAGTTGCAACTTCCACTAAGTAATCAAGTAACTGAGCATTTTAGAGCCACAAAGAACAGATTTTGCCTTTTTTTGGATATACTAAACCAGCCCTTTGTCACTGCAAAAAGAGAGCTTGACATCTGAGATATAAAATGCTCAAAAGAAGGCTGTATCAGTTAATCAAAAGAGAGTGATGACTGCAACAAACTTTATCAGTTCTGACATGGCAAAATGAGAGCAGGAGACCAGTATCACAGGCTGGCAATTCCATTAACTCTTTGTATTGCTATATTTTTATTTATTTTTGACTGTTCATAGACTAACAATAGCCATGTGGTGAGTAAAAAGAATAGCAGCACGTAGAGGCCACTGTTGCCAAGTCTCAGTTTTCAGGAAAATGCCTTTAGCAACTCTCCAGTCCACTGAATGTGACCATGAAAGTAGGGAAAGAGCAGGTCCTGCTGCCAACAGCAATCACAGCAGACAGCCCTTTTCCTCTAACCTCAGAATGACTTTAACTATGTCCATGAGAAACTAAACTATTTAGACTCTGGCACCATCACAAAAGCTAAATTCAATGGGAGATATATCATATACGCATTTTATATAAACAGATCTTTCTTCTTGATTTCTCAAGTGCCCTTTCATTTCCCATTGTATCCAGCTCTTACAGACGTTCCTAATTCCCACTTACACGCAGGTTCAAGAGCTAATTCATGGACACCAAGGAGTAAACTATCAACATCACATTTTTTACCATCAGATCTCAGTATCAGCTAACAAAGCAGGTAAGCAATGACAAGCAATTACTGTTTTCTCACTCTTTACAGATAAGCCATGTGATGTTCTTGCCAGTTTGACAAGTATTGGTGTTGCTGGCCCACTAACCCCAGTATGGGGGAGATTTTAGAGAAGTATCTGGAGGAGGAGGCACTGGTGCGAGTATTCAAACAGCACGAACAAAACCAAAGCATCGTTCCATTTTTTTTTTCTCCCCACCTTCAAGGAAACTGCATTAAATGGTCAGGGCCCTCAATTCCTCCCTGGAGAGGCTGAGCTATTACTCCTTATCAACCTGATAAAGCCACTTTTGCATGGCATAGGGGGAAAGTTCAGCACTTTGTGTAACATGGAGCACAGTATAATGAAACCTTACGGAGGTTTGTGTACAAGTCAGGAGATAACAACTAGACTGACAAGGACTCGAGTCTGAGCACTGACAAGAGAAACTGTCAATGTGTGCCCATCACATGTGCTCACAGCTCTGATTTTTTCCTGGCAGTTCTGGGATTCTCCAATGGTAATAAGAAGCAAAATGAGGTAAGTCTATCATTTGTGGGTTCTCTTTGATTAACCATCCATCAGGGTGTACAGACATCGATATTTGCTGTCTTCTCATAATGGCTAGCTCCTTGCTCCTTGGAAGATGTAAGGGGTTTTGCAGAGACAGCAGAAGTGCCCATCTGCAATCTCCAGGTAATAACCTACATGCTGGAGGAGGACATACATGCCTTGCTTGTCAGGATCCTTAAGACAATCTGCTTTGTGTGGTGCAAGTGAAGGTGTTATTAAATCTTTCAGGTGGAGAGAAATGTTACCGAGACTAGCAGAGCAGCTAAGGCTTAGCGACTTTGAAGCTCAGTCTGGGAGCTCAGACTGAGAACCAGCTGGCTGGAGAGGCAGCTGACAAATGTGTTCAGCCTGGGCAAATCCTTTTATTCTAGTACTTAAACACCTTGGACATGGCATTAAAAAGGGTCCTTCTCACCTGCTGCATCCTCCTGGAGAAGAAATGGGGAACTGTCAAGAAATAGGCCCTCTCAAAAGAAAAATATTAACTGCAGAAGCAGCACAATAGCTTCACTGGAAAGGGAGGGAAATAAGGGAGCCTGTTCCTGGCAACACTCCTTCAGCCACAGCAATTCAACCCCTGCACTGAGGAAGCATCTACCATGACAAGTTATTCCATCTAGTTTTAAGGTCAGCCACGAGAGAGAGAAAGCCTGCCCACAGTATGTGGCTAAATACAGCAACTAGCATCCATTAGCTGGAGAGCATGGAGCAGCAAGGCAGGAGAGTCTGCAGGTGGGAGGGATGAGGAGCAGCCAGGCTGGGCCCACTGACCCTCCTGCACCTCTGGAGAGCAGGGAGGAGGTGTGCAGTAGCAACTCCAGCTATGGGCTATCACCTGTATGTACATAAAAGTGAACAACAGCTCAAGGTGCAACAACCAAGGTGCATTAGTTGTATAATCCTCTGAATTATCTCCTGTCAAATCAATGGTTATCTTCCTGCATTTTCCCCTGTGTTTCTAATGGAATTCAGTGTCCCCAGCAGTGAACTGTGTCACGGACTGCAAGCATACACAGTTTTCAGAAATACTACTAGGAACTGTCATAAGTACTGTTTAGTGTTGGCAACCTTGGCTACTCTGAGAAAGCAAATGAGCAGAACAAAAAACACCCAACAACTCCAGCTATGTGGGAGACAGTTCACACGAACCATGGGTGAAACTACCGGAGGGAAGGCTGTCACAGAGAGTCTCAGCAGTCAGGAAAGGCTGGATGAGAATGGAGGAAAACAAGGTGACAACAATGATGAAGTTTATCTTGCTTAGGAAGAAAAGAAGGAGCAGTGGCAGCAGGGAGGGTGAGAACACGAGAACAGCCTTCAAGGATCTGGGAAGAAACGACAAGATGAAAAGGAACTTTTCTTCCTTTTTTTTTTCAAGTCACGCAAATGGACAACAATTCATAGTCACAAAGATGCTGAAAGGGAGTTTAAAGTTTGAACGTTTGGGGTAAACTCCTATACCATACTCTCAAGATATAAATATACTGACAGCTAAACACTGCAGCAGCCTGCTGAGGAAATGGTGGGCTCTTCTCTCACCAGAAGTTTTTAAGAACATGCTAGACAAACATCTGTTGTGAACAGCTTAGAGCAATCCTGTCTGAGCAGAGAAAGGCAGGATGAAATCGGGACATCGACACACGATGAACACCATCCAGAGGAACTAATACTGCCCACATTATTGCTTGTTTTTCAGGCTGCTCTGGCACAATCTGAGTCTCTGGATCGATCTGGGTTCGTACCAAACTTGGGTGCTTCGACCTGGATGAACCACCGGCAGCTTCCCACTGCAGTGAGCAGGAAAGGCTTGTTGTCCACAGCTGCCAGGACACGACTCCCTCCCACTCACGCCTCAGGGTTCCCCTCTCACAGCTCTGAGTCCTCTGAAAAAGGCACAGCAGCATCTGTTTTTTGTGATGTTGTTAGAGTAGCCATTTTCTCTGAGCGATATTTTCATAAGGCCAACTCAGGGCCTGTTTGCTACTCAGTAAAATTCCCAGTACAACTCGATCCATTTAATTTTCAGCACAGCAGAAACACCAGCACTGTAAAGTTGCGAAGTTCTGACCCAAGACCAGAACTTATTACTCAACTAGGAAAAGCAGATGAGCACAAGGATAGACAGTTCTCCAAGACAGAACTAAATCAGAATGGTAACACGGTAGGGTTGGTTTTATTTATTCATGTAACAAACCTGCATAAATGGTCAGCAAAAGCAGATGAAAGTCAGCATTGTCTAATTTAAGGCAACACATTTTGTAGGGAATAATTTAAATCAACAGTACACTTCTCTGGATTCTAAATTAACTGTAACCACTCAGAAAGGCACTGGACATAAGTACCTAAGTAGATGCTTTCAGTGAGGTGCTCCGTGCAGGCACAGTCGTGAAAGGAAACTAGACATTAGAAAGAGCATGGATATGGAAGAATACAAAACTACATTATTGTAAAAAGGCAAGAGAATTTCTGAGGCAAAATAACCTAATACCTACATCAACTGTGACTTGCCCTTCGACAATGGGGTTGACAAAACTCCAGAGAGCTGTCTGAGAGAAAAGACTGAGCTGGGTGATCCCATTTCATACTTGCAAGAGAAACAGTAATTCAGCTGAATGTAAAAGTGATAAATTTGAAACAGTTAAGTCTTTTGTTTTAATAGCCCCACAACAGATAATTAACCTCTAGTCAGTGAGGTGCCCCAGAGCAGCATCAGAAGCAGGAGACTTGGAGAATTCCCCTACAGGACAACGGCTTAGGGCAGAAATGGCATTAATCAATGACCTCACTGTACTCTATACTATAATAGATGCATATTAATATTCATAGATTTTTAGGACTGAATGGTCCACTCTATCATCCAGTCTGACCTCCATTCTGACACAGGACATGTTTTAGCCAGCTCCTCCAGCCTCTGATTCCTGTTAGGCTTTTCTCTGCTAGGTCAAAAGAGGTTGCTTTATAGGAACTAGCTCCCCATTCTAATACAGAGGTTCTAAGGTGGGTGTAATGCAAATTTTGGCTCAGCAAGATCTGGTGATAAAGTTCTGAGCTGAGATCCAAGTGCAGGAATTAAATAAACCCTACGGTTGTGCCAAATAATCCAAGAGGCAGGAAATGGAAAAGGCTCTCTGAGCGTCTGCAGTAGGTCAGGAAAGTACGTTCTTGGTCCCTCTCCAGACCCCTTGTTTCAGGCTGTGGCTGCACCTTTACAAGGCCACCCACAAATGCAGCATGGGGCTTTTCATCATGCAAGTCAGCAATATTTTAATGTTACAGATGATGGAATCACAGCACTCCCCATTAGCTAACAATTTTGCGATGGCAGCATGTTCAGGTCATGATACAGTTGTTTTTAAGCAATTCTGGACCTAAAATGCCCAGGAAGCAAACAACATTTTTCTTCTTTTTTTTTTAATATTTTTTTTTAAATTATTCTCACCTCTGTGACACTGAAAGAAAAAACGGGAGGATTTGTATTCCTGATTTTAAGACGGTTCAGCTTTTGGGTGACCTCTTCTCGGAAAAGGTTAATTCTTATGAACTTCAGAGCTTAAATATGTCTCAATATAAGCATTAAGATCCACCCAAAAGGGATCCTTTCATAAAATAAGAACCTAAAACTTAGTATATTTTAAAGCTATGTAGTTTCCAACTGTTTCTAACTCACTATGGGTTTTATGGAAACGAAGGGCAATAATTCCTACCCTGATGCACTTTCCTGCAGACTGATACCTCTGTGACAGAAACTGTTAATGAAAAAAAAAAAAAGTCTGTTTCCCAGTCTAAGAACCAAGCAGCAACTGAGGCTCTTACAGTGAAATCCAGGGAGGGAGGGAAGACAGAGGGAGACTCATTCCTGTATCACACCCCAGAGCTGCAGAGAGTCTGCACCTGTTCCACTGCCTTTACTCCTGTGTCCAGCCATGGTGGGAACCAAACACTGGGACATCCATCACTTTTACACCTCTTGGACAGGAATAAAAGCAGCCACACCAGAAACTGCATCCTCAGATACTGATGACAGCTGACAGATAAACAGAGAAAAAAAAGTAATACTGCTACCTCCTCCTTTGGTGCCTGATCCAAAGCTCTGCCTGCCATTCCCTGAGCAAAGCATGGAAAACCCCACCAGACTCAGACAGGACACAAGCCCAGTAAAACCACTTAGTGACTACAGTGTACAACCAGCAAGTTATTGCACTGCTGCACTTGTTTCCCCACACAATAGTCTTGTCAATTAAATAAGTTTCAACAAGCACAAGCAAGATTTTATTCAGAGGAGCCTGAAACAGATCAAGCCTGATTTCCGAAGTGGGAACTGAGTCCTGCTGATCAGGGCAGGGCAAGTCCCTCCTCTCCACTCTGGTGCCTCTGAAATGCTGAACTTTCTCTCCAGTTCATTAAACACTGTTGTAAGGAAAGGCCTCAGCGCATCCTGCCAGTTCAGGAATATATTAACAGTATTGGAAACCCTTTTAATAAATGACAACCACCTGCCCCCAAAATTACAGATGCTCAGAAATGCAGTTCAATTTAAAGGGCAACCACTTAGGTCAGAGATCTGTGGCGTGCAGATCAGTCTTGGCACTGAGGAGGGATAAAGGAGTAAACACCAGCAAGCCACAACAGTGGGGTTCCTACAGAAGCTGCAGGTTGGACTAGCTGCAGTGTTTAAATAAATATGTATAGGATATGTGCATTATGAAGTGGAGCTTGCACCTTATGTGAAGAGATCCTGAGTATGAAATTGTGTCCTCCTTCAGGAGATTTCACTGGGCTTGCTGATTTTTCTCCTCCTGCTGTTGTGCAATGAAGGAGCTCATCAATATGGGAAAAAAAGCTTCGGTCCCGGAGGCAGCATGACTGAAAACCCCTGACAGCATTAGGAAGTCCATAAATTCCATACTTTCCTACCCAGAACCTTCCATTACTTTTTGCTGTTACAGTTGTTATAACAAAAAATGTTGAGGTTTAAGTGTTCTCTGTCTAAGCCCCATAAAGACTCTCCTAAGGCTACAAGGGGGAAAAAAAAAAAGGATCCCTGCACCTGTGACAGACACTGGAGTGTCAGCACAGACAGGCAAGATGCTGCTCCTGCTCCAACAGAACCAGCATGAGTCTGTACTCAGGACTCACAGAACTAGAGCCTGACACTGGCACTTTCCTCTTTGGAAAGCACAAAGGTTTTAGGAAAGGGCTACAGAGAATCAGCTTAGGTTCCTGAGCAGGACCTCTACACAGCTGAATAAAACTAACAAACCCTAAGATCCCATAAAAGCCCACAGACTATTTAAATCATGTCCACCACCACCAAAGCTGGTGTCATTTCAAGGAGAAAAGGCAGCAGGTAGAGTCTGGTTAATGGCAACACTCCTGAAGTCAGCAATCCACACTGCATTTTACCTGAGCATTATCATGAATTATCAACATTTTGGTGAGCTTTCTCCCACTTCAGACAAGCCTGCAGCAAATGAGGGCTCTGTTAAGGGACATCAAGTACATGATGGCTTCACCTGCTCCTGCTGCTCTGGGAGCAGGAGGCAGGCAGCAATACCCTACCAGGAAGCTTTGAGGGCTCACTCAGAGGAGCCATCTTGGTTACACAGAGGGCAGAAGTAGGTAGTACAGTCCACATTCGGCAAATTTTCCCAATTAAAAACCATTTACCAGTACAAACAGGGCTTTTGCAACTTTGGACTCTCGTAGCCAAAACTTTACAAAAGAAAAAAACAAACACAAAGAGTTTCAACCTGTGTAGAGCTCTAGGCTATATATTTCATAGCATGACACACTTCTTCAAAAAAGAAAAATCAAAGGTATTTTATACAGAAGGAATAATATTCTATATATACTCATTGCATGTGCTGGATGTGCTTTACAAATATAATGCTGCCATACTGATTCTTCTTACAGCCACTAAAATAATTTGTTTCAGGCTGAGCTATGCTGTGCTCAGTTTCAGCACATGGCAAATTACAGACAAGTCATAAACATGCCAACCCCCCAGTTTCTGCAATCATAGAGGGGATTTTGTATTTCTTTTATTTCCTGTCTCCACTGGTTTCCTTCTCCCCATCAAACACTCTTTAGAACTGAGATCCATCAAAACCCACCAGCAGTCTTGTCCTAGTCCTACTTTCTGCAACATCTTTACAGCCATGTCCAGGAATGGTGGCAGCCCACACCAGGACTCTCCAGGCTGAAGAAGTCCCAGAGACGGGTCCAACTGCCACTTCCAAACAGCCCAAGCCACCTGAGGTGTTCCTGGGAACCCAACAGCCTCTGCCCCACAACCAAGCAACAGTAACTTGACTTGAAGAACCTGCAGTAGAAAACTTAAAAACATGGACCAAGGACAGATCCTCAGGCCAATCATCCAAGCCAATTCCTTTCAGCTGACTGTACCTTCACATACACACTGGTTGCACAAAGCCATAACAGAACTGCCAGAACAAGCCCACGCTGGACTCCAGTGCAGGACCAGGGAGACGCAGCTGCTGCCTCCGAGTGACCTCTGCCACGTCCCAAGGCACAGCCCCCCCACGAGAAACCACAGGGACCAGCAAAGCTGACACCCCAGGGCTCAGAAGGGAATCAGATATTTAGCAAGATTATGCTATCTGCTAATCTGATTAGCCCCAGAGACTGCAGATAAACATAACAAAGAACAGCCGGACACCAGCTGTAAAACCCATCCAGTCAAGCAAATAGCGCAGCTGCCCAGAAAAGCTCAGCATCTGGGACCTGTCGCATGCAATGCTTTTAGGGAAATGACAGACTCGCTGCTCTCACGTTAGACATGGGGAAATGTGTTAATCTGTTTACCTTAAATGGATTTAACCTCAATCTGAAAAAGAGAGGACCGACTCAGGATACATACAGCCAAGACACTCCAGCAAGCAACACACAGCGAGCAGGAGGCAGCAATCCTTGACACCATTTACACGGGCTCGAAGGATCAGGCAGGACACAGGTCAAACAAGAAACGTTAAGGGATTAAACAAGCACACTTGTAATTAGGTGTAATGTTGATTGTCTTCTGCTCCTGAAATGATAATCAGGTCCCACATCTAATCGCTACACCCACCTGAGCTCCAGGCTGATGCTGACAGACTCTGCAGCCAGCCCCTTCCCAGCACAAAAAACTCACAGCTTGGGCTGGGGGTGGAGCTGGGATTTCAAAGGAAAAACTGTGGTTTTATATAAACAAAATATTTAGCAGAGAATTAGCAGAGAACCTATCGTGCCTTCCTAACAGGGAATGGGCCACTGAAAGAAGACAAAAAGCCTCCCGACTCACCATACACTGGCTGCTACTGTCACAAGTGCAGCAGGGAAGGCGAGGGCATTATTTAACATGTCCACTTGACGTTTTTAAACACAGGAAAAACAAGAGCAACTTGCTCAAGGACTGCATTCATCACTGCCTGCCAATTACAGAAACAAAACTGATCAGTCAGGGGGACACGAGTGGCACACCAGCTCGGCACACGGCCGCGGAAGCACACGCACTCTCTGAAGTGTCCCGTCAGAACAACAGGCATTATGGAATATACAGAAGCAGGTCTGAAGCTCTTTAGCAACTCTCTGGAAAAGCACTGCCCTCCTTTCCTAATTAGCAAACACTCTGTAGCAACCTCAACCTTCCCTACAGTTCTCACTTGAACTTTTGATTATCAATTCAGATGACTTCTTTCCAAATTCACCCCAAGGTTCTCCAAGATTGAATCCTCGCACACACTCTATGCTGAGAGAATCAGCTTGTCTCCCTTCGCCAAACATGAAAAAGGAAACCCTTTATTTCAGGGTCACCCAAATGAGACCAGAAACAAACTGAGGCCAGATGACTTCCCCACCATCGGAGGAAACATCAGCCCAATGGTATTGCCACGAAACCTGGCTGCAGCTGCCAGGAGAAAGCACAGGATCACCAAAGAAAAGGATGCCCAAGGGGGTAACAGGAGTTGGAGACTAGCAAAGTTCAGAATGACACGGACACCCAAAGGGAGAAGATAAAACAGTTCTAAAGATATTGTCTAAAATATGCATTTTCTGTTTTTATGGCAAACATAACTAGTTGCTAGTATTCAAATGCAATTATGCAGAGGCTGATCTATAAATAATGCAAAGCCCAGAAAGGAGAGATCAACGCTCATTTACAGCATACCCCATGCTGTACTGAATAATGTTATGCCCCAGCTTTTTCCATCCCCATAAAAAGGAAATACAGTCAAAAAGCTAGAAAGAAGAGAAACGTCTCCCCAATTTCCCAGTCAAAAAGGAAGAGGACATCTAAATCAAGGTAAAATTTAAGGTACAACTTTTGTAGATACATTTCTGCATTTCCAACTCCCCTGCTGTTTTCACACACATGTCCCCAGACACTGCACACAAGGTACCACGGAAATACATCACCTCTCACCCTGCTGCAAAGTGCTCTGAGTAGCTGCCCTACAGAAGCAACGACAAAGTTGTGTCTCAAATTTCTTAAATGAACTGTCTTAGTCTGTTGCACAAAGGAGTGAATAATTTAATTTGGAAGGGACATGTACATGTCAGCTACTCTGACCTCTTGCTCAGAGAAATACTAACTTTAAAGCAGTGTTTAAAGTTTAAAGAAGGCAGCTCAGGAGCTTGTTCTGCTGATCTTTGAATATCTCCACAAATGAAGACTCGCAAGCCTCTTTTGGTTCCTTTTTCCAAATGACCACCACCACTCTCACCATCAAAAGGTTTCCCTGTATAACCATTTGTATCATCCTGGTTGCAAACTCTGATTTTTGACTTTTGATTTTCAGTATGCACCTCTAGGAGGAGAAGCACTTCCATTTTCCCCAAAAAGAATTTTACTTCTTGATTGCAACTACTGAATTTTAAAACAGTTCTTTAATTTTTTAAAAAATTTATTCATGTAATATCCTTACAGCAACAATACCTTCCCACACATCCTCTCTGCACAATCAGATTTATGCCATTTACATTGAAAACTAAGGTCTTTTTCCCTTACTTATAGCTCAGTTAGCTTTGTTATAATGCAGTTTATAAAATTACATTTAATGGAGAAGGGAGCAGGTAATTTGTTTATTTCTGAACTGTGATGGCTAATGGATGGGGTGGGAATAATGACAGGATATATATTATGTTATGGCTGAACAATACAAGGAGAGAATGCATGACCTGATAATTTTTATCCCTCATTAAATTGTCTATTGAGCTGCTTTTTCTCCATATCAGCTTTTAAAACACAAAAAAACCACAGCAAAAAACAGCATATTACTTCAAATCACAAGATTAGTCTTAATTAAAGCAAAAATTACTCATCTGTTTCTTAAATTCATTAGCCATTACTGAAAATACACAAAAAACCCAAGGAAATCAGCATAAGGAGACTAAATGTAACTAGCTGTGTTAACCACCTTCCTCCATAAACAGAGGCATTTTAATTTCCATGTCTGGAAGGACAAATAATGCCTGTGCCACACTGAGCATCCTTGCCAAGTCCTTCCTCCTCCCCAGCAAGCCAAGAGCAGAATGGGAAGCAGAATCCAAACCTGCCTGCACACTCAGATGGAGCAGTGTCACTTGAGCTACATCTGCTTTCAGAGGCTCTTCTTGGCTTTTCCAAGACAATGGTTCTGTACAAAGCAGGACCACCTGAACTGCCATTCCTGGTTTTGATTCACTTTCTTCAAGGAAGAAAACGCATGGGCTACCAGTGGTTTTATTTGTGTTTGATGCAAAGAGCTGTAAATACACCACAGGCACTGTCTTGAGCCCTGCCTGGGAAAGGGCAATAGGGGAAGAAACACCTAAGGACACATGGAGAAGGGTACCCCTCCATACAGTCCTCTGCAAGGGGAATCCCAACCAAAATGGAACAGCTTCTGAGGCTGATGGGCTGAACCAGGCTCTTTGGAAAGTTACCAGTGCGTAAAAATCCATAGGGAAAAAACAGGTTTGCAGACTGAGATCCAAGCTATGTGGCATGCAAATTGTCTCCAGTGCAAAGTAGCACATAACTGAAATATGGAGATGAGGGAGAAATGTGAAAGTAACCCTGGCCTAATGATGGAACATTTTCATTTCCTATAGGGAAAATGACTGATATTGGTCAGCATCAACTGTTAACAGGCTGGCTATTATGAGTTTCAAGAGAACTTTGATCCAGATCACATATCCCATTAACAGAGACAATAAATGACTCTCACTTTCCATTACACAATGTGCAGAAATAAAGCTCACATGTTGAAATGAGACAGAGCTCCTTGATGAGTAAGAGTGCTAAAACACCAGCAATACAACAAAATGCACCAAATCATATGCACCAAATCCAGAAGACAAAAATGAATGCCACTGAAAATATATGCACTCAGTTTTGCAGAAACCACCAAAAAGGAGAGTTTCTTCCCTGAGAAACTCACTTTTACTCAAGTTTCTTCTATTTCTGCCAAGTATGCTCATATGGCAACTGAAAAAAACATTTGTGGCATTTGATTCCCAAAGTCCACACAGTTGAAGAAAAAGTTTTCCCAGAAAGCACTTAGATAAAAGTCCTTTTCTGTGGTTTAAGCAGGAACACCACTAGTCAAAGCAAAAAGATGGAGTTGGCTGATGGGCAAAGCACCAGCACTCTGAAACACTGCAGAGGTCACATCGTGGCAGAGAAATCCTGCTCCATAAAGCTTTGATGTAGAGCAGCTCACAGAAATATCTTCGTTATTTCACTGAAGTACACTGCTGCTGAAACCTTTCTTATTCAGTGTTAAATAAGCTGTTGTTGTTCTTTAATATTAAAAAAGACTATTAGTTTCTCTGTCAGCATTTCAGACAAACATGCAACAGGCAATACAGAAGGTCCTATGAGGGTCTCAACTGAGTTCAGATTCATCAGTACATCAGTGACTTCCAAACAAAAAATGCAGTCTAAACTAGCACAAATTCACCTCGAACTCATGCCTGCCACAGCAGTAGCACAAAGCCGGGGTAAGAAACCCAGCATTCAGAGATCAGGTAGTGAGGTGGAGGTACAGCAGCTCACCTTTCCACTCCACCACCTTTTCCTTTTGACTCAAAAGGCTTTCTCTTTGTAGTGTAAATGGTGTAATTTATATCTGCAGAAACACACAGTGGTGTGGCTTTTTTACATGTGCCCCTAGTAAAGGTTAAATAATGGCAAGAAAGTCTCATTTTGGTTGTAAGATATTGTGGAGATCCCCATAAAACAACTTCTAAAGAAAGCCACTGCAGTGGTTTGAATATCCTGAATGCTAGGAGTTGAGAAGGAAGAACATCTGCACACGTTTTTATGGTCCACTCAAACCTTAAGTGCTCCCAAACACGCAGCAGCTAAAATGATGCTTTCGATTTAAAAGACACAAGTCTATAAACAGCCTACATCATGATCTTCTCAATTTATCTAAAATTTCCTCCACTTATGTTTACCTCATCCAGTCCCAGCAACACATGCTTCAATTCCCCAGTCTCCTCCACCCTTCTGTGAGAACATGAGAATTTGGAAAGCTAAAACCCTACCAAAACCTGGAATAACTATTTGAAACAAGTGAATTTGTCCTTTAATCCTGTCGGGTTGTCAGTACAGAGGCCCCAAACACCAACTGTCCAAAACCAGGCAGATCCCACACCCCCCCCCCCCCAAACTCTTCCGGCTCATTCATAGTTTTCCCTGCTTTTCACTGCACTCGTACAGCTGCAAATGCACTCCTATAATATGATGGCTGAAACAAGATCAGGAGAGTTTTCTTGAAACGTGGAGGAAGAGGGTGGGGGCGCAGGACCGGCACCAGCTGCCCATCAACATTCAGGGCACGCAGCTGCTCCCAGAGGCATCCCTGGAATTCAGCTTGGCTGGGGAAAAAACAACCGCCACTGCTTTTTTCCTGAAATTTCACCTAACTGCTGTAACACGCCTGTGTAGTCCTGCCCAAATTCTTATATGTGTTTCAGACACTTCAGTGAAACAGTTAAAGCTCAACGTTTATATTGCAGGAGTGCCCTTGTTTGCACCGCTCCCTTTGTTGCCATCTGTCAGGCTTCCTCACTGAAGCTTCTCACAGGGAAAACATCAGTAATGGCAAAACAGCAGGAATTTAGGCAGCCAGCTACCTCCTCCTCCAGACCTTAAAAGGTTTGCGTCTGTATAATTTTAATAGGGATCCCTTTTTGCTCCAACACAGACTCTGAGCACACAGCCACAACCAAATAGTGCCAGTACTTCAATAATCCATCTTACTTTTTGTTTTTCCTCTAACCAGTCTAAGGCCTCTTCATTTTCCACTTCCTTCTGATCACCCACCCAGATCCCCCATGGCTGAGGCAAGAACATGCAATCCAGTGCTATGAGCCCAGCTGGTCAACCAGAATGCCCCAAAACACACAGGATTGCAGTGAGCACCCTGTTCCCACGTACACACACAAGCATTAGCAGAGTCACCAACTCCCCTGACTGCTCATACATGTGCTTAGGAGAAAATAAAGGATTTAAGAACAGGTGTTATCTCAGTTTCTCCTCTGATTCAGTATCAGTGAAGGGCCCCTGCCTCCCTCTCCACATTTTGGAGCCAGTCCTGCAGACCAGCCTCACACACCGTTTCAGAACAGCCCACCACAGCTCTCTTTCCCCCCTTTTCTCCCCCTCCTTTTTTTTTTAAGATGGAAAGACTTTGAGTAGGACTGACTGTGTTACACGTTTTCTGAAGTGCTAAGCACTTCACTTGAGGTATGAATCATCAACAGTGACAGCAGCAGAAACATCTTGTCATAAGCAATGAAGAAACTTCAAAAGTATCCCACCAAATAATTTACAAAGATTGCTTATCCACAGTCAAGAGGGTTTGCTTATAAAAATAATTTATAATTTAATAATTATTGCAGGGACAAAAATATAACTACCCAAAGAGCTTCGAAAATGTTAAATGACAAGAAGCAAAGGGGGAAGGAGGGAGCATCTCTCAGGCACCTCTTGGGGCTCAGAAATGCAAACCTTTCTAACATACCTGTAAGGTGATCTATCTGCAAACATGTTGAGAAAAGTATTTAAATTTCCCCAGGCAGATGCAGCTTTTCCCTCCTGTTCACCCTTTTTGCAGTTTAAAAACTTGTGCTCACAGCCCAGACTCAATCTCTCCATAATTTCTTATCAAGTCTCAAAACAGAAGCATCTCTTCACTGTGCTTCCAAGGGACATGCAATACATGCCTCAGCATTAACACTCACACAATGGCAAGCACTAGACACAATCTGGAACTTTCTGTAATGTGAAAAGTGATGAGGTTTTGTCCCAGCAGTAAATCCTCTCACGCTGTAACCAGAATGGCACCATCTTCTCCATTTAGGTTACATTTTACTTTTAAAATTTACTCCCCTTCACAATTAGGGGCATGTCCACACCTTCTGGAATTCAAACCTCTGAGACACCAAAAACTGCTTTAACCATGAGACTTTTCCCTCCCAGAGTCCCAGGTTCCACTCAGTACACTCCTTCCAGCTTCTTCAGCTAAAAAACTGGCAATTCACACCACCCGTGTCCTTCCCTGCAGACAGACCATTCACTGCCAAAGCCCTTCTGTCTCAAGCACTGAATTAAATAGGTATCACACACAAAAAGGAGCTGCTATTGCATACTGTCCAATTCTCCAATTGCCCAAAAAACACAATTAGGCTTGAAATGTGCTGGTTTCCTTTATTTCACTGCAGCCAGCTTACACACATACCCAGGCTAGGTATTCTACTACTCATATCTTGCTGCTTCTAGCTATAATCCAAACCCAGAAGTTGATGTGCTACTTCAGGCACAATAAAAGTATCCCTCTGGTTTCTGAGCCCTTTCATCTGCTTTCAGAACTCCACAAGGAATGGATGGTCTCAGTACTGCTGGATCTGGCCTCACCATCTCCTGGGAAAAGAAAAAATCCTGCCCGTGTATGGTCCTGGAAACTTGAGTCCTTGCAAAAAATGCTGCATCTTGGGAGAAATTTATTTGCTATCCAAAAGAAGCAATTTCTTTTTTCTAGTAACATGTACATGTGCAGCAGGTGCTAAAAGGCAGCAAGAATAAATTATTTTAGGCATGTGCGTATGTGTGCAGACTGACCTTCCGGTACACAGCCTAATGAAGATCAGAAATCATCAAGTGCCCTGCTACAAATAAACTAAAATCTGGCGTGTACGCTTAGTAAAGCATTCAAGTGACTTCAAAGGCCTCTCTCAATGCAGAAAAGAGCTGCATTAAAATTCTGAGCCTCCAAATCTATTAAGCATTTCCAAACACAGGAGGGCGAGCACCAGGATTTGTTCAGCCGTTGTCCTCGGGAGAAGTGTGTTAGCCCGGTCAGCTGGCACAAACAGTGACACAAACCCCTTCCACCAGCTCAGCGACCTAACAGTCAGTAAATTCAACCTGTGTTGTCAACCTCGTTTGTGAAAAGTACTGGTTTATCTTTGTGAAAGACAATGTGCTACACTTCTGAGGGGCACCAGATACTTCCCCAAACACACCCCAGTGCACTTGGGTCCTGGACATGGCAGAGCCAGGAGAGGGTCATGCCGCTCCTGCAATGCATTTCAAGGTACAGATAATCCTTCAGGAGCTCTGTCTTCTGCACCCTGGCCAAGAACTGACCACAGTGGTGAAAGTCCTGGTCCCACCGTGGTCCCAGCCAGAGATGCCAGCAGCACACGGAGTGTTTCAACAAGGGCTGTCCTGGATGACAGAGCTCGGCAGAGGGGAGCGGTGAACACACACGCAGGCTGGAAAATGGGATTCATTAATCAGGTCCCAACTGCTCCACTTCACTAGACAGGAGCTCTTTATAGACACTGCCTCATTTATTTATTTTTTAAATGCCCAGATTAGTTTAGTGTGAAGCTGTTGAGAGATATAATTTGTCTGAGCGGATGATCTATAGATCACTGAGTGAACACTAACCAGGCTCTTGCAGTCCACAGAAGAAACACACTGTGAGCTCTCCTCCAGCTGCAGCACAGGAAAGGTGAACCCTTTTTTCCTAAAATTTAGTACCCAGTAGCCTGGAGGTCAAAGAGATGGCACCTCTTCTTACACGCTCAGCCCTGACTGCGGGCGGAGCTGCAGCCTCTGCCTGTGAAGAGCAGGGCCCTCAAATCAGAGGGAAATCAGCAAGTGATAACTAACCTGCCATTCAGCTGGGGACAGGCTTTTCTCACACAAACAGCCTTTTCTCCTCGCATCTGTGAATATATGCATATTTAAAAAATAAATTATCTTTCATTCAGATTAGTTACTAGAATATCTCTTTCTTTGCTGAAGCAGATTTGTTCCTATGGTTGTATCTACTGCTATTCTGGGACTTGGTATTGTTTTCTCACTATTGCTGGAGAAAATGTTCAGCAGCTAATTGCACAGTCAAGTCCTTTCACATAATTTTCACTTTGACAAGAGTAATTAAAAAGCTAAACGGCTCGAGAACCAATTGATTAGGTCTGCAAGCAAAGCTCTGTTTGGGCGATCCTGAGATGCACGTGTACAGCACCAGCAAGCTTTCAGAAAACACAATTAGGAATGTGTTCCTCAATGTTGATAATTCAGTGTGGTTCTTGCACGACCTCTTTTATTTGCCCCATTTGTATCACGTTATATTCATACATGTGCTGTACATAAACCATGCTTGCAAGAGTCAGGAAAATTAACCTTACAGGACAAGTTACAGAGTATTTTCCTTCCACCATCCGTATTTGCACAGTCTCCAAATAGCTGAAGTTTGCAAATGGACTCAAATACCTCCCCTCCCGTCACGGGAATGAACCACATAAGGCTATTTTGTCGCTGAATTTGAAAGACTATGTATAATGAAATTACTGAATTTTTGCTGCTCTGAATACCTGTACCACAGAAAAGACTGTTCTAAGAGTAACCCTGTCTGTAGACACGCTCTCTGTGATACAATGCTGAATCACCCATTTGCTCGCCTTAAAATTGCTCCAAGTCCTCCATAACAGGACTTCTAATATCATTACATTTCAAACTACATAATTGAAATTATAAAGTAAAGGGCTTCAAAATTACTGCAGATGTACCAAAATAATGAGCTTATGAACAGCAATGAAATGGGAACTCTTGGAAGCCTGAGGTTACACACAAACTTAGAGATGTTCCCTATAATTTTTTTAATAAAGCTAATGATTCTATTCCAGAAGGAGAAGTTGAAAGGGTTTTCTTTAAACCACTTCCTTCTCAGTAAGGTTTGGTCAGTTAATACATGTTCGAAAAATTGTCATGAAATGTGCAAGGTTTAAAGCCAATGGGAACTTGGAGTAACAATAAATGAGAAACTGTCTCTACGCCTACAGAAGAGCAGTCAAACACCAGGCTCCTCCTCTGCCACCTGATGAGCAAGAAAGTGCTGGTGCTCTTCAAAGCCAACAGCTCTGGCCTCTGTATGAGTGTGGGGCATTAGACACAGGTTAGAGGACAGGTTCACGGCAGAGGTCACCAACACACACAAAGAGATCTTTGAATAAAGCTACAGCACCACCTGAAAGAGAGCTGGGTGGAGGTGTTCCTGCCTGCAGAGCGGTTTCAAACAACGGAAATCTAGTGCCAGCAGCTAAGCCTTGGGTCTCACTCTGCAGCAGCATCATACACCACTGCTCCAGGCACAGCAGTAGCTCAGGGACACAGAACTCAAACCCAGAAACTGTTCCTTTGGTACAAAAAGCCAAAGGGTGACCTAAACTGTCCCGCACAAGTAACACGTCAAATCTTTCAAGGGAAGTCAAAGACGCAAACCGAACTGTGTTGTTACATAAGCAGACATGCTGAAAGAAGCCATAGGAAGGCTTCACACATTCACAAATGTGTGATTTAGATGACAAATGTAACAAATTAAAACCAGCTTGTTAGCTAATAGAATATTTAATTATGTACTATAAACGATGACTTAACATATCTGGGAATTTAACCAATTATTTTCAGAAGGCGTGAAACGCTCCTGAGCACAAAGGTTTTTCAGCATCTCAGCGCTGTTCCCAGCATCTCTTTCCACCTTACCTTGTTTATAGCTCTATTCAGTAATAGTTTTTACTTGTTTCCTCGATGTCTTAATTTCCTGCAATAATACATCTGCCATGAATAATTAAGCAACGCATTTGCTGCTCGCTGAAAGCTGAACAAGTGCTATAAATCAGTCCTGGGACCCTCTGCCAGCACAGACACAATCAGAGATCTGCTAATGCCGGCATTTCTTTTTGCAGGTGAGAGGAATGGAGCACAGAAACACCCGAGGAGCTGCTCAGCAGCGCCAGGCTCTCTCACCCCAGAGATGGCATTTTGGGAGAGTGCTTCTCTGCATCTTCTCTGAAACAGCAGGACTCCAAAGACTGTTCTAGCATTTTCCTGGTGAGGAACAGTAAACTTAAATGTACTATATTCTTCGCATTTACTCATTTCTCACATTTCTGGGTTGTTCGCTCTTATTTTCCTACTCCATAGTCAGGAGTAGGAGAGCAGAAGATGTCCAGAGTGCACATCAATCCCTTCTCAGTATCAAAATGATGGGACTACTATGCGTTCTTTGCTGTATTTCCACCTTATTCCTCCTGCTGCTTGTGGTTCAAACCAGGATGCAGGCTACAGGATAGCAATGAAGTGCTGAAGGATCATCTGTAGTCAGGCCCATTACAGCCTCTGAAGGTTTATCTTGCCGATTCACATTTGCTCTCAGACAGCTGGGCATGCTGCATTTCTCACTTTTTTGTATATGAAGATGGAAGATAACAACAAACTACAAAAACAACAGCGATAACACTTCCCTTCAACACTTCCACTTGCATCCATATCAGGGGAGGGGAACAATAAAATAACTTTCCACTACCGGAACAGGATTCACCTTTTAATTGAAATGAGGTTTACAGTGCAACCACTTCAAGCTCAGCTGTGGAGCATGTGAGCCTCTCCAGCTTGGCAGAGCAGGTATGCTAGAAAACTAATCAAGATCAGGTATCCAGCCAGGCCCAGGAAATGTCAGGCTGGCCATTAGAATTCCACGTCTTAATTTGAGAGTCTCCCCAACTCACTAGAAGGGTGCAAAGACTCAGAAATTTATTTTTCTTAAAGACCAAAATGTAGAACAATTCATCATTAAAATTTCCCCACAAAACACTCTCATGCAGAAACAAACCATATAATGTTCCTGGTTTTAATTCTGTTGACAACAGATTGTACATATTTTAAAAACGTAACGTTTAGCAGCTGTGCTGCCAGTCTGCAGAGTTTGCATATATAGCTGTGATATTACCATACTCTATTATTCATAACAGGCAACAGACCTCATTCTTCATCTTGTGAAAAATAATTGCAGTTTGAAGTCAAAGTCTGATGGCAAAAAAGCCGCCCCAACACAATGGCTAGAGTTCTCAGAATTCAGGAACTCACGCAATGGCCTGCATCTTGATTTAAATCAATTCATTAAAAAGACAAATCTCCTCTGATGTTTTTGAGAAAGTTTTCCAAGAAGTACATGGCTCTTTTATGAAACCCAGGAAAGGAGAAGTCTAGGTGGGTAAATAGCTGCTTCTTATCCACAATAAACATACAATGACTTAACCATAATCTTTTAACATAAAGCAAGAGACACTCCCATCTCATACAGCCCTGGGACTCCACTCACCAGACAGAAGTCCATGGGTTGATGCATAGCTATTGATAGCAAGAATAACTACTGGAAAGAGAAGGAAAAAAACCTTACACATCTTCCCTTCCACTACCACTGACATTAGAAGCATTCTATACAAACACACATTTTTAATACATTTTCCCTTTCACACACGTAAATAAGCATTTAGACATATTTTAGTCAGAAGGTCTTGCAAGACCTACAGCACCCTCTGCAACTGTCTCCCGAAGAGTTTTGTGCAGCCAGAAGATGTTTCAATGCACCCCACAAGAGTGGTCAGTGCTCCTGTGGACAGCAAGGAGCGTCGCTCTCCTGGAGTGGTCCACATGCAGAGCTTCCAACCTGCTGTGTGTGCCATGCTACAGAGGCTGGCACTACCACCCTAGAAATACCTGACAATCGCTGCAGGACAACAGAGACATTTGGTGCCATGACAGAGATGGGCTTTTGCACATTTCGGCAGCAACTACGGGACACACACCAGAGCCCCCCGCCTTGGGGAGCAGAGCCCCTGCAATCGTGGAAGTTCAGACACAGGTCTCTGCACAGATATATAGCATGGGCAGACAACTGCCTACAGGCAAATACATAGTATGTACAGAGAGAAAGTAACAAACCCAGCACTGCCTGCTACCATTGCAGAGCCAAGCTAATTGTACGGCTTCAGAAGATGAACCGCACGCTGTAACAGGCAGCTGAAAGATTTTCAGTCAGTGCACAGACACGGGCAAAAAGACAGCAAACCTATGAGGGTTCATGATGAAACTACATCTATTGGATATTTTGAGGTCTCATTTTATTAATGGCATACCTTCCCCTAGCACAGCTAGAAAGTCAGAGAAGGGCACTGTGGAGGACTGAGGACCTGGAAAACACTTTCACACAAAGTTACACAGTCAGAGGGAAGAGAGTGATTGTCACTTGAGAGGAGGATGAAAAAGGACAGGATAAAAATATCAGAGTATCAAGTGACCCAGACAAGACAGGTTGGGAGTCTGTACCTTTCCTGATTCATAAATGAAGACAAAGAAACATTCATTTAAGAAATCACACTGTCTATTCAAAACCTATATGAGGCAACACACTCTCTGCTTGCATTTAAGATTCCAGAAATTCCTCCGGAAATTCAATTCCATGCCCAACAATCCTGCATGTCAGCGAGCATTGCTTAGTGCCTGACCCAAACTTCTCAGTTGCAGTTTGAGCACATAATTTCTTCTCCTAGCACAGGATGGGTGAGACCAGGTTCTCCTCAATTAATCCTTCTATTCTGGCAGTGGGATGCTCAAGATGAAATGTTTCACTGGAGGCCTTACCAATGTGAGCAGAGTAGAAAGACTATCTAATGTGTCTTCAAGATGGTACTCCTCATTTCTGCATATCACTGTGATGTCTGTGCCTCTTATAACAGCATGGCTTTGTTGATTCCTGTATGGTTTCTGATCCATTAGCACTGCAAGACCTTTTCTGTATACCAGCTGTCTAGGCAGTTGTCTCATTCTGTATTTATGTAGCTGATTGCTCCTATTTTCAAACATCTATCCACATTTTTCCTTATTGACATGCATCCTCTCAGACAGTTTCGCCAATTTGTAAAGATCATTTTGAATTCTAATGGTGTCCTCCAACATGCTTGCTGCTCTTCCCAGCTTGTTGTTGCCTGCAAATTTAATAAGCATGTTCTCTATTCTATCAGAGAGATCATTACTGCAAATGCTGAATGCTACCAAACTGCCAAATACCCACCCTACGAGCAGATGTTTCACAGGAAAAAGTCTCATGAGGGAGCACTGAAAGCTTTACTAAAGATAAATGACATCTACTGCTTCTCCATTCACAAAGCCTGTTATCCTGTCATTAAAGGAAATTAGATTGATCTGACCTTGACAAACCTACACTGGGCATTATTCCTTTGCCCACGTGGATGTAACAATATTTAGAGTTGTTGCAATTAATGAAGTTTACAGAAGTAAAAATAGAAGTCCAGCTTCTGAGAACAACTTCTAATTTCACATAGGAAATAGGAACTAATTTGAGTGGGGAGAGAAAAGGCAAGAATATGAGCTGTTTCTTTTTGCATCTCCTTAAAACATGGAGCATTTGTTACCCATAGCTGGAGGCTTATGTTGGGGCAGCTTTGGGATAAATGGACCTAGAGTTTGACACAGTCCACCAATTACTGTAACACAAAATTATTCATAGTCTCATCTGTAATTTGACATGAACTTGGAAAACACCACATGGTATACTACATAAAAACTACATATAACTCTTTATATGTTGAGTTCCTTAAATTCCTCAAAATTACATAGGAAATGTCTCACACAACATACTACAGATTACAGACAATGTTAGAATTTTTGAACTAAATTTGCCTCAGAAAAAAAAAAGCTTTATCTGCAACATAAGACTGAGTATCTAATGGAAAAAGATGTGGAGCACTGCACGGATGCTGACTGAACAATAGAGGGATTTTGTACTAATGTGTAAAAAAGCCCCCAAATCACACTCTGCTCTTAAAATAGGGCACAGAACTCTGCAGTCCTATGAACAGTGGTGTATTTTAGCATTTGAGGGGAAAAAACCCCCAAACTTAGGTAGTTAAACATGTTAAATGTTCCATGCATTTACTAATGCAGAATCAAAGTTCAACAGGCATTGTCAAGAAAGACAAGACCAAGCCCCTGCGGCCTACAGGACAACCACAGAGCAACCTCAACAAAAAAAAACAACTTTCTGCTTGCACAACTGCCTCAAGAAATAGACAAATGCAACAGAAGAGAAACTCTGTGGTGTCAATGTGAATTAAGTCTCTCTGCCCACACTCCAGGTTGGGCGCTGGAGGACCTGGAGGCCTCTGCTGTGCACCTCTGGGTCTTTGGAAGGCTGAGACAAAAGCGGCTCTGGCTGCGTTCGCAGGATGAATATACAGCTAATTTAGTTACACACCAGCTCAGACAGCATCCTCTACTTAAAAGATTTAGCATGAAATTCCCTTTATATTATTCAGCAGCCTATTTTTCTATGGGTCACCCCTTCCACAAATCAGGTTCCATTTTCTCTTGACATTACTACAGATGCACTTTGGTGGTCAGTCGTTTTCACAGACACTTTAGAGTAGAGATCTATAAATAACACCACAGTCAGCTTTAAGGGTACAAAAGTATTTTTCCACTCCCTTCGTTTTTAAGAGCATTCAAAGACAACTTTTGCAGAAAGAACCAAAAAAACCAAATGTCCAACTCATAAAATAACAGCCCCTCAACTTGAACTCTGGCTGAAGACCAAGCAGGGCACACTTCAGCCATACAACAAACTCATAAAAAGCTGAAAACAACAGGTTATAACTAAGGAACTCTGTGTAACCCCTGATAAACTATATGTAATGGAGCATAAAAAAGGATATTGGAAGTGTATATACTGCATGTATAAATGACAAGTCAACAGCCAGGACCACTGCCTGTTGTATCAAACAGAAGTAAAGGGAGCCTTTCCAGGTCTTGAACTACCATCACCATCCTCCCAAGAGCCACACTAAACTCTATACTCAGCACGGCAAGAATGAGAACACTGCCAGGACAAGGCATCCCAGTCCTTTAAACAGGAATATAAAAGGATTTGCTCACGAGAAAATTTTGCTTCTCTAAGGGTTTTCTTGCATCCTGAAACTCCCGAAAGTTTCTGACTGATGCTTCATCACATCAGTATTTTAACCATTTTCAGTATTTACCAAGATTCTCACCACTCATCATTCAGTTCTTCCAAAGGATCTTCCCTCTTGTAAATTAAACACTGAATAAGTACGATACACCTATAGCCACCTCACTTCAAAGTTGTCTTTTTTTTTTAAACAGAGACTGAAATCCTTTCTGAAACCAACTCTTGCATTTACTCTCAAAAGAGAGAACTTCAGTTTCAAGCTTGAAAACCAAGGAAGTTCCACCTCTGCCTTACAGACAACACCACAGCGAAAGTGAGAGTTTGGCAACACACCCACACAAGCCCCCAGTTGGTTTTGACAAGTGGGTGAAAAGGGACAGTCCCACCTGCCAGGCACAGCTGTGCTAATGGTGAGGCTCAGAAAGGTTATTACAAATGAAGTTTTTCAGGGCAAAAACCTTACGTGTGTAAAGCTGCTGAGTATTTCCCGGTCTCTTTAAAACCCCTTTTCAAAACAACCTTTAACAGAAGTAACACAACAGTTGAAGTGCACTTGGCTAAAAATTAATACAAAGAAAACTGTAGGTGTTCTGCACCCTTGTAACAAAGTGCAGAGGCTCAAGAGTCATTGTTTTCTCCCAGCGTGACAACTAACTTGTAAGGGCTTCTTCCCCTCATCTTTGAGGTGAACCAATGAAGTCATCACATGTAGAAAGAGTTTATAATAAAAAAAATAAAAAAAACCTGCATGAAAAGCAGCAAAAGCAAGCAAGAATTCTCTATGTGATTCATTTGAAGTCTGCAGTATTAACCAGTGCCAACAGTGGACTGATTTTGGTTCTTTCCATGACACCCTGGCTACTTCCAGAGAACTCGGTATAAGCTCAAGTAGAATAACTTCATGTATCAGAGACAAACCAAGTCCACACCTCTTCTTCACATGATGACTTTAAAGCACCAACTCACAACAGTCACCCTTGGTGTAATGAATCTCTGTTGGAAAATGGTGACATTTCCATTTAGTTTAAGTTTTGACCAGGTACTATCTACGTCTCAACCTAATTTTACAAAATACATTCCTTGAAATTGTATTATTAATTACGGGGCTGTGGGGGGGAACAGGGGGAAAATGAGTAATACATGCAGTGAAGGGCCATCTGAAAAGCACAGTAGGACTGCAAGTTCATTCCAGCCAGTACTACGTGAAATGGAATATAGCCTGTAATTATTTCTTTTTACTATCACGTGAGTATCCGTTAGCCTTGTGAAGGCTTAATGTTATGATTCATAAGAGAAAGCCCAAACGTAACTGACATTCAAAGCAAGTTCTTGCATTGCAGGTTACAATTCATACAAAAATGTAAAGCCATCATCCACTACAAAATGTGCTTTAATTCAGTGATCATATGTCAGTAAAGTGTGCAAGGCAAAAGACATTTCTGTGACTTAAAGCTTTCAATAAAACCCCGCAGTGTTTTCACACCAACAAAATAACTGAGATTTGTCTCTGGCACAGACAAAGCAGTGATTCTCACAAGGGACTAAACACAGCATTCAATTAAGAGTGCACCACTGCTTTTCAGCTCCTGATACATAAAGATAGACAACTAAACAGAGGAAAAGCACCCATGAACAGATGCTTTTTTTCCCCCCACTCCTTTTTAAACCAGGCATGTTCCCCATCAAAAAAGGCTGACTAACATTCTGAGCAAACAAATTTCATACTCTTGCTTGTTCACAAAAATGAGCTTGATCATCTTATATTACAGTATCATTCTGAAGCACCAATATAATGAACAGATAATGAGAGGGAAAAAAAAGCATCCCTATTACCACTTCATTGCTTTTTACAACTGCTCAGCTAAAACACTGAAAGCTCCAGCAGATCTCATACTTTTCCCCTTTCTGACGTCAGTACTACCAGTAGCAAGCAGCAGCACAACAAACTGTACTATTTAATTGGTTTCCTGGCACTCCTTTCCATCTGCAAAGAATGCTACCATCACTACTACAGGATATTTTAAAAATCTCCTTAAATCAGCCACGACTGATTAACATCTGTGAATAAATGCAACTAGCTTGCAATTGCATTTGGAAAGAAAAGGGTAAGCTTTACCAAGATTGGTAGTCAGCTATTAACAGCACAGGACCTGTGCAGAATTACTCAGATGACTGGATGAGCTGGGATCCAGCAAAATGCCCTTTAATGTACTTAAGGGCAGATATTCTTGAGCAAAAAGCCAAGTCACAGTAATGAAATACAAGTTTGTGTCCTGGGGATCAGAGGCCCGGAAAGGGATTCAAAGGTCCTTGACATCAAAAAACATACTGAAAAGTCTGGAAGATTAGTGAAGAACTATAAAAATTATATCTGGTCAGAAGAACCAAGACCAGCCCGTTTTTCTACAACAAAAAGGACAAACTTTCAGCTTCTCTAACTTCTTCAATTTAACTTCCTTCTCCAGGAGATTTCATTAAATAGTAGAAGTCTTCAGCCCAGCTGACAGATGTTCCAACATCCAGTGTCTGAACCCAAAAAATGCATAAACGCAGCCTGAAATAAATACAGATTTGAAGAAGTAATGACTACTTGCCATTTTTACAGATCACACAGGACATGGGTAAATTCTCTACCATTTAGTCTTCAAATCATGATTTGATAGCCTCCCAAAAGGAAGCTACATGCTAGCTCGTTCACAGCTATTAAAAGCAGATGCAGAAATTACTAGCTGAGATTATACAGCCTGTGCTACGCAGGTCAGAGTAGAAGACTGCACTGATCTGATTTCTGGCCTTAAAATCTATGAATCTACACTGAAGATAAAACTGTAAGCAGTTTTACTGGTCTTCTGTATCACTAAGGCAATATGCACACTCTGTTTCAAAGATCAAGTGTAAATATACCAGCCCCTCACCATTTGTCACTGTGCTGGATAATTTACATGGACACTTAAACACAGGAACTCCCTTGTGAAGGCAAGAGAGTAACTGGTTGTGCAGCTGAGTCCAAATGGTGTGAATGGCAAGTGAGAATGCTTAGCCCTGCAGAGCAGCAGTAAGGGGTTTAAACACGGAGTGGAGGCAAAAGGAGTGGAGGCAAAAGTTGGAGCCTACACTGTGGTCTCCGCGCAAACCACTGGCCTGAGAGCATCCCTGCAGACTGACCACTCAGAGCTGCCTGAGAGCAAATGGCTGAAGTTACTACAGCACCCCTGTGGGCCCAGGAGCCACCACTCCTCCAGGACACCAGGAAGAGATCACTATGTATTTATGCTGCTCTCACATCCTCTGTAGGTCTTTGTAGTGACCACCACTGGATGAGGGATTTGGGGCTAGGCAGACCTTTGACCTGACAGTTGATGTTGACTGATGAATGATGTCAGCTTTAACAATACATAAAAAAGACAAATGATCATGCTGTGATCTGTTGTGTGTAGCAAACGAAACAAATTCATGTGACTCCTGCAAGTGCTGGAGCTAAAAGGGCCATAAATGCAGAGAAAGATCTGTTGTCTACTGTATACATGGTGTTTGTCCTCAGAGCATCCCTCCTACCTTGATGCCTGCAACATTCAGTTACTAGCAGGCAGCATTTAGGTATTTTACAGAAAAGTGTGGAATCCATTTCTACCTAAATATATATATTTATTTTTATGATGAGTAAGGACACCAGAAATAAACATTGCCCAATAACTGTGGTTAATATTTCAACCTGTCCCAATGCCTCTGGTCAAGGGGCTTTCCTAAACAATATTTTCCATGTTCTTTTCACTGATGGAATATGTCAAGCTAGTCAAGGTGGAATTGCAGAAAATTAGTATTTACCTGTGCTGCAATACCTGGATCCGATCACATCAGTTACACATAATCACTATATGCAGGGTTTGGGGACAGGCAAGCAAACAGGAAACCTGAAAGCAGAAACTGATGCAAGAGGGCAGTGGAGAAGCCTCAGGTCCAGCTTTTGGGATGGGATCCTGCTGTCCAGTTCCCCAAAGTGGCCATTTTCCAGGCTTGCACAACAGCAAGTCTGTCCCGCAGGGGTGCCCTGGAGCAGCTGTATTTGGGGTTGAGCTGTTGTTGAGGCATCATTCAGGTTAAGAAGCAAAGGTAGTGGAGCTGAATCAGGGAGTCAAAACCTGCCACGCTACTCCTGGGTCCCAGGAACACAAAACACTAAGAGCAGACAGCAGAGTTGGGAGACAAGAAAAACTAAGTGCCATAGACGATGTTTCCTTCAGTACTCTTCCACCCAAAACCTCTGGACAGCACCTCAAGTGCAAGGAAAAATCCCTGGCAAAGAGAGCTCACCTCAAGCCACACGTCTAGGAAGGAGTACACTTCTTTTTTCCCCAACCTTCACAAGTATCAGCATCTTACCTTCCTGTTTTCTTCTTTAATGTGCCTCCTCAATCCAATTATCATCCCACCACCACACGTACAGGATGCCCATCTTTCAGATATAAAGCAACCCCTTCTTACAAGGGGCAGGGCAACCCTGAGACGCTTCAGACTTGCAGTCCTTTCTGACCAGAGGTGGTGGAAGCCAGAGCCTTGCCTTCACCAGCACCAGTTCACTGATGCAAGTTTCATCCATCCCCTCAATGTAAGCCAAGCTTGCTCTACCCTTAGAAATCAAAAGGTGCAAATTGTTTGTTTACCACGTATCAATTCACAGGTAGTTGGTCTAATTTTGCCTTAGTTCTTTCCTTCTACAAGGTCACTTTTGAAGTGGTTTTATTCCTTAAGCCCTTTGAAATTCTGTGCAAGTCAAACCAAGATATACTGTGGTTAGAAAAGGCCTTGGATGGGTCACCTAGTCTCCTCCTCTGGCTAATGGAACCTCTGCCCAGGACTTTAAAAACGAAGCATAATTTTTAAAAAACCATGCAAACAACATAACACATTGCTGATGATTTCTGATGATAGTATGGATTTTTTTCCTGTTTTCTCTGTATTTTTGTTTTGAGAGAGGATTTTTTTTAATTTTATTAGAGTAAATGACATTTTTGAAAGCTGAAAAAAGCATCTTTTAGTTGACAATTGCACTGAACATTAAATGAAATCTGCAAAGCCATTTTTCCCATGCACAATCAAAAGCTGACAAGCAGGGAAGCACAGAGTGCATAAAAAAACCCACACAAGCAAGCTGAGGGAGAATGGGTAAAACAGCCATCCTGAATCAGCTCGGAGCTGCTCTAATGGAATTAGGGTCACCCTGACAGAAACACAGTCAGATCACAGAGAAAATTTAATAATTTCTTACTGCAGTCTGTAAAAGCCAGGGAGGATTTGGAAGAGCTTTCTGCCAAATTAGCACTTCTGTATCCACCGTTCATGCACATGTGCCCCTTCCCACTCACCTTCTCCTCCCAGCACCCCACCAGAGAAGCCGGGAATCCACCACTGTGGTCCTGCTGTCAGGGAGGCCCCCCCAGCAAGCCTCTCTTTTTTCTGACACTGCCACACAGTTTAACCTTTGGATGCCCCTCCAATTCCTCATGGCTGACATTATTCACAGCTCCCGTAAACTCAGTTCCAGGAGAGGTATCGTGGAGCAGCCGGGCGCTACCTCCGCTAGGTGATACATATTCAATCTGTTTTATCTCAGGTGTTAACATCCAGCTATCTGCCAGTTGCCTAATTGTCAGGAAGGTATGGCAGCAACATTGAAACGTGTTATAACAACAGAAGCTCCAAAGCACAGGTGGGGAAGGTAGGGAAGACTCAGTTGTGGGTGCTCCCTGAACACTCAGCCACCGAGACACACTGCTGTCAGGAATGCAGCACAGCCCACCCCCTGCACTCCTTCCCCGATCCTGTAGGAAGCAATTCTGAGGACTGACTCCAGAAAGTCCAGGGATAACTCTGCTCTCATTATCCTGTTGCTTTTAATTGGGGAAATGCAGGAATGCCTTGCAGATACAGAGGCTGCCCATCCCTCCACTGTCTCCAAGCAGCACTGCAATGGGGAAAAGAAAGGATCACAGTGACATCTTGGCAACAGCCATAACCCGTGCAAATAAACACTCTTTGACTGAGGCCAACAGGATGCTATGGGGACCAGAAAACTGAGGAATGCGCATACAGGGTGCTCCTTTCACAGCATCCCTCTCTAGCTTCAACAGGAAGCTCCAGTGTGCATATACTGTCATACCTTCCCCTTGTCCTTCACTGCTGTCCTCAACCAGGACTTCCTGATGCCAGATTCACTACTGTATCTTCTTGTCTACATCACTGATGGAAGGACATGAAAAGCTCAAGGTTTGGGGTAATATTTTGCCCCCTGCAGAGGCACAGAGCAGGTCCTTTCACACAGGTCCCAGCCCCTCAGAGTTGATGGCAAGATTCAGTGAGTAAGATAACAGAAAAGCTCTAAACTGCTAAAATACACAGAGCAACGCTTTCCATCCTAGGAAACCCTCGGTTAATCCGTGGTGGTTGTGGTGGTTAAAAGGTCACTGCCCTCCAGACCTGCCTTCCAGATTAGGAAAAAGTAATTCAGAGTAGATCTGCACCAGAGAAAAAGGCACACATACAGATACACTTGCTTCCCAACACAGAAGCATTCCACAACCGAGACACCAATATTTGGATCTGGGCCTGCGAAACAGAGTCAATTTTGTTAAATTTAAGCATGTGGAAGTGTTCCACAAAATTAGCAAACCACACCTACTGCAAGTTATCCTCAAGCCAAGAACTGTCCTAGGACATCTCAAGCTCCACCAGCTTCCTCATTCCTGATGGAGTGACGCTTCTCTCCCTTGCAGGAGCCAGGATAAAGATAATGAACCTCAGGGAATTTTTATACTTCTCAGAACATTAAACATGTATTTTTCTGTGCCAGGTCCCAAAATGGGCTACAGTGTGTAGAGAAAGTGATCTGAATAAGCACCTTCCAGCAGCTCCAGCAGACAGCACAGAAAGCTGAGGAAGGAGACAGCTGCTGCTCCCAGTTTAACTGGGCAGCTCAGACTCATACAGACTACACACTAATCTGCTGCCTGTGCAAGTCATCCCTAATGGCAACAAAAACAGTGAATTGGTATGTTTCTTCACATCCCTCCTTCACTCTTCTCTCCAGCTTCTCTAAATTTACTCCTTCCCATCAGTCAAGAACATTTAGGATCCCCCCCAATCTGTTTTCTCCACTCAGCCAGGCTACTACCAACATGAATCAAGATCTCCTTCAACTTCCACAAAATTACATCTAACTATTAGCCTGGTGACTAAAGGTGCAGTGAGAAGCAGATGACTGCCAGCAGCTCAGAAGCTGCATCATGGTCACCTCTGCTCCAGCTCAAGCGTCTCAGGAGTCCTGGGTGCTTTCAAAGCAATGGAGTATTCACCACAGTCAGAGCCTGTGACAAATATGCAGATGTCTGGACACTGAAAAACTGGTTACAGGTCAAAAAAAGAAAGGGGAGGGGGAATGCATAAATACTTGGGGATAGCCTAACAAATACACACGATTTATGAAAACCAGTAATATGCAAAAAAGCCACAAGGTTTCTTGCTCTCTGTATAAGTCATTCCATGAGGCATTCCTACTAAAAGGTATTTTCAGTAGGTTAACATTAGCCACGTTTCTTGCCTCTTGTCTGTCCACAACAGCATTTTGTGCACATTTTTCTCCTTGACCTGGATGGGGCTGCTCAAAGCCAGTCACAGCAGCCCTGTAAGACTACTGGGACAACAGGCACAGACACAACAGCTTAAAGCACGACCACAAGGAAACACTCTACTCCAATTCTGCTGAAATATAGGTGTAGGAGAGCTACACCAGAAGGTAAAAACTCGCACCCTCTTCCTCAACAGCTCTCCATTGCCTGCTGACTCAGGGGAGATGTTTCAGCACTACACAAATTACGAGAGCTGGCAAAAGAACAAGGAAAAAGTAACAGGGATTACTGCGACCCCAATACTTCTTTCTTCCTCCGCCCCCAATTTTCTTTACTCATCTCTACGTGTTAGAAATCAAACTGTCAGGTTTTGATCTTGCAGCTACTACAGAAATTCTTCCTGCGCTTGAATAAATTTTGCCAGTCTTTTTTAGTTCTACTTGTGCCCCTTCACACACATCCTGTTTATCTGCAATGCGCACATTGGGAAAGAAGAGACTGGGGTAGGGGGTGGGGGAAGTTGTCCCTTAGCTCTCAGTGTTTCCAGTACAACCCAAAAAGGTTTAATATTTCTTAAAAGAAATTTTGCTAGGTGCTCAAGCTGTCCAAACCCGAATGTTACTTACTGTCTGCTCCTGCTGAAGGCAGCATCAAGCAGCAGAGGATGGCTGCTGGCACAGTGAGTACTGGGATGCAGAAGTTAGGCACCATATTCCAAAAGTAGAGCGAGTCCTCTTCAGTGTGAGGCAAGCGGTCAGTACATCCAGTGTTACAGACACAGACTCACTCCTGCAAACCAAGAGAGGAAGAAACGGAAAATGATCAAACATGACACACAGATTAACTGCCAATATACCAAACTACACTGTAAAGACATCATTACAGATACTTCTAAAGTGAAATTTAACTATCTTTGCTGCATGAGCAACAGAGCACCACATTGATGTCCCTGAAGCCAATAAGCTGATTTCAAGGGTCACGAGGCATAAATGCACACCCATCTCCAAGTTTATCTTCATGTACAGTCTGTTTTATGGCCTATTAATGCATCCTTTGGTTGCTATTATTCAAAACAAATAGTTCTGAAGTTGCACATTAAATACAAGGAACAGTCATACGCTCATGTAACTCTTCTTTGTCCATCTGCCCAAGACACACATGGCTGATTGCATATGTAGGGTGGTTTGTGGTCAAATTACATGTGAAGCATAGCTTGGGCCATCCAGCTGGGCTGGTGTACACCAGACAAGTCTCAATGGGTTCAAGCAGAAGAAACAGAAGCTGAACTGAAGCAGCTGTCAGCTCACAGGGCTACCAGAGTCACAGTAGAATGTTATTAGGAAAGTGTCTATAAAGAGAAGCTTTACCCAGAGCAAACACCTCAGCTTCAAACTCACAAAAATGGAAAGGATGGCTGTCTTGATGATGATTGATAATAATTCCTTCGCCAAAACAATGCAAATTACCTTGCAAATTGCCTTAACTTGGACATCTGCCTGAATACTGAAACACAGAAAATTCCTTGAAAACCAACCAAAAAAAGGTAAGTATTAAAAAAGAATACAGTTTCTGTATACCTGCCTTCTTTATCTTTTCATGAGAATATACTCATTGTACTTTCACCTAAAGCCCAAGGTCTGCCTGTTAAGACAGACTTAAAAGGAGTTAGCAAGCCCCATGTCCTCAGTGACTACACTGAGCAGTGACAGGGGTTCACCCTTTCAGTTCTGGCCATCTCAGCACAAGCCCAACAGTCATTAAAAGGTTGATGAGATTCTCCCCTAAGCTGCAAGTTACCGGAAGTTAGAAACACAGCATTATTAGTGAAAAAAATCTCATGCTGGCAGATGCCAGCCTGAGTGGACTCTGCGAGTATACTTGAAGCAAAGTATCTGCAAGTGCACAGGCTGTGTGTGGCCCGACGCACCACTCTTACTCATGCTGGCAGACATTTCAAAAACATCTTCAAGACTGCTCTACCAAAGGCATTTTTGAATTTTGCTAGTTTTTGACAGAGGAAACATCTTGGGTTTTTTGTGGGCTGTTAGGGGGGGGTTTTTTTGAAAACTACTGAGCTTTTGATGGAAGTATCACAAGTTACAAACACATTCACTTCTGACAAAAACACAGTACTCAAAGAATGCCAGGAACGATCGTGCCTAGAGAAATCCACAAGAAATCCCAAGAGAATCTACCTTGGCAAATATTGACATCGCATCATACTAACAAACAGCAGATCATGATTCTTCTCCATTCTGTTACTGTATTTGCACAGTAAATCTTTTCACACGTTATAATATCGCACAACACAGAGAAATCTTTATTTATGCAACATCTTCTGCAGCCAAGACATCTGAAAATACTTTACAAAACAACCTAGCTCTAACCTAGATGCAGAGAGAATACTGATCATCTCATCCTTCTTTTATTGTCTCAATGAGAAAGCATAAATCGAACTAAGTTCAGCAGCAAGATTCTGAATACTGCAAAAGATGTTCTTTGTACCAGCTGCACACTCCGTTACCTGTGTAACCCTCCAACTTCCATATCCTCACTCATCTCTCGCCAAAGGATTACTAAAAGCACCATTAACGTGTCTTACATAGCAGAGACAGACACAGGTAGTTACATTTTTTTATAGCTGCCTAAGCTGTATTCCAACAGGAAGCTCAGTTCAGTCCCCAAGCCGTTTGCCCGGTGTTAGCCAGCTCTCCAGATACAGCCCACACAGGAATGGGAAGAAATGCCTGCATTAAGAGTGATGATTATGTTTCTAAATTCTGCGTGTACAGGGGTTATTTGTGCTGCCCAGAGAAGTGAATTCACTGAAGCACCCTTTGAGCAGCATTACACCTGGCTCAACAGCAGCCAGAATCTTAAGATTCTACCAGAATCTACCCTTCTTGGGGAGGGGGTGGGAAACACCAAGGGTTGAAATTACTGTGTCAAAACTAATGATGTGTGTCAAACTCTCTCAGATTAGGACAGAGAACAAGTTTTACAGGTGGTGCTGAAAACATCTTAGGTATTTGTCAGACCACACTGGGGATGAATAGCTTTCAGAGAGCTTTTCCTCTTTCATTCACTTCCATTAACAACAAAAGTGCCTCATCTAATGGTGTATCTTGAGTGCAGATTGCTCAGAGTCATGTCAATGGCACCTCCACAGCCCTCATTCAGGAATAACTCTCAGGAACACAAAAAAACTCAGCTAAAGAATAGGTCTGTCTCTTGATTTCTCTCTTCTTTCAGCAAATGTCATCAAGCTTCTCTCCAGTTTCAAGACTGACAGATTTATAACTTTCCTCTCCAGCCCATGAGATACATACAGCATGCATCATGCAAAACTGATGAATTGTCAGATACACCACCAGATGCTTCATAGACTTGATCTTTTTCAACTGTTTAGTGCTATATAATAATTTACCATCTGGTAGAAATGCCCATTTTTCTTATGCAAGACTGCTGTCTGTCCCTCCCAAATTAACAGAGCACCTTTGGCCTTTAATAGGATCAAAATCCGCCACCTCCTCTTTCCCTGGTTGCTCTGCCTGTGGAGAAGTTGTCTGCATTCAATATTTAAAGCACTTTAAATTGGAATGTTTTAAAATTTTATTAATCTCAGTAGCTGTCATTCTCTTTTGAAATTGAAAATATTAAAAAGCTTCTCTTAGCTGTTCAGTTTTCCCATTTTTTCTAGAAGGGAGATGCTCTTTCCCAACCCAATACTCAAAGCAAGGCGACAGGGCATTAGCTGAAGCTCATTTAACCCTTAGAAGGCCAGTGTTACTCTGACAGTTTTAAACAGCCATCTTGAACCAATGCTAAAGGCAGCCTAATACAGAAGGTAGTTAAAAAACAAATAAGGGTGGTAGATTTTGGTAACAAGTTAAACAAATACAAAATCAGTATTGCTTTGGCAAAATCAAGTCCAACAGAAAATGACCAAATAATATTAAGATTCTTAGCATGTCTTGTCCACAGCAATCTCATGCCTCTTCAGGCTGCTCTCTCTTGTATCTGGTATTATCTCCTGTGCACCAGTGACCTCAGTCCCTTCATCTGAAGGCCTCTTTTAATCTCACTGCCTTGGCCAGCATCTCATAACTAATATTGTCTTTGGGAGCCCAGACACTGTTGAAGAAGGTTTTTCAAAAACACACGTGCATTCTCATTTCTCCTTCTGCATCTGGTCCTGGCAATATTCTAACTCTAGACTACATAACCCAAAATTAGGCTGAGGCTAAGCACTCCAGATGGCTTTGTAAAAACAGCTTTGAGTTTAGCAAGCTAAACTCCTGCCTCTGCTCCAAACTCAGTGTTAGAGCTACCAAGTGCTAGTTTGGCAGAAAACTAGAAAGCAGGAAAGCACAGCAGCAACAGAAAAGCAAATTTCATTTGAATATATCCAGTTTTGCCATGGGGCAAGTGGATGGAAAAGAGGTGGTCTTGAGGACATTTTTTGAAACATACACGGTTTGATTCTTTCAGACAGGCAGAAAAAGCTGGACTCATTTAAAACAGAGCCAAGAATACCAACAGCTCATATGGTACTAAGAAATTCTGGCAATGATTATGTCTCACAGGAGACAGCAAAGAGATTAGAAAAAGCAGTCAACTTTAAAGAGTCAAGAGGAATTTCAAACCAGCACTGAATAGCTTATGTCCTCTGTGAACTCTTCTGGAAGACAAACCGAAGCAAGTGTCACGTGGGTAGCTAGCCAAGAACAGCATGGTGAAGAAGAGCCATCCCCAAAGCAAGACTGCCCGTTCCAAACCAGGGACAAAAATACTGCACTAAAATCACTTTTTAGGTTAAGCTACTTTGCAACCCAAAGAATCTAAGAAGTCAGCACAAAAAGTTCCCTCCAGGAACCCCTGTACATCCACAGAACTGCCAGGTTTTGTCGTGTGAGTGACTACTGACACTGCCTTTGCTGTGAAACACGGTTAAGAGACTGTAAAAACTTACAGGGCAGGAAGGAAAGCCCAGTGCATAAGCAATGTCCTTATCTGACCTGGAGATGTAACAATGTCTTTTCAACAGGAACCTCAGACAACTGTGTTTGTTTCTCAAGGTGGAAACTTCTTGAACATTTGCAAGATGAGCCCAAGGATGCAGGTCAGAAGATACCAACTGGACAACACCCAGATGACCGTAAAGATGGGGCTAAAAGTGCATCAGCTTTTCCCAATCCTACCGCATGTGCAACACACAACAAAACCAAATTTTCCTTCTAGATACCTACCCACTACCTTGTATTTTACACAAGTACCCTGAAGGGAAACCAGTGCTCCACAGGGACCCAATCAACACAACACCACCCAATCAACTTTGGGGTGCCACACCAACAATGCCAATCAAGAACTGACTGAGCAAGGAGGGGCCACGGGCCACACAGAGCAACAAGGCAGCTATTTATTCAGTTAAAAGTGAGAACAATAACTGGCTACAGCTCAGCTGCTTCACTCTGTACATAATGCCTCATCTGTGCTCTGAAGGAGGAAGAGGAAAACCATGACACACCATATAATTCAAGATCATCATATTGCACACATTAAAAGTTGTAGAAGCACAGTTACACACAAGCTAATGACTTTTGAATGTTTCACTTCACTACATTAGTATTCCTTTAGCATAGATTTCTTTGCGCTTTTCTGGGAGAAATATAATATAAAGAGACTTGGGGAGTACAGCAATATGGCCAAAAAAGACAAAATGAGTCTCATTTCACTCCAAACTCCCACATGCGGGGAATGTATTAGAGATTCAGTGGGGAGATATATGAAGATGGCAACACCAGGACAGATTTAGGGAGGAACTTCATATAAACTTGCAGTACAGTAAAAAGGTCAAAAGTTAAAGCAACTGCCATATGAGCAAAGGTACCACCTCCAGGACCCAGGTGGGAGCAGGACAAGAGCATCAGTTTGATGCTCTCAGTTAGAAGACTCTCAGACCATCTGGAGAGAAGGAACAAGCAAAGCAATTCAAGAACCAGGAAGGATAAAAATCTCTGTCAAGTCACAAGCACTAGACAGACTGGCTGAGCAAGATGGGGATTTGATAACCATCTATAAGTACATGAAGGATACAAACACCAAGAAAGCACTGGAGGAGTATAATTAGCCACCGGCATATAACTCTGAGTAATGGAATGAGAAAGAGCAAAAGAAAGTGTATGTTGAATACTCCCAGTAAACTGTCCAGAAAAAAAAAAAAAACCACAGAAGCATTTTTTCCAGCAGGAAAATGTTTCATCACCTGTTTACACAGAAATTAAAAATGAGGTGGAAAAAAAAAAACCACACAAAAATAAACAACTCAATATAATAACAACTCAATATATAACAACTCCCATAATCTGGGAAAAAACCCAAAACAAACCAATGAACTAACAGAGACAGATTGGTATGGAGCAATATAATGTAACAGCAAAAACAATTCAGAAGTATTTTAAAAAGACTCTGCTTCTTTTGACAATGCATTAAAAAGTGTGAAGCATTTAAGCAACAAGCTGGCCCAGCTACAGGTCTTTCTGATCCTGAACATGCAATCCCAACTTGATCCAAGGAGAGGAGAAGAGGGAAAGACCCAGTTTTAAGCAGGACACAAGCACAAGTTGGATATTCCTGCCAGCCTTAGTGGCTACGTTTGCTTCTGAAGACCTTAATTTCTGAAGGTGTCATTGCCTGCAGACAATACTAGGTAAGAAAGAGGAATTTTTCCACTGGAACAAGGATTATGAAGGGCCCCGTTAAATAACCATGGTGATAAGTTAAAACGTCCACTTAAAATATAGATCAGCCTTGAGCCTCACATGCCAAGCCATCACTCACAGCGAGCCTTAAGCACAGACTGCTGTGGATCGTGCTACCCAAATGTATAGGCTCCTAATGCCTGTTGTAAAGTCTCCTTAAAAGAAGTAAACTATTGCATATCTCCCTTTCAACAGAGGCCTTTTATATTTGTAGAACAGGCCCAGCAGTGCACCCAGATGCATGGATTACAGATCCAGGGCAGCAGAAAATCCTACAAAAAATAAAACTAAATTCAGCTATTCCTTAACTATCAGCAAACTCTGCTAATGTGGAAGAACATGCTCATGAGTCAGACACCTCCACAAAGCAAGAATTCCTGTGCCTTTTTTACAAATTACTACACATGTGACAATATGTTCTTAATACAAATGATGGTGCCCTAACAGGCTTGACTGAATTCAGCACAACGGAACACGCTGGAAAGACAAAAATCACAAGGTATTAAATCCTCTCCTCTAAACCCAACTCTGGGGCATCAAGTTCTGCACATTCAGGATGCAGACAGGAGGTTTTAAACTAAGGAGATGGAGAGCTGAGAACACAGTCCTTCTGGGCTTGCTGCTTACAACATACCACAGCTGACTGCTATAGACTGTACAGCTGTGGCACTGATATTTCTGCATCTGGCTCCAGCAATGCCAAACACGCTGGTTCGGCATCTCTCACACTGACAGAATACACAAAGTGTAGCAGATATAAGACTCACTGAGCACCAGAACTGATTTTAACCAAAACAGCAAGAACATGCAAATGATTGACCAGATGAGGGATAATCTGTTCCTCCATCGCTTCGAGGATTTGCATGGTGTCTACTGGCTTGAAACCAAATGAAATCCTAAATCAATTCTAATTCAAAATTAAATCAGTTTCTTCTTTGTAAGAATGCTTTTGCTCTATCCATATGTCCATCCAGCTTCCTTAGAGGCCTTGGTGTTGAAATTTTTCAGAGACCTCCTGGAATCTGAACAAATTGTAATTGCATTCCCTGGTTTGGGCATTTTGAGTAACTACTAGAACAGTTTTCCTCCGCAGAATCCATCAAAGCTGGACCCTAGGAGAACATGATCTTTCAAGTATTCTGTTACTTTCTCAGTAATTTTTGCTTCAACTAGAATACAAGGTATATAAACAACTTTCTCCTAAAAAAAATAAAAAAGAAAAAAGAAAAAATCCCTTACTTTTGCTGGAAGTTCAGTTATGTTTGATGTAACACAGCATACTATTGGGGTCTGCTCATTTAATGCCTTTCAGATTAACAGCTTATTCCAAATCTGCTTTTGCCAAGACCTCAATTTCTGAAATTTGCTTAGCTTTTATGTTTAGAATGACTAGGCACAATACCAGTACCAAGCCTTCCACAACATTTTTAGTGGTTAAAAATTGATGCAAAGCACTTTGCCCTTTCTGGCAGTAGGCTCCTCTTCCTTAACTGCCATCCTTAACCTCACATCAACTCACTAAGACAAATTTTCACACAAGACAATGGCTCTGATTTGCCTATACTATTTATCTTAGATGTACAGTCATCAGTTCTTCAAAGCCCACCTTGGATCTTTCAATTTTCCTTTTATACTCATTATTACTTCATACACTCTGCCAGTGATAGCTGGGAGTTGGGTTTCCAAATTTTCATCTCAAACAGCTTCTCAAGCCTGCCACCTACCCAGCATGAATTACCCCCAGCCTTGCTAATTTAACTGCTTTTCCCAGCTTGCTTTCTTATACTCCATTACTGATTTCAAACCACATCAAGAAACTAGTTCACTCCCCCCTTTCGCCCCCTTCTTTCTTTTCCACTCTTACTTTCTCCCATTCTAATTTTAGGGATGCTTTGAGTAAGTTATTCACTTTCTTCTAAGTTACCCTTTCTAAAGTTTACCATCATTCTCAACATGTTGGTCTTCTTGGCCCCTCAGAGCCCAATGACATATTCACGCGCTACATCCACCGCAGTCGTGGCCACTCATGAAGATGCCACTTGAGGATCCCACAAACACCTTTAACCTTGATGACTCAGAATTGTCAAATACACCAGTGATTGAATAATCCCGAGCAACTACTTGTGCCTGGAGCTATTTTAAGTCTGGCTCTGGAAAGCACGCACACACTGGTGACAAAACCTCCACCCACCGTCTCGCAGCCGCTCTCACACGCGGCAATCGAGTGAAAAAAGGACTCACTGCTTTGATCCTGCCAGCAGAGACGATAATCCTTCTCCACGGGTCAACCAAGCGCCCACAGAATGCCAAGTTCTCAAACGCATCTTGGTTGCCCCATCCTTCCTAGACGTGGGCACCACCAGCTGAGGAGCAGTACCGCTACATCAGACGGGATCCCGGCCCCAGCCAGCTCCCATCAGCCAGCACCAGCCCATGCAGGAGGAGACAGCAGCAGGCAGCCACGGGGCTGGCTTCTTCCTAACGCCATCATTTAGCAGACAACTTATGCCCTACTGGAGGGTTTATATATCCAATTAAACTTTCTGTAATTTTCGTCTCGTGAAACTGTGAACATTTTCAACGCTAGATTTTGGAATTATTCTCTCCTAAAGGGTTTTGAAGTTAATTATATCATAGTTGTTATTACTGTCTCCACCACAGATACTGCTTGAACCCCATTACTGTGTGTATTACTGAGGGCTAAAATAAGAATAGCTGCTGTTTCGGTGTGCTCTGGAGCCAGCCCTGCCTGCAAACTGCTTCTATAACCTTTGCCCAAACATAATGTATGCTCGGTTTATATGCAGGTAGTTAACATAGCCCAGTAGGGTAAATGGACTTATTACATTTATTAAACTGAATTTTCTCCATGCAGAACGCCCCCAGCATCCTGCAGTCCCACTGGCTCTGGAGGCATTTGGCTGTTACCATGGAAGACAGCACCCAGAAATTCCCTCCGCAACTAATAAGTAGGAACTATGAAAGCACAAGTTTCATGCAATTGCCTTCTGTATGAAAAATGAAAACTCTTTCCGTAACCTATAAAGAAACCAAGATGCAATCAAGCTTATTGTAATAAGATGCTAAATTTATGATTATTCCTTTTTTTTCCTCCTAATAAGGCCCCCTAGTTTTGCTTTGGCAAAAGAAAACAACCTCTGAAGCAGCATATATGACAGAGTACCTAGGTCATATTAAAGGGATGTAAATAAAAAGCAAGCCCTAGGTGTAACAAAATGCTTATTGAAGATGAAGAGAACAAATGTCTGCAAACTGAGAAATCCTGAATTAATGGTGGCAAGTCAGTCTTAACTTTGTCTGAATCCAAAAATTTCAATTCCAAATTCTTTATTCCGAACTATTTCTCTCCTTCAAGTAGCACTTCAGGCTAAAAATTAAATTCGGGTTTATTGCATCACATTCTGTAAAGTAAGACACGCACAACACAGACACATCAGATTTTGCCTCATTCAGATCTGAGGCTGCGTGTTCAAAATTGTTTGATGGAAGAAAATCAATTAATATATTTTACAAGTCTCCTTTGTTTGCCAGATCAAAGCAGTAGTTTCCTAGTTACTTCCTGTCCAGAGGGACTGAGATAACAGCTGCATCAAGGCTGCAGCGAATCCAACATTTTTTGGACAGACCAGCCACTTACATCTTTCAAGCCACAAAGCAAATGCCAGGACTCCTCAACACAGGCCAACATCTGCTTCCACACTCACGTTTTCACACACACATTCTACAAGCAAAGTGGCATGTGAGGACCACACGCAAGTGCTGAGCACTCGGGGGCAGCAGACTGGAAGGCTCCACACGTCTGTGGATCCATGGTGGCTGCTTTCCACCTCATCCAGGATGCGCAACCTCACCTGCTTCAGATTAAAAAGATGAGAAAAGGTGGGAGGCTACAAGTATTCTGCACATCTTAATGAACCTGTAACAATTGCCTCTCCCAAAAGGCAGAAAGAAATCAGAAACGTAAAGCAAAAATAAACGGCATTACCTCTCAGGCAAGTTGGGTACACCACCACCTCTACAAAATACTCGCTTGCTCCTTGCACCCTGGGTGATCTCATACCTCCCATGGACCCTCCTCATCCACCAGAAAATCCATGCTAAATTTATAATAGATTATGTGTGTTTTAGTTTTTTATGTCCAAACATTTTTTGACCACCAGAGAAGGCACGCTGTGCTAGCCAAGGGTATCCAGTGATAGCCACTATGTTGCTACTTCCAATGGTTTTCCTATTTCTACACCCGAGAGGCAGCAAGAGAGATCAGTTCTCACATTCAGCACAGCACTCACATGGTACAGATACAGGATATTCTTCACCTTTCAGTGTACTTCTCCATTACATCATTTGGTTCCAGAGCATTCAAATGTTGCAATTAAACCCTAAGTAAGGTATCCAAAGGAAAACAAACAAAATCCACCACCATAACACTTCTGCTTCCACAAGATGGTAGTTTGCTTTGGATTTTTATAATTCAGTCTTAAAGAACTCCTCTTCCTCAAACTTTGAGAGCATTTCCTCTGTATCTCAGATCTGACAACTTCTGTACTTTCTCTTTGCCAGGAGAATGGTCCCATGCTAATGGTCTGAGTCAAGATAAACCCGAATCCTCATAAAAGACCAACCCAAAAAAGAAATAAATTATGTACCTCACACAAAACTGCCCTTTCCTAATGGAGACTTCTGCCAATAGCAGATGGAAAGATCTTTGAAAAATAAGACATCCCATATGCCGTCTGCAGCAACTTCGTAGCTATACTGTTGAAATTATCCACTTTTTCCTTTCCAGGCCTCCACCTTTACATGACCTTGACTAAAACATAAAGAGGATAATACATAATGTGCAGCTTCTAGGGATAGCATTCAGTAAAACCTAAGGAAAGAAAATTACTGCTAGCTGTTTTTTCAATGTATTTGTACATTAGTGTGCTGAAATGCATACTTGGCGCCATCGAAATCAGATTCAATGTACGTTTTACAGTACTTAGGAGGAAAGCTATTTTAATTTTGTTAGTTGCCAGAATGTAAAATCCTGGAGGAGAAAAAGCTTCCAGCAGAAAAACAGAACAGATCTTAAAGGGGAAAGACACTACCTAGCTTGATGAGAAACAAAGGAAAGATTAAGGAGGACCTGGTAAAGTACAACTCCAAGAAAAGGAACAGCCCTTGTCCCTCCACATGGCTGGTGCGGGGCTCACAACACGAAATGCAGCGCCTTGTTCATCAAATCCAAACATATTAAATTAACAGCGGCACAGCAACAACTCTTTAGCTGCCAACAAACGACGACTCTGAAGCTCTTAGCGATGTATGAGGAACATGCTCCAAGTTTTAAGCATTTACTTTTGGATATGCAATGCCACCAGATATCCAAGCTTTTCCTTACCTGCAGACTAATGCATCCAAGTGGCTTTGAGGACATTCCCTCTGAAAGCTCGTATGCTGAAAGACTGCAGCTCTATGTCCATCACTTCCAGACATGTGCCCAGCCCATCAGTTAAAGTGGACCTGAGCCAGGTGTGAGCAGGGGTGTGGTTTTATTGAAGCAGCTAGAGCACACAACACCACATTCATGCCAGTGCTATGTTTTATTCAGGGTACAGAAAAGCAGGACAAAGTTATCCAATGCCAGAGCTTGTGTCCCTGGTTGCTTGACCTCCAGGCAGTGCATGGATTCTGCATCATTCAAACCTGCTTTGTTTTACCCTTGTGGGTTTTAATAATTATGCACATACACAGAGAGCTTGCAATCAGTGTACTCTGAATTAAATTTTAACCAATAAATGAAGTATTAAAAGCCACAAAATTTTTTATAAGATTTTAATTGTGTATTACAGAACTCATCTGGTAACACCTAATTATAATTCTAAATGAGCAGCAATTAACAAGCTATTTTACGGTGCCTAAGTCCAAAATAAACAAGGTCAGGACAGTCCTGCAAAAGGAGCTGCTAGTGTGTATCCTGTAGAAGGGAGGCCAGTCTATGCTTGGAATGCACTCATTCCCCAATTTCTACATCAGAGCGTTAAATTTTAGAAAGCGCAGGGCACACCACCCATCAAGTACAGGACTTGCTGTACCACTAGAGCCTTGTCAGAACATGGGCAGCTCTGCTCCTGTCACAGCACACACAACAGCAGTGTAAGCTCATCTGAAGTGACACATGCCAACGCTGTGCCTCAGATGGGGAAGTCAGGAGCAGCTCCAGCAGAAGCAAGTGCTCTCTCACCCATCACATAGCAAAGACCCCAAAACGGGATGGGTTGAGGACAGAGCAATGAAGAAGTCTCTGTTCTTCACAGAAAAGCCATAACAGCCCCTGCAGTAAAGGCAACCCACGTACTGTTTGAAAAAATGAGTTCATCTTACAGAACCATCCAACACTTCCTAGAAGGAAGAAGGTAGACACTGCAGACAGAGCCACAGATTTCATGTCAGAAATTCCAGGACATTTCCCACTGACCTGGATGCTGTCCCAGAACTTTCTAGGAATAATCTTACTTCTTCACTCTATGGCTAGTGAGTAAAGTCCTTCTACCTGGTAAGCATTCACTGAATGTTCAAGAAGTAGGTATAGCAGGGAAGTAGCCCACGAGCAGTATTTTAGGGGTCAACCAGCAAAGGTTCAAAGCCCAAAGGCTTCGTTTCAGAATGCATTACCCTTTGCTGACAGGTTGGGTTTAAATTTTATTTTTATATTTTATCCTTTAAAAGTTCTTTGAGAGCTGAAATGTGAGGAAAAAAATTCAGCCTAAATCATATGCAACGTACAAGGTAATTTTCTCTTCTCAGAGGGTAGAGGTGGTTTCTGAAAAAGGCTTTCAGACAGACTCCTTTATCTGTCTTCTGGCTTTCCCTTTACCACTTTTCCCCTGTCTTCTAGGGAAAATGAATCTCAAACCTCTTCCGTGAAGAACACAGGCCATTCCTGACTGCAGGAGAGGAGGCAGCAGAGCGGGAACTTTCCTCATGTAGATAGTATCCTCTCTATCTGGAGGAACAATGCATTAGATATTCTGAAGTAACAATTAAGATATGGAAACATTTGGAAAAGTATCAATGATCAGCTTTTTAAGCAAAAGAACAAAGCACCCAAGGCACTGTCAGGGCTCAATCAGTAACCTCCAACTCCAGGAGAAGCTGGCAATAGGAAATGTGCTTTATATATGCGGGTGGTTTATGAGAAACAATTTGTTTACAGCCCTTTTAAAAAGAATACGTGAAGGAATTTGAATAGCTATTCCTCATGAAGCACTGCTGCTCAGAATGAAACATTCTGTCCTCCAAGCTCACAGACATGATTCCTGACAGATTAACCTTCTGCACCACACCGAGGACACCAGCAGTAAAAGGCTTCTTAAGGCACTGCAGATTCCCCACTGCTCTACTGCGCTTCTGTCTCACCCGCAGAAGCACTAAAGCCTTGCACCAGACAGGTCACGGGGGTTTAGACCTCTGTGAGAAAGGATTCTGGGTTTGCCCTTCAGCCAAGATTTACAAGCTTCAGAAATCTCTGCAGTCAAGTCAACCTGCCTTCCTCCAAATAAGTGTGCCTGAGACCTGGCATCTCCTAGGGAAGTCAGGTTGATCTGTTGTCTGATGAAATAATTAAAAATGCAAAATAAAAGTATGTATCTTCCTTGACAGTGTTCATCAGAAACTAGTTAAGACTCATACTGCTGGCTGAACCAAAGTGACCATTCTTGGCAAATGGAACTCCTTCCTGAGCAAAGGCAAGGGGAGAGCTCCCAAGGGCTGAAATGAACAGTCAGGATGTCACAGACACAACCCTCCTTCTGCACCTTTCTCAGCCAGCAAACATGGAAAACCATGTCCTCTGATTATACAGCAAAGCTTCTGGATACACTGCAGTGTCTTTTACTTATGAGTTCAGCACTGACCACTAGACATTTAACCAACGCCTGCCACACGTGCCTGTCCTGGCAACCCTCCCCAGGAGAGGATCCACAGCAGCACCGTGCTCCGAGTCCTGCTTGGATGAACCACTGGATGAACCACTTGGATGATCCACTGGATGAACCACTGCAAGATCAATCCCGAGTCTGCAACACAGCTGGGACGAGGGAACCCTTCCAAGAGCCTGGTAAAGTTCATTATCCAACCTGCAAGCGCCCGTCCTGTGGCCTCCTCAAGAGCCTTCACCACCCAGCAGCACCAGCACTACAAGAGAAGCCAGCAGGACTTCATTTCTTCCCTGTGTGAACAGGAAAGGAAAAGTTCATTGAACCACTGCCTGAAGCAAAGACACATCAGGGAAGACCGGGAACCTACGGGCACAGCAGACTTGGAGGCAGCAGTCATTGTTAAGACCAAGACTGAATAACTACTGACAGACCGTCGTATGAACCAGGCAAAGCTGATTATTTTTTTCAAACAGATCAACCACCCTGGGAAAGCCCACCATCCCCAAACCCTCTTCCATCAACTGTCCAAGAGAGTTGCTTGCAAATTACTAGAGGCACAAAAGCTGCAGACACTTGGCTCCTTATCTTTGAAAGCATTCTACTTGAATTTATCACACTACATGCAAGTCAGACTTTATTTAGCCAAACGAGAATCCTATAAGCCCCCTTTTCCTCACCAGAGTGAGAACAAGCAGAACAGCTAGTGCCTTCTTGCTTTACTGAATTCATTATATTAAACCAAAAGCAATGTCATCTTAACTTGAAAGGACTTTTAAAAGAGCTTGAAGCAATTCTGCTGCTGCAGCATTTTTGTATTTTGGATTAACTACAAGCCTTCTTAACCCCTCCAAGTTTGTAACAGCACATACCCATATCCTCCCAAGCTTTCAGAGCATACAGCAATCCCTGAGCTGTTAGCAAGCTGAGAGTTAAAGCACACACCATGTACAACTATTGTAATTTGACTCCTCCTCTACAAGTTAAAGAAGTCCAAGTTTTAGATATTTTTGTCCACAAGACAGGACCTGCAGAATTTCGTAAATTATCTCAGACATTCCTCATGTCTCATGTGCAATTTCCCTGATTAATAACCTGGGCTCACAGGGGCAATGAAAAGGTCAAAATCCTACTACAGGCAACAGTGCTAAAATATTACTAAGTGCCATCTTTAAAAGATTTCCAATTAGTATTAATATAGAAAGATTTCTGTTGAGAGAAATTCTGTAAATTCATGATTATCATCACAGACTTTTTAAACTCTTTTCAAAGAGGATTTTTAGACCCTTTTTTTTTGCCAATAGAGTGTATCGGAAGCTAGGGAAAACACCTTAGCAGCAACTTTCTTGAAATGAAATATTAAAAAAACACCCTGCCACCAATAACTGGTTCTGTTTGATGTAGTTTGTCATTTTTCTGGACAGCTGAAAGCCTTAGGCAAATGTGCAGGGAAAAACAGTGAACCATCTCATCCATCTTTTGTTTATTAAACCCTGAGTTTATTCAAGTGGTTTTGAATCCTGAACTACGCAAAGTCTTCCGAACCATTCCACGCTCAGCAATCAAATCTAGGGGCCAGAGAGAACCCAAAACGTCCTTTACATTTATTAACTTCTGAAGAAAGCATCAGATAACAAACCCTTTAATCTCAGCTCACTCAGCTGAAGAACGGTGAGAAACAAGTGGCCAGTACCAGACCAGCTCCAGGACTGGTGCTACCAGGAAATCTTTGTCAGGGGCTTGATAAACCCCTGCTCAGAGCATCTCTGTTGTTCCTGGCCCAGAAGCCTTTAACAGCCCTATACTACTGGCTGGGCTCTCTTACTCTGCCCGAGGGGGACACCATTTACAAAACAACCAAAGAACCCATTAATAAGCACTGCCAACCTTGTTTCTGAACTCTGCCATATTTTCGGTGGAACGGTTGCATCTCAGGGATAGCCACATGTGTGCTGGAGATGAAAGGTTGCCAAGCAGTGCCAAGTTATCACAGACAAATAGTATCTAAGGGAGATGGATGGAGTTATGAGATCAAACTGCAAACACTCCCAGATCAACACTATTTTGAGAAGAGCTGTGTCTATACTCCGTCCATTCACAAAAACACAGGGAAGAAAAAAGCCATTTTTATACACAAAATTACATTAGAAGAGTGCCCTAGAGACCACTGTATCATTCATTTTCATACTAAATTCAATAAAAATACACAGTTCTTATTTAAACAGCTGCAGCATCAAGGGGGTCTTGCGACAGCATTTAAGACCTTGTTGAGAGCATGCCCTGCCCTAATCCAGGCGACCAGCCTACTCAGAAAGCTGACACGGGCAATTTGACTAGCAGGAGGTCTAGTCCCAGAGGTCCCATACATCACTGCCTACATCTGCATTTCCCCTCCCTTTGCTATCTTTCCTCACACATTTCCCAGCGGTCAAGTGTATACCAAGACAGCCGAGAGGATGCAATTTGTAATCTCAATTAGGCACAACGTGAGGTAGCCAAGTTGATTAGGAAAGACGGGGCCTAACTCTTCTAAGTCAGTTTACTGCCCCTTTGCAAGAATTAATTTCTGTTCCAGCAGCGCCTGCAGTGGTGTGTCCAGTCCAAACACGTAACAAGGCAAACAGATGAACTCAAGAGAGGTTGACATTTTGCATGTGGCATGGTAGGGGAGCTGTGTGCCTGTGAGCTGACCGCATCCTCTACCTGATCCATTAGCGTTTGGTCAATGACAGGGAAAGTAGAGCCTTTCCTTCCCTTAAGTAAGACACTAATCTATTAAAACTCTACAAGCTAGGGTAATTAATCAAAAGTCTATCATACCCTATAAAATGAAAATGGTTTAGAGATGTGTCTGTTCACACCAATTAATTATTAAAGGAGAATTAGCTGAAGTTTTTCACCTGTTATTTAAAAGTTTGGGAAAACATGACATGACACACGTACAACTACTGCAGCACAGTTTACACCCTCAGCAACCCACCCACCCAGCTGTGCCTGTACCTGTTCTCCTTTCTGCAGGCTGGTTCCAGCGCACCCCAAGAGGAACCAGAGCCTGCCTGCTAAGGATGCTCAGTACATACAGCTGCAAAATCACCCTGGGGAGTCAGCAGGTAGCCCCTCCAAACAGCAATCACAACAAGCATTTGCACATGTTTGCCTGACATTTCTACTCTTGTTTCAAAATAAAGTCCTCAAGCAACAAGGCAAGGGCTTGGTAAAACGGTAGCAAGCACAAGCATTCCTAGAAACCACCAACCGTGTTGTTTTCAGCTGTGTTCGTGCTGCTGTAATCAATGGAAGCACTTAGCAGTGATGAGCACACACCGGCAAGAAAAAACACCCCATCCCTTATGCCACGGTTGTTATCTTCTTCCAAACCAACCAATGAATCAAGATCACTGACTGCACTAGGAGGGGAAGCACTGGGAGGGCTGGTGCTTAATTAAGCTGAAGTAAATACGCCCTGGCTCAGGAGCAGACTAGAATCACCTGTGTAGCACATAAACTGAGAGCACACAAGAGCATAGCAGCTTCAGACCTTCTCACATTTCTACCACTTATGGCCCGAGCTTTATTCTAATTGCACAAATTGAAGAATGATTAGCAGTTGCGTGGACATTAAATGCCCTGTTGATGTAACCAAAACAGATTTGCTTTATTCAGAACGATTACTTAAGGCCATAGCTGTGAAACTCAAATGAATCAAAACAAAAACAGACATTAACAACACGAAGCATCACCTCAGAAATGAGGGGGATGGCAATACAGCCTAAGTGATAATTTAAAAGCCGCACTCTTTTAACATCATGCTTTTTAAAAATGGAGAGGCAGGCATTTTTTTCATGAAACACCATAAATCCACTATAGTGTTGTTCTCATCCTTTGCAATCTCTAAAATGAACGTCTATGAATTCACCAAATTCACCCCACCTATGTTCTGCACCAGGTTCCTAGGTAAGAATTCATATCCAATTCTACGATAAATTTATATTTCTGCTGAAAAGTGTAATGCACAACTCAAGATCAGCAGAAATACAGGGTCAAGTTAAAAATCAGCTTCCATGAGCCATGGGAGGTGAATGGTAAGTGCAAACCTGACAGACCGCAGCTTCCTGTGCTGAAAGGACTTTACAGGCAGTACATGTCCTAATAAACTATTAAACAGGCACCAGCACACTCCTGGTGTCGTTTGGAAACTAAAGAGTAAGGTACAACTTTAAACGTTTTTGCCTCTCCTCCCAGCTCTCACAGATGCTCCTCTTCACAGCTTATCTCCAAGCTGAACGGTGAGAAACGGGGGGCCCCAGACTGGCTGCCAGCCAGCCTTTTCAGGCTTCATTTTTAATGCTATTACCTATGAAACACATTACATTTACTTGGCCTCCAGTCACATCATTAACCCTGGCAGTGAAGCAACTAACAAATTCAGCTAACAATATACCCTTCATAGGAAAGCCTCACATTTTTTCTTAGCACTTCATCTAAAAACATAAATCTCGGGAGGTAAGTTTGTAGCTGTTAACCAGCTATTTCCCTCTCCCCACAGAGGAAGAAATTGTGTTTTTCTCTGACAGCAATATATGATATTACTGTCATTACAGTTGTTTTAGAACAGCTTTAAGCTACACTTGTGTTTCAGAACTACCTGCCAGAGCCCTTGTTCAAAACTTTCATCTCTCACTATATTGTTTCAAGGGATTCTTTTAGTTTCAATGGTCCAAGTCATCAAGTATACAGAAGAAAATGCAAACTTAAAGATAGATGATACAATCCCACTCATTGCATTCAAAATACAGTTCACAAGCTCCTTCCCTGGGGTTTTCCCAGACTGAATGACCAGATTTTGTCCATGCTATGAGACAGCAGCACAGGGCTGTAAAAACTCAGAAAAGGTTCCAGAAAAGCAGGGACTGGCCAATGCAAGAGATCTTGTCAGGCTTCCTCCCCGCTGAGATTGCAGCCACAGCCTCAGCAGCTGTGACTCCCCAGATTTTACATAACAAGCAGATATCACTTCTTTTACTTGACTCCAATATGGACCTGATTAGAGCTTGTCTCCAAAGGACTTTTAAACATGATGCATGCACATATTCACACATTAACTGTGCATGTTTTACATCTGTACACACATATATCTATTAAAATGTATGTGTTTTATAGTTAACACAGTGCAATCTTCTTTTAAACAGCTCCAACACCACCTTAGTGCTTTGCTTTTCCATCAGGTGCAGCGGAGCACAGGGGCTGTGTTCCCAGCAGCCAGGCTGCTCCAGAGTTCCAACCTTGCCTCCAAGTGCAAGGACTCCCACAGCCTTGTCAAGTGCCTTCACTCCTGCACCCCGCACTCCCCAGCGATAAAATCAGTGATAGCACTCTGCCTCCCTAGCAATATTTGGTGAGAATAGATTTAAAAAAAAAAAAAACCAAACAAAAAAAATCCACTATGAAACTCTGAAGAGCAAATATTGCTGTCTTGAAAACGTAGGTGCTTACTCCAGTTACCAGGCTTCTATAAAAACAACATTATCCTGCAAACATTTTCTGGACTAATTTTATTCTTAAAATTGCACTAAACCTTTAGTTTTAGTACAACAATTTATACCACTCCTTTGGAAAAAAAGCTCTAAAACATCTGAATTCAACTTTTTCCACTTTTGGAAAAGCCTAAAAATATACAGGTTCTCTCTGATAGTACTGTTCCAACAGAGGTTTTGCCCTAGCAGAACGAGATAAGAAATCAAAACAGTCATTTATCCACTGATGGTGCATAAACACTGTATTTATTAGCACTTCCACATACTGATTTTAGACTAACCTCTTTCTCAACAGTAACAGCACAAATGACCATTTCAAAAATGCTGTCATCCAAATGTCACAAAACAAAAGAGAACAAATGATACTCCTGTGAGACATCTACCTCCCTGTGTCTCCTCTGGTATTCAGAAGCTGGTATGCAAGGAGAATAATCCAGCTCCCGTGATTCATCTCACCCTTCAAAGCCAAGGCAGGCTCAGGGACAGAGTGAGCATGGGAGCTGCACCCGAAGGCCCTGCCAATACTCCCCATCTCTGCAGCCTGCAGCGGTTCCTCCATCTTGCAGAAGGGGATCCAGTCAGCACTCATCTTCCTAATTACACACCAACAATTAGCTGGAATCTCGTTGGACTGTGCATGTCACCTGTTAACAGGGTTCCGCGAAAAAGGGCTAAAACGGGATGTGGCAGATGGAGCTATATATCCTGTCCATCTCTGGAGAGCAGATTTGTAATGCAAAACACTGAATTCAAGATGAGGCCCATGGATACAAGGAAGCAATCAGAACCAAACTGATTAAACAAGACCCAGGTCTCAGCACAGCACGCAGAATACTAAACAGAAGCAAAGGTACCTCCGAGAGGGAAACAAACCACGCGTCACACACCGGCTCGATCTTCCCTGATCCGTGTGGCTGCCTCTTCAGAAAAACCAGACTGTTCTCCCCAAAACTCACCAAGGCCAGAAACATCCACATCCCAATCACTCCACCTCAGATACGCACGGACGAAAAACTCGGGTTCCTGAGTTGCCTGGTTTATGACGGGAAAGCCCAGGGCGGGGATGCTGCGATGCACATGGCCAAACACAACCGTGCTCGTTGCAAAGCCCTCCAGTTCAGATTTACAGCACCCCAAGTCAGACAACTAGACTGGATTATTAGCCCAGCCTCTTACAACCCTGGGCACATGACATTTCATGCAACTACCGCTATCCTGAGCCCAAATCCCATTTGATTAAAGCAAATCTGGTTTCAGTATGGGAGGAATCTGGACTGATGCGTGGTATTGACATCAGGACACAGAAGGGATGCACTACTTCTTCTCTGCCCTGTCACAAGACCCTGAGAGACATGTGCTTTGCTTCCAGCCCAAGTACTGCCGGCTCCTGCACCCGGTCACACCTCCTTGCTCTGCTTTTCACTGCAATGTTAAAGAGAGTTTCTAAATACTTGCATTGGGAACTGTGGTTTCCCTTATCAACACTGATCTGGCTTCACAGACCTCCCACTCGTTTTGCTTCATGGGCTAATGGAAGAGGAGAAGAATTAAATAGCCCTCTGAGCTCCTGCAGCCGCTCTCTTATGAATACTCTGCTGACACACACACACATTTCTCAGCAACACCCTTGTTCAAAGAGCCATCAGGAAAACTGTAATTTAGACTTTTAACAGTTCCTCCAGTGAAACACAAAAAAACCCCCAACCACCCTTTAAGCTGGTTTTGTTCTGCTTTCTCTCAGCAAAACGATTACCCCTCGGACAACCTCATACACTATTTTGTCATTTTACAACTCCCTGCTAAGTAAATGATGCCACACAGCCTTACAGGAATAAACATATTCTGACATGCACCAAAAAAATGAACCAACTAAGCTATAAGCAAAGATTGTTTATGTAATGCTTCACAGACACCTTTACACTGCCTGGGTCTCATCGCCTGTTTTGGTTTTTTTACACCCAACGTTTGGAGAGAAGAAAAAACTTTCAAATGCCAGCACAGTGCTTGCCCACTGACTTACCAAAGCACGTACTGCCAAGCTGCTGCACAGCCTGCATGCCTCAGTGACCGAGTGCTTTTGGAAAATTCTTGCTATGTGCACACATACACACACAAAAGAGCAATATAATCATCAAAATATTCAGAGACACTCAGATGGCCTCTAGAAGCACACTTCTTGATCTGCGTGAACTGACTTTAGATATAAAAAGATGCTGCAGCATCCCTTCTACTCTCCTCTGAAAATTTCTTCAGGTTTTGGGGGTTTCATTTTTTATTCATAGCCTTCTCCTCTTAGCCTCAAAGAAAGCTTCTGTTATTCCACCAGATTTTATCCCTTTCTGTTTGGCAAATGTTGATTCTCCCCCATCCTCCCACGTGTCTCACATGAAACTGCTACTTTTGTGTAACAAAAAAATAAATAATTGTGTACCTTTATCTTACCCCAAAATCTGCTGTTTCAACATCAGCACTGCCTGACCATTAGAGTTCAGTGTCTAACTGAACCAAAGAAACTGCACCCCACTGTCCCTCACGAGCCAAGGGGCAGCAGATCCCACTCCCACAGGCTGTGCTGGCACTGAGAGCACGGCAGAGCCCCAGCTCCAAAGGCAGGGAGCGATGGCCTCATCCCCCTTGTGCCCCCCCTCAAAACACACCAGTGCTCCCACACCACATACAGAAATTTGAGACTGATGCCCCTACGAGCTCTTGGCTGATGGGATTGTATAGTCGTATAATAATGTAGGCCTAAAATACCTAAGAGTCTTCCCCTGCATCTAATGAAAGGGAAAGCAAAGGAAGACCTGCAAACACCAATGCCCAATCTCTTTTTCAGGGGGATGGAGCAATAGTGTGAAAATGATGGGTAATGGTGTTGATACCTTTGCTCCACAGGCCTCTCCCAGGTAACACATCATGCCTTTGTGCCAGGCACTGCCTCAACCCTCCAACCCCAACCAAGACAAAATTTAAAAAAAAAAAAAAAAAAAATTAAAAAAAAAAAAGTTTTTTTTGTTACTCTTTCATTAAGATGTTCTTTAATACTGAACACGCTGCTCCACTTCTCCATTCTGGAGCTCTGCCACCTGTAAACAAGAGTCAGGACCTGTACTTTGCAATGCAAGTTCAGATCTTTGGATGGGAGGTAAAAACCAAAGTAATATTACAGAGTACAGCATGATCTCTCTCATATAAACAACTTTAAAATCACCATTTAACGATAAATCTCACCATCAGGAGCATCAAGCACAGCATGACTGTGCCAAGGGAGTGGTGAGTTGATGCAGGAAAGGTGTCTTTTCTTTCTTGAAATTTTTAATAAAAATATAGCAATGAGACTAATTTCTGGTAGGAAATCTACAGAATAAAATGATTGCTGTTACTATATCCACGTCCTTTTCAAATGTATGAGTCTAGTCATTTGAGATTCAGCACAGATCTACTCTAGAAGTTAAAGAAGCATGTCCCTACTTCCTCTTCAAGAGAGGGCACAATCAGCCAGCTGCCATTTAATATGAACAAACGATTTCAGCATTATTCATCACTCCAATTTTGATAATGGAAAGTATTCTTCAAACTAAAAAAGTTTAAAAGTCTAACTACCTCCCATTATTTTCCAGTCCTCTAGAAGAAATTAAGTTGATGTTCTCCAAGAGATTTAATGGACAACAACAGACTCTTCACTGCCTACCTCCAAATACTAAAGGCACTGTTCCTGTAATGACCAGTTGTCTCCTTGGATAATACTGACAGTAAAATGTAAATCCAGTCACCAGTAAATGCACTTTCTGGAAAAAGTAACTGCAAGACGTCTTTAAGTTGAAAATTTTATCAATCACAAGCCTTCACTGCAGAGCTATATATCCATCTGTTTTGAGGTTACTCCCTTTAACACTTCAAATATTTTGAACAAAAATGTAGAGTTCATCCATAAAAGCTTTAAGTAATAATATCACTGGCAAGTCACTGAGAACACAACTGAAAGCCAACTGCCCAATATCTACAAAGGGGGAAAAAAAAGATTTTTTTTTTTGAGACCTGACTTCATAGTCCCAAAACTCTTAAGTAAAATAGGTCAGTATTAGTATTGATACCTTTCAAAGTGTAATTGTGTGCTTTCACACAGTTTAATTTTTACTTCAATACTTTCAAAAACCATAACAGGTTCTTTTAAAAGAAGCAAAGGACTCTTGCACATCAACAGGGATAACTGCTACCCATGACACATCCTATTAAGTTTTCACAACAGTCTCTAGTGTAACAGTATATATTCATCTCTTGTAATCAAGGCAGTAATTTGCTATGCACATCTTTCAGTAACGCTCATGGGTTAAGCAGTCATGGTGCCCAAGTCCAGTCGCCTCCCCAGCTGCGTCAATGGTTTTGTGCAGTGGATTGGATCAGGGAACCAGTCCAAGTCAAAAATAAACAAGAGAGGGAAAAAGAACACAATTCTCTTTAACCTGAGGCAGACTCCTGATTTATTGCCCTGCTGCTAGTGACAAAACAGGTTTAGACCAAGCAGGAGGAAATGGGCAGAGACTGGTGAAGCCCAGATCGTCTCTGCAAGAAAGGTTCTGTCTACACACAGCAGCCCAATTACTGTACAATGTAAAACCTTAAAAAAAAAAAAAGATTTCAAGGCAGTATTTTGATTTATTTTCTTCTGCAAAGCAATCTCCCACCCAGGGTCTACAGTTACATTTCAATAACATCAGAAAAAAAAAAAAAAAAAAAAACAAAACACGTCCCCCTGCAGAAACCAACCTTTAAGGAAAGCACCAGCACTCTTCCACAGCCAAAACAGCTCTCCTCCCTCACCCATCAACATTTCCAGGAGGTTAAAACCTTCATCAGCTTTTCAGAGGGAGAATCTTCTGCTAAGTGTTGTGTTTCAGAAACCACTTTCTATTCCTCTTTTGGATCAGAGTCACTACCACGTGCTTCCTTCAGCTTTTATGAGAGACTGACTGACTAAGGAGACTGCAGATTTCAGAATTTACAGCTCACCTGGACCAAGTTCATTCAAGCAGCACAGCTACACCTGATAAAGATCTATTAATGAGGATAGCCCCTCTTTGAAAAGATACCTTAAGGATTTGTCTCCTTTCTCAGCCAGACCAGTGACTGCGTCTCTGCCCAGGAATCAGTGCAGAGGCGAGATAGGACCTGTAATTCCCTAACAACTGGGGACAACCATGGAGAAGAGCATTATATGGATTATATTCTTGAAACTTCTTTAAACATTTTCCCATTTATTCTGGGAAACAGTTCAGAGCAAACTGTTTATCAGCAAACTCTGACAAGAATAATATGAGGGGGCACATACTTCACACTCAGTCCTTAGATGATGCTTCCTGGAGAACAAGTGTTCAAGGGAATAAGGCTGCAATCTACCAAAATGCTCATTTTTATAAAGTTTTAACAGAATACAAGTCATCATAATTAGGGCTCCCATCCCACTTCTCAGAGCCTACAAATTACTGGTCAACATGTTAAAAAAAAAAAAAAAGATTTTTTTTTTTTAAACTAAGTAACTTGGAGAATATTGTTTCTCTCTTCCTTTACCAAGTGATTAAATAGAAGGATCAGAGGCTCAGATTTCAACAGCAGATGCTTTATTTTAAAGCCTTGGTCCTTCCTGGCCCAAAACTTTGACATTTCACAAGATTGGCTTATTGATCAAAACAAGAATAAGTATCCCAGGTAACTTTTGTTTTGAAATAACAAGATTGTAATATGACTTGCAACATACTGGTTATTCCCATATCGCCAATAACTACAGTCTTTTATTATCAGCTTCTGAAATCCTCTTTGTACAATCTGGTTCTCCAGCATCATGTGATCTGTGCTCACAGCGGCACCAAAGTGTCTCCTCTTGAAATTCTATTCCCAGTTCAGAACTGTCGCAATGTATTTAAAAACTATACAAGGAAAAGAAAACAAGCTGCACTGTACAGCTTCCCTGCACTATGTAATTGACTCAGTAATTTACATAAACCCCAGTGAGAAGTTACCAGTTTGTCAATCTATACTCTTGCACACACCAGATTTTGGGAAAATGCTTTGAAAAGGCTGATTTACTAATGCTGCCCTAGGTACCACTTCAGTAGCAGATGCCATCTAGCCCAAGAGAATCATCTCATTTAAAAGAGCAAAACACAGCTACAAAGCTAGTCTAAATTTGGATCCACCACCAAGGAACGAACATTTATGAGGACATGGGAACTGTCTGTGTTACCAGTACAGATGCAACCCAAATATCTCATCTACACCAACGTGAGGTGCTACTAGGTATAAAATAAAATCCTGAATTATGGATATACACAGAGCCTACTATATCTTCACACGATTGCTAGAAACTCCATTAAGGTCATAAATACAGTGATATCTGACAAGAAGCTCAACAGAAGGATAGATATTCTCTCCCACTAGGAGAAAATGCTCTTAACAACTACCTGTGGGATTATGAAAATAGGCTACTTAAGTATCTGCTGCTATTAGTGATATTGTACTGCCTGCCAGATCTGCAAGAGTTTTCATTTTGAATGCGCGCTTGGAATGCTTTGTCTTTTATCAAGGGAATATAAACGCTAATCTTTGGGGAGGACAAACAAAGCAATTTACCCAGCACAGACAATGGCCGCACTCACTACCCGGAGAGGAGCATTAGTGACTTGTGGTGTCAGCACGTTATGGGACAGACAGTCATTAAATCATTTCACTTCTCACTTGTGAGTGCAAGTGGCACGGACAGGGGTGTCTGAACACAAAGACATCTCCAACCCAAGGACCTCACCGACCACACAAAGCAAAGCAAGAGAGATTAAGTGCCGTGGGAAGCGGTGAAGGAATCCTGCAAACACCACTGCTGGAAGTGTTCAAAGAAAGAAAATTCTGCCTATCACATGTGATTCTTTTCCCTGAAATTACAGGTTTTTCTTGCATTTGCACACTGATTTGGCTGTCTTTTTTCTTTACCTGCTATATGCAACTGTTTATGGAATTTACCATTTTTCTCACTCTTTCACCCCTGCCATGCCAATGTCATAAAGCTCACTCTTCATACCAAAAATACTTTACACAACCTTGTTGGGATCACACGAAAACTTTGAGGACCATCAGTATCATAAAGGAGGACAAGATGCATCCACTAAACCCAAAATTACAGACTGCATCTTCGGTTTCTAGAAAATAAAGGTTTGAGTGATTAACACGTAACTATTTCTAAAATTAAATAATTACAGAGAAACAGGGCTGCTTAGAGAAACCAAGAACTCCACGCTACCAAAAATTAGAGGTAATTACAATGTGTATGTAAAGGGCACAGCATTCTGAGTATTAAATCACCTTTAATTATGTTTTCTGGATTTGTAACACTGACATTTCAATTCCTAATGCTACAGTGATACACCACGTTAAATCAAATACGCCAACAACTCTATTCTGAATCACCTTGAAGGCTTGCAAAACAGAGCTGTGTTTGAACACATTTATCTTTTCCCTTACACTCTTTCAGCTATTGAGCGAGACCACAATGTATACTTCTAGAGTCATAATTGGTCACCAAAGCAACAGCTTGGATGCCAAAAAGCAGGATTTCAACTCGACTGCGCAGGGTGGTGGGGAGAGAAAGGTGATCACAATACCTCCATTGTAGCCTTGATCCTGCGACTCAGACCCTCAGCGAACCACAAGTCCTTCATGCACTGAATCCAAAATGAATAACCAGGAAAGTGACTGAAAACAAGACTTTTGTTTTCTTTTAACTTCTGTTCCTCGTCCTAATGGCCTTTAAAGGGTCTGGGCATTAATCTTAGGCAGTAACAAGAGAAGGAGGAAGATCCCTGGCTAGATTTTCTTGTCTCTAAATGAACAAAAAAAAAAAAACCAAAAAAAAACACAATTAAAAAGAAAGTATTTCCTCTTTAGTAAATTCTCTTGAAGCTGTCAATTTTCTATTTGTTACCAACCCTTAGAAAAGGAGGTTTGCGCTGTGGTTAGTGGACAGCACTGACAGTAGATTTTGAGTTCCTTGATCACGAGGAAAAACCAGACATTTACACACCAGAGACCTTTCTCATGTTGTCAGCAAACCGTGACTGTATGCATGGTGAAAAAATACCCACTTCTCATAATTTTATTGCTTTACCTCTTATAAAGAGCTTAGATTTCTTTCCAGCTAATATTCCGCTATAAGAGAACTGAGAAGGAGTATTTGTTTTCAGCTCTTTTCCCTCTACTTACTGAAGCCCTTTTCCTCTAAGGCAGCTGTTTATCAGGTTTCACAATCCAGCTAAAAGAGGCTAAATTAAGACATTTCCTCTGCTTGCCTCCTTTCTTTAAAAGGTGTTACTTTACTCCCTTTGCAGTTTGTGGTTCAAGCACTGCAGCTCTCAAATAAATATATACTTATGCACATATAGTCACTGTTAGAAATATTTATGTTAATTCAATTGTGACACAGAAATCCTGTCCCAACTAGACCGCAGGTCACTCGGTTCAGCTGTTCCAGAGCTGGCAAGCCCAGGGCTGAGGATGGGGAATATTTCACCAGCACTTCTATGTGCCCACCCCACCTAAGCACCAGCACACGTGGACCACCGCAGTGCCTGAGCAGCAGTGAGCACCCTTCTCCACCAAACCCATTCACATGCTCTGCTAGGGAGCAAGGAGGCATGAAGGGAGACAGCACTGCCAGGGCAAGACATCTCTCCAGGCAGAGGTCAGCAAGCTCGGCAGGGAGAGAGACAAGGCCAGCAGGCCAGGATGGGGAGATGGTCCTGGATGCCCACCAGGGGCAGCGAGGACCTGCCAACACCAGGGCCCTGCTGGCAGTTTTCACTGCTTTCCTATGGATCCCAGGCTGATGGCACAGCTTTGTGAAAGGCATCTAGCACACAAGGTTTGCACATCCAAAACCTCCTAGCAGGCTCCAGCTGCTCCTACCAAACCTGCCACTGCCACACGTCAGACGTTTCCTCTGTTTCCCACCCGTAAGAAGCGGGCTGCAGAAGCACAGCAGACACAGCACATCGAACACTGGAGCAGCAAAAAGCTTCTGCTGTAACATTTTGGAGCCACAGAGTTAAGAAAGATGGTCTGTCATGAAGTGACCAGCATTAACTCTGTCCACCCCACAAACTTCAGGCGTTAAGGAACAACGCAAAGAATTAAAAGTCAACCTTGAAGGATTTCAGAAATGAATTGCCCACAGTTTTGCTTTTCTGAGGTTTTTACAGCTGGATACATGTTGAAAGCACACTGCTTTACCAGCAGAGCAAGACAAAGCAAAGCCTATTAACTATCTCCATAACAAGTCTGCAAGAGTCTTGGCATGCACTGTAAGCAAAAGGCAGGCCAGGCCACGATTTCTCAGTTTTCACTCTGTAATGACCTGAAAAAGATGAGAGTTTTACCTACATAGATAAGACAACAGGCCATTACCTCACTCATATGAGTAACGCCTAATTAAAGGTTTGATTTGACCTAGTCATAGCTGCACTGGAGAAAGGCATCTCGACATCCATAATAACAAAACAGTTAACACCAGCACTCGCTGAAACATTTCATCTGTGTCTGCCACCCCTGAATGTCTGCAAACAGAATGGGTTTATTGTTTTTAAATACACATAGGCACGTATTTCTTAATTATACTTTAAACCAAGAACAAAGGTCCCATATATGCTCTTAGCACACGGCAGACATCCAGTCACTGTATGTTCTGTAAACAACTCCCATCACTTCGACTGTTACCAGTAGACCTTTAGACTTCTGCATCTTTTGGCCCCTTTCATATTGGAAAAACATCATTAAAACAGATTAAAACTGCTATTCCAGTCAGACTGCTTATCTAATTCTTGAAGAAAATGTGTACCTGCAATGCTCTCCCTCAAAACAAATGAGAAAATCAACTGTTACTTCAGACTCTTCATCTTAGAAAAAAATATTCTCTCTAATGAGACTACTAAATCTAAACTCTCTTCTATTAAAACTATGTATTTGCATAATCACAAACCTGTCTCAAGGAAACATTTTTAGGATGGATAAACACAGCACTCATACATGTTCATATAGGCTGAATTAGATTCAATAACTTTAATAAGAAAAAAGTGTACATGTAGTACAGTTTTACAATTAGCATCTGCTTTATGTCATTTTTTTATAAGATGACATTTAAGCTATATGCATGTATCAGAGCCCTTTATCTCACAATGCCATTTTCCCCCAGAGCATTCATATCTCACTTTATAAAATATCAGCACACAAGGGCTCGAAACCAGCTTTACCTGCAACAGAGACAACTCCCAGACTATCAATTTATAAAAGCACTGGAAAAGCGGTAAGAACAATATTGACATATGGGCTCTCCTGCACTTTCCCTGAAAAAGCCTCGGTTCTGGAACCACCCTTCCCACAAATTAGTCTTTGGGGAATTGATGGATAACAATACATTTCAGTCTTTCAGACTTCAACAAAGTGGGCACAGAGTATTTCAGGTTTTGGGGTGGGTTTTTTGTTTCCCACAGCCCCCTTCCCCTGTAGTAAATTCAACTTTGAACCATACTTTCAGGAAAAGATAAACATAGCCATCGGCACAATTCACTTTTTTCTCCAGAATTTTGGTAATTTTTGAGGTTTTACTCAATGTACTAGATGTCCAGAGCTGTTTCCAGAACTCTGAAGCTACAACCCAGGGGTAACACTCATCCAAAACCGGCACTTGGGGTGTTTGGTCACTGAAGCTTTGGCAAGCCTGGGGACAACAGCATCGCCAAACCTACATTTTTTTTTGTTTAAATCACTTTCATTTAATTTGTACTCCCTCAGTATATCTGAAGAAACGGATGATACCTTCGGGTCTTCTTGCAAAAAAGCCCTACTGTAGGCAATACAAACCTAAGGACAAAAGGGCAACAATAAAATACCAACTCACTTCAACAGGACTTTACCTGTCCTACTTACAGTTCCCAGGAGGAAGCCAGGGATATACTCGGGGAACTGAGCCATCCACTCCCACCTTATCTATGGACTGTGATTTTAACCTTGAGCCTATATTTAAATTGAGGACTTGTATTAAACAGCAGTGGGCACTCCCGACCTCAGGACATCAGTGTCCTCGGCAGCAGAAGGCACAGCACGTCTGTTGTCATTACCAGGTGTGCCTTAATTACTGCTATTACCGGCAGCCAGGGAAGGGCTGCAAGGCAGCTACTCTTCAAAGAGAAAAGGCAGCACAGGGCAGCACACATCATTTCAGCAACTGAAAATACTTTGCCATCTGCAGAGTCACTGGAATTAAACAACAGTTTTGAAAATGCTCATTTATCCCTCCCTGTCCACACCACGCACACAGGCGCACCTATGCTGACCATATCACCATGGTATCCTCAGCTTCTCCATACCTGTGGTCTGATCCACGGGCCACACAAAGTAAATACAAAGAAAGGTAAGCAGTGGCACACTCAACGGGTGGAGCACACAGCCCATCTATACATAAAAACAAACAATACTTCAACCAACTGTTATTTTTATCCGAATGTAAACAGAAGCACACAAAGTACATCTCCTGCCTTGCTCTTGCTGTAAGACTACAAGAAAAGAATTATTTAGTGTGGCAAAGGAAAATAAATTTCTTAAGAGCCGAGCTGAAGATCCAAGTCCCAAAAAGAAGGTGAGCTGAAGCTCACCGGAGTGTAAGGCAGGCAGCCATGCCAAGGGCTCCCGTGGATACAACAATTCCTGATCAATTAGGCCGTTGTCTAATGGATTCAGCTGCCAGCGTCTGCTCCAATGCCAGGAAGCAGCAGAGGGCTTGGAATCAACACTGGATTTCTAGGCAGTGCTTGAGGACTGCACTGAAAATGCATATGGCCTTCAAAAAAATGTATATGTATTTCTGAAGAAGTCTAAAGTATGGCACCAGGACCAAGAAATTCAGTAGGAAGAGGTCAGGGCAATTCAGCATTCTGGAAAAATCCCACTTGGGTCTCTGTCCTGGCAGTGGACTAACAGGCAGCAATGACAGGTGCTGTCAGCCAGTCCAGGAGGTACAGGAAGACCCTGCTCTATCCCATGCTTGGGGGCAGCAGGAATTTGCAGCCAGCAGGGGCTGGGGATGAAGGTACCATGGCCAAGGCAGCTCCAGCGACATCCAGAGGGGTGACAGCTCCTGGACCATCAAAGGGGAGCCTCGCTCTTGCTGCCAAAATGAGCATGTGTTGGAAAACTGAGATTCAGAGACTCTCCTGTTCCTGAACAGGAATCATGGGTTTCTCTCTTCACTGGACTCATGACTTGCTCTGATCTAATTCAGCTTTTGAAAGGACAGTGAAAACTCCTGACTTCCAAACAAGTTTAACAGATCTTCTGCGCTTCAAAGTAGGTGGTTAAGCTACAAAAAATTACTCATTCTCTACAGTCACTGGCCATTGCCATTCCTGTAACAGCAGGATACCCATCTAACACATACAGACACCAGTGTGCACTAATTTAATCCACAGGTCACTCTGCCTCTGGATAAAGGGCCAACTTTAACCCTATGCTGCTGCCGGAGGGACATGAAAGGCTCCGGAGGAGTAATGGAAAGAACTTGTTTATCCACCCGAAAGCACCCATAATTAGGAAGTGATGGATGTTGCTAGTAAAAGTGAGCGATGTTTTTCAGGAGCTCTCTCATCTGTAACAGCACTGTTTTCAGATAAAATAACCCTTAGTGTCGGGCAGTATCAGGAGTGTCTACAGCCAATCAGTCACTCTGCTATCCAGAAAACAATATGACGTTTTTGTCATAATATCTGTGGCATATGTTGTATCAGCCCTTCTTCACTGTCTCACCAGTCAGGGTCTCCACCCCAGCAAAGCTGATAACTGGTGCTCCTGAGATAAAGAGATAAATCGAGATTTCCAAAAACTTTAACCCCACTGCATGTGTAACAGAACTCCTTTTGAACAAAACACCTTTTACAAGAGCATAAAATCATATTTGCCATCTGTCTCCCAAGTAAAACTCAGGAGAAAGCCCCGCTCGCCTCTCCAGCACGCTGGACTGTAAAGCGGAACCACCACAAGGAACAGCTTGGTAGAAAGTCAACAAGATAAGCGGGATCATTTCCAACTCGGACACCATAAAATTTCACACTGTAACAACTTCATTTACAAGACTTTGACAAACATTAAACAAGGAGAACAAATACCTAACACAATTAACTGAGATTACACATATGGCCTAAAGTCTCTGTGCCACAGTGCAAGTGCCAATAGAGACCGTCCCAAGAGGGAGGATGGGGCAGCTTGGTAACTATGTGACCCTACAAACTGTCACAGCTACCACGGGTAGTAACCCCTTGATCACTGTGCCTCTGAACAAGGTGGCCTTGTCAGCTTTATGGCACCGCTTCAAAATAGAAACAAAACAAAAAAACCCATCAGCATGATTAAGGAAATGGGACAGATGAGCAAGACAGACCAATACCCTTTGGGAACGTTTTCCCTGTGGTCACCTGTCAAGCAGCCCAGCTGTGTTTTTAACTGATTAAATCAGACCTCGACAGAAACCTTAGTGTCAATTTCTCAATGTTCTAATAAGTGCATTGAATTCTTTCTAAGGTTCAAGCACCAGACCACCCCTCTGACAACAACACTGTCCCCTTCTAAGAAATCACCTTACGAAACTTGATGGAGCTTGAGAGAGTTAACATTTCATTACCTAAGACCCCATTCTTGACCTTTAAACACAGCCAATGTATATTAATATTTAACCACTGCATGTTAGAGATTACATATCACTATTACAAGCTCATAGCTATTACTTCTGCAAAACACTAAGAAAAAATAGATGCTGATGTCACTGATCACATGCTTTCTATTTATTGTGATGGGAAATAATCAGCTTCTCTGATTAGGTACATGTTTATTATATTACAAGGCAACAATCTCCTTCAAGCACCCAATCCAATCCACGTGCTTGACATAAAGGTTTCTTAAAGGCTATGAATTTAAACACCTGTGTCCTAGAAAACACGTTGGTGCTTCTAGCAAAGCAAATGCTAAAGCACTGAAGAAATTTAAACATTTGATTACGCTGCTTCCTCTTGAAGCCTGATTGAGAAAACAAATGCTTTTATGTTATTAAGAGACACTACTCAAAGGGAAGCAATCCCAGTAATTCCTGGTCCTTCTGAACCATTAATTAACATTACCTGGAGGAGCACTGCCACTCACACCTGGGACACCTGTAATTCAAAAATTTCATCCTCTACAGATAAGGAGGATGGAAATAGCTTATTAAAACTCTGAATAAAGTATGTGGGAAGGGACCTCAGGGCTTACTCTGAAGTCAGACCACGCTGTTCAGAGCCTTGCCAAGTTGATTTTTGAGTACTTCCTAAAATGGAAGCACCACAAGCTCTCTAGGCTCTTGTTCAGTGCTCTTCCATGCTGAAGTTGAGCTTTTAGAACTTTCCTTGCTCCATCCTCTTTTCCCTTTCCCTCTTTTCCCTTCCCTGTACTCCCCACAGAGTAGTTGGACACTGCCACCACCTCATCTACCTTCCAGGGACGGGTGACTGTGGTCAGGACCTCCCTCTCCCAGACACCTCCTGCTCTAGTCCCCAGCCTGGTTCACTCCAGGTTTTGGCACCTTCTTTGACTTGCCTATGCCTTTCTCCTGCGGGATTCAAGTTACAGCTTTCCCATAAACTAGGAGAACCTCTTGTCCATCCCCTGGTTGAGACAGCAACTGACCACTCATCTCCTCATCCACAGGCTGGTTGGATCCAGCTCCAACAACATCCTCAGCCACATCCAGGGATGCCCCCAAGCCAACCCACGCTCCCCAATGTCCAATCCTTGCAGCTGGACACAGTGCCATATCTGGGGCCTCAGCAGCACTGACGGCAACGGAACCATTACCTTTAATTACCGTCCTCTGCGTACGCTCCAGATGGAGCTTGTCCTCTCTGCCACTGTCAGCTGGTGCACAGGTGGTGACCCAGAGCTCGTCCCAAAGTGCTCTGCCACGGCTGTGCAGCCCTGCCGCGTCCTCACCACTTTGTGTTTCCCCATTTCAGCTCAGTAAGCGACACGCTGCAGATTTCCACATGCCTTTTCAATGCACCATAGCCATTTAATTCTGAACTATGCTTCACAGTGCTTGAGCCCCTCTCAGTTTTGGGCTTACTTGCAGATTTAGTTAGTATTCCCTTGTCCACACCAGTAAAGAGAACAGCAAATAAAGCTCAGCCCAAGACAAACATGGGTGTATTCAGTCAATTCCTCATGCCATCTCCCTTCTTCCCCATTTTCAAAGGAAGTTACAGGTAACTACTCTTCAAACACAGTCCTTAAACTGTTTAATTATATTTACCATATAATTAAATACATATATTTTTCTATTCCACAGAAATGCCATATGAGGTTATCTCTAAAGTTACTGAAGTCAAGGCACATCATCAGAGGTACTGCTGCCCCCCTTCATCCTTATCATTTTCTAATCCTCCAGATTCCTAGAAACTGATTAAAAATTTTGTTCCAATTCCCTAAGCATTGCAGTTACACTGACTAATCTATAACTCCCTGGATCTCCCTTTTTCAAATGGAGGTAATGCCTTTGCCCTTTTCAGTCCTCCAGGACCTCTCTTGCCCTTCCCAATTTCTAAAAGATAATTGTAAATGGTTCAAAGGTTGCTTGGCTAGTGCTGATGTACTCTAGGGCAAATTTCATCAGGCTCTGCCTATTTCAATACACCTATCTTATCTCCTTTTTCTGATCTATCCTTTTTTCTACTCTGCACTTTACTCCCATCACCTTGTTTAAATTAATTTTAATTAGCGTGAAGACACGCTCAAGCAATACAATAGCTACATGATACCCATTTAGTATTTTACCTTTCAGCTGTAATGTTAGCAAAAAACCCAGCTCTAGACTATTCACATACCATGACTGGCTTTTTGGAGATGCAGAAGAACATTTAGAAAGATTGGTCTAAGCCAGGTTGAAGACTGTATATGGCTTAGACCAATCCTCAGCTGAAATGTCTGAAGGGAAAACACTAAGAAATACAATAAACTCTTCGTCTGCGAAAGATTTAAAGAGAAATTTTAACTGCATTTTAGAAGGGACTCTTTTGTTGACTAAACTGGCCTGTTTTGGTTTTAAAAATTAAAAAAAAAAAAAAAAAAAAGCCAACACTTCCGCAGCAGATAAAGTGTTTGATAATCAAATGCACAATTTCCTGTAGATTGCCTGTTATCTAGCACTGATCATTGCCAAGGGTAGGGTATCAAATTAGACTGACCACTGGTCCAAACCAGCACAGCAAGTCCCACTCCTCCCTGAACACTGACAAGTATCTCAAAGCACATTACAATTTTTAGGTATCCACCTGTTCTAGATATAATTTACCTTTCATCGACTGGAAATTACCATCCTCGTAGCTGAGACATGGCAAGATACTACGGGAGCATTGCTAGTCTGCTTCTATGCAAAGCAAAACAGACAGCCTTAGATCATCCTCTGTGATTTCTATTTTGTTTTTCAGCAAAACAAACCAGACACAGTTGTGTGCCGTTACCACATCTCAGCTGAAGCAGAGTAGCTTCTTAAACTGCTTCATTTCCATCCTCAAAGACCCATCAAGTTCTGTTCTGTGATCCCCTAGGCAGAAGATGCAACGTTAATGGAGATTCTGGCTGTCATTCTCAAAAGCAGTTAGTGATCTGAATGCCTCGATTGCTAGTGCACCCAACCTGAAATACTTAAAAAGGTCCAATTTTCAGGAAATGATGAACACTCAAAAACTGCTGGGTGGTGGTTCCCACCCCCCCCCAGTGTATAAATCCAGAATCCATTTTACCTAATGTTTCCACCTAGAAAATCTTTTACAAGACTAAAACCCTAGTACTAGTCAAAAGAATGGGGAAAATAGTTTTCTTTTGCTAGCTGTGATGAAAATGCAACAAATCCATGCATTCTTCCAGTTTCACAAAATACAGCAGCCTACTCTTGAATATGGATTTGTGAGTATTTTCTTCCAGAGTGATACACTGAAAACTTTCCTTTACAAAATACTATTATCAGCTTTCAGTGAAACCTACTTTACTGGACATAATATAAAGCTTGATTTCCAGCACTGTCAGGCCAAAAAACCCACTCAATATTTCCAATCCATGTACTGCTGGTACTTGTCTTTACAACAAATGCCATTAGTTACCACCAGTAATCCCTGTCTTCCTGCCTGCCCCCCCTGAAAAACAGATCATAATTAGGAGAAGCCTTGGATCTCATCCTTGAGTTAATGATGAATAAAACCAAGGTATGAACACAGAGAACAGTCAGAACAGTGAAATACTGGTAGTCTCTGCTGCTGTTCCTTACTCCACTAGTGGAACAATTCAGACTATTTTAGTCAGAGGAGTTTGGTGTCATGCAGTTGTTCAGTCACAGCTCAGCAAACCTCATTATTTCAGGCCTCTTTAGAAATGCAGAGTTTTGCCTGTGAGTACGATGGGATGTGTATCCGCTCGGTGTGGCACTCTGCCCCAGGAACAGCACAGCTGGTGCCTGTGCTGGGCACAGCCCCGGGAGCTGGCACAGGCACCGGGAACCCCAGCACAGTCACAACTGCGTGCTTTTTAATCCGTCACCCTGCTGGGCTCTACTTCAAACCCGGAGTCTAACCAATACTGGCTGGTTTCAGCCAAGCCTATGCTGATAGCAGATAGAACGAAACCAAGTTAATTAGAGTTAAATGTAGCCTCAAAGGAGATCTCAGTACCAAAACTCCTTATGCACATTAACTTATACAGCATGTATTTTTAATGAGTTCAGCACTTGTCTCGAGTTTAGGAAACACACACATGGGGTGGCAGCTATTCAAAGCCGTTGCGCCAGAGCATGAGCAAGTGCTGACTCTGTGGGATGACAAGGTTATGCTGCCAGTTATGGTGATTCTACCTTTATTGCATAACCCTCAGACAACTAAATTAATTAAACAGGTAAAGTGACAACACAAAAGCCACCTACCAATATACTGATCATATAATAGAAAAGGAAGTGAAAAAGACCAGAGGGCTAAAAGCTCACGTTCAATTTTACAAATATGGTTAAATCTTGTAACATCTCCGGCATCTGCTGGTCCTCTTTTTCATAAATAAACTTCTGAAAATATACATCTCTGTAGACAGCTAAAGCAAACACCTTCAAAGCAGAAGAGAGTTTTACAAGTGTGAATTTGGAGCTTTAAACCCCACCCTTCCCTCTCCACATACATTCCCCAACACACACCAATGTGAAGCCAGGTAAATGGCCACCAGTCATGCCCTTTGGGCTCCAATATATTAAAACAATCGACTTATTTGTGAGATAAAAGGACCTGCAACGACTCTTAAATCAGAAAAATATATATAGCCATATATAAATAAGGCTGAGCTACGCCAACAAATTCTGTCAATGCCCTTTTGAGCCCGTCATTTAAGTACAGCCAGAAAATACTGCTCACTGGATTACAGCGAAAAGTAATGGGTGACTTGCTGCTTTGCTTTAAGTATTAGTATGTTCGAGCCAATGTGGCATTAACAGACAACCAAATCACTTTGAAACACATGAGCTTTGTGCCAGCGTTTTGTAGAAATACACAACCTCTATCACAGAAAACACCCCTTAAGGTAGAACATGGTATCACAAGACATTTTCCACAATGTATAAAAGTTAAAGAATAAAAATGTTCAAAGTATTTAAGAGGACAGTGTGACACATTGACAAGTCAGAATGAAAAAAAACCTAATCATGTAGAAGTCTCAGTTTTAACTGTAATTCCAGTGGTAATGCTGCTCGTATAAAAATCCCCCAAATCATGATCATGTAGATAGACAGTACTTCTCTAGCAATTGCCAGTTCAAATGAAAAATCCTAACTTTGTTTTTCTTTTAATCTTTTCAAGCAGTATTCCCTTTAATAAATTTATTAACCTCAAAATGCAACTATACAACTATTTTAATTTAAACAAATGACAAAAGATTGCTTCAGGATGCTCTGCTGTCTCAAAACTCCTGAAAACTTAATCTGTGTTCTGCTAATCTAGGTTACAATTTATCTTCAGGGGTTCTCCTGTAACATCATTCCTTGATGCTTTAGATTTAGCCTGACGTGATTGAAAAGGCTTCCTTTTCTTTCTTCTCTCATTCATCTGAAGAGCAGAAGTACACCTTGTTCCCAAGCTCCCCTGTTCCCTCCCCCTAGATCAGACAGACTTTATTAAGGAAATTATCTTAAAAGAAAACCCTACAGATAAACTATGACCTAGATCAGGGAGATTCTGCCCAATTTATGTTCAAAAAAGTTGATTTACTTTAAAAGATGTTATCGCATGCCACTCAAACTGTACTTTCAGCCATGGTTTTTATGGACTGAGTCTGTCATCTTTTATTTCCTAAAACCTGAGTTTACTTTAAGAATGACAGAAGACCTTCTCAGGGTCAGCTGAAAGCATTCATAACTGCACACACCAGAAAAGAAGCGCTATAAAACCGAGAAGCCCTCAAGGACCACTGTTTTGCTGAGGAATAGCATGACCAAGCTGCCGCCTCAGCTCCCACGCAATGTCACTGCTCTTGGTTCAGTTCTGTCACCGTGTAGTGCCCTTCCAGGGGGGGTGGCTGTCTCCAGCCTAACACTGCTATAATACGCTTCTGAACGCAATATAAAACAAAGTGCAGATGATTAGTTCAGAAATGTCACCCCAAAGATGACAGAGATGCTGCTGTAATTCAGATACTGTCCACGTTTGCACCTCACTGAGTCAGCCCGTCACTGGGATGTGCTCAGCCCTGCTGCCCAGTGCCAGCCTGGCTTCCTGCTGACAACTCCATGGAACAGGTGAGCCTGCAGCGAGTGTGGGAACTGGTGGGGAACAGGGGATCTGACCCATCTGTACCACTGTGTACTCAGCACCTGTTCATCTCCCAAATCCTGAGATGTGGGAAAAGGGGATGCGGTATTCCGGCTCTCTTCTTCAGTGGGCACAGCAGCCCAGAGTCCTCCTGCTCACACTCCTGCCTGCCCCCAAACGCAATCCTGCCAACCCTGGGCTCACCTGTGAGGAAAACCAAGCATGCCATATGCCACACCAGCACCTCCTTCCCTGGCCTGCTGCTTCTGTGAAACACGAGGTTTCTGAAAGCAGCCCTCCCTTCCTGTTCTCTGCGTAACCTCTCAGGTGGCACATCCCGAAACCTGAGCACCACCTCCTGCTGCACCTGCCATTGCCCAACCCAGCACCATGGGATGGCAGGATCTATCCCACAAGGCTTTGAGCCCAAAACCCCAGTAGCAGGCTTTCTCCAATCCCCAGGAGCACATCAGCAATACTTTCAAACACACAAGACATACCTACAGTACGTGCTTCACTCTCCACTTAAGCGACAGGAACCGTTCCTGGTTTTAGAGAAATGCTGTTTGTTTCAAGCATCGGCATCTTAGCTAATGGGTTTTTGCTTCTCTTCTACACTCCACAAATACTGGGCTGAGTAATGCATAGCCTAATTGACTGTTAAGGTCATTGGCCTGCTCTTTAATCTTATTTAGTACACTTTGAGACAGTTCATGAGTCATTAAGGTTTCATTCTTGGGGACACAAGGACATGTAATATACATTAATAAAGAGCATAAATGTAATCTAATGTGTGTGTTTTATTTTACAGATTGTGAAATTAGAAAGGTGGCATTAAATATTTCTTTGCAATGTTATAACTTTAATAATGCTGATGATTTTAGTATACAATAAAAGTATTTGTCAGAGCCTGCTGGTGTATTCCTAACTTATAACATTGCTCTACGTCTAAGAAAATTCTGTAAGTAGTAAAAGTCACACTTTAAATACCAACTTGAAGTGAAAAAAGGGCTCAAGGGAGACCTTAACTTAAAAATTCCTTACTTGAAGGGGAAAAGAGAGACATTTTTCAAGCTGTTACTCATTATATTAGATTTTATGATGCAAATTATAATTCAGTGCGCGCACGTGTCAGGAACTTTGCAATACTTTTGAAAGGGATCAGAATCAATAATCAGGCACTGAAATCCAATTTCTGGGAGAATCTGGGAGCTCAAAGCCGAACATTTTCGCTGGTTTGGAAAGATATTTGAAAAATAAAGTTAAACAGTAATTATACATAACTATGCTTGAGAAGCTTTACACCTGTCTTGACATGAATCAGATCTTTGCATGGATGATGAAATTCTTGGCATTGCTTTAGGTGATTGGGATGGCATTAGCTTAGGCAGGGTAAGAATTCAACAGCCACAAGCCTAGACAGGTAGGATAAAGGAGTTACTGACTCAAAAGGCATGGCAGCTTATCTGTGGAAGTCTAAACATGTTAATCATTTAACATAAACAGATCTGCTGATATTTTTAGAAAGGCATTTCAACTCATAAGTAACAATGTTAAAAAAAGGACACCAGTAACCCTAATCATATTTTCCACAGGTCCTCTCAGCTCCTTGCAGGTTGTTGCTACTAAAACTCGAACTGGGGGAAGGGGGGGAGGAGGAAAGAAAGAAAAAAAGCCAAAGACAGGTAGCTGGGTTTGGTATTAGTACAATAAAGAAGTTGCTGGCAATTAGCCTTTGACTGCTGGCTGTGCTACAGACTCCTGCAACCTTTGTCTCCCTCTGCCTCAGTTCCCAGTCTATAAAACGAAGGTGATAATGTTTCCCTACCTCACAGGAACGTTCTCAGAATAAATCCATAAATGCCTGGGAGACACTGAGACACCACTGTGACAGAGGCCATAAAAATACCTAGGGGGAAAAAAAAAGAACAGCAACATAAGAATAAGTGACATAAGTGACCATAACAGCAGAGACGTTCACAGGTTAAATGCAAAATGCAAAGGTTTAAACTTCACTTAATGACATGAGTTCTCCATCCTGGGGAAGAAGCAGTTCAGTTAAGCACATATTCCCATTACGATACTTTCAAAGCCATGACAGCAAGAGAATTTCCCTTTTCCTCCTTGGACTCAACACGATCATGATAATCCACCACCGGGTGCAAGTGGGAAAGGTGTTTCCTCTACAGATCACTAGCTCAGGCCCTCCATGACAAGAATCACATCCAAGAACCCCAATCACAGCAACAGACCCCCACATACTGACAGTGCTCTTCCTCAGCCTCCATATCCAGTGCCTACTGCACAGCTGAGCTCCTCCAATAGTTAAAAAACTTCTTTCAGCCTAACATTTATTCCTGAACAGATTTTATCCATTTGTTTTCATGCCAACATTGATCCAGCAGTTTAAATAGCTTTTCCCTATCTCCGAAGTTTATTTCCCTGACAATAAAAAATGAATTACACCACTTCCCTGTCAGGGCTCATCTGCCCACCCAAACCAAGCAAGTTCTTGGAGTTTGCTCTCAGGTGACTCCCCATCCTCGGTATAACCTGCCTCCTCTGTCACCCCACTTCAGCATCTTCTGCCCAGCCCTATCCTTGTGGCTTGCTGGCACCTTGTGACTGCACAAAGGTGTGTTTCTCCAGCACTTCCAACTGGTAACCCCCTCCTTCCAACCCAGCTCAGAGCAAAAGTTTCTCTCCTAATGCCTCCTAAGGTTACGACCCAGCATGCCATCACCATGGAAATAAGTCACACTTTGACTGTTCTGGGTCTCAAGCTCTTTCTGAAATATGTCCTGACCCTTCACAGCTCTGACTGTGCCTCCTACCCGTCTCACCCGCAGTGCTCTGCTCTGTGGTGCCAGGGACATCACAGGGAACATGCACAGTCTCCCCCAAAACATACCTCCTATCTTCAGAGTCAACTCAGCTTAGCAACTGATGGCTTGAGCTCAATTACACCACTAAGTGTTCTTTAACGTGAGCAAAATAACTACATCCCTCAGAAGAATAAGTGATTCAAAATTATGCAAATGCACAGAATGCATTATTTAGCCTTTATCATTTACAAAGAACTCATTTTGCAAACAGTTTCAGTACTCTTACAGAGAGTGTGACAATGCCCTGAAATCTGGGTGTCTGACAGTTGCTGTGTCATGCACTGACCATCATATCCTCGGGGGGAGAGGGAGAGGGTTTGCTGCAGCTCAGAGGTGGGACACAGGGCTGGGACAGCCTGCCTGCCCACTGCCCCCTGTGCTCAGAAGTACCTCCACCTATGCCCTAATACATACACCCCTTGGAGACCCTCTCTCATTCCCTCACCAACATGGTTGAGCAGCACAACAAAAATCCCCTCACTTTTTTCCCATTTCTGAGGGGAGAGGGCAGTTTCCTTCCTCCTGGTACAGTGTGTGGAACCAGTTCAGGAGCTGCTCAGACAAGCACTGGAGTTGGTAGGAGGGGAGCAGCACTCCCCCCTTCTGCTGGCAGTCTGCCCCAGATCAGACTGGGATGTATTGGAAACCTCAGCCCAGGGAACCAGAATACACTCACCTTTCCAAGGACTCAGATCCATTTAAAAACTGTACTCTAATAACCTTCACAAACAAATATATTATGCAATTTATGTTATGCAGCGTTGACTTCAATGACTCTGTAGCAGTGCTTACACTACTATATTTACTTCTGGCACACACTGGCAGCCTTCACTGCAATCATTCTGAGCGTGTTCCTGTTATAAACCTGGAGGTCTTACCCTGCCAATATCTATGCACGATGCTCCTCAGTATGTTTTCTATGTTTTCCAGAATTTTGACTAAGTTATTCCTCTTTCTTCTGTCCCTTCAAGCTTCTTTGTCTAGAACATGTCCCACCTTTTTCCCCCTTTCACACAGGCTCCCAGTTTTCTACCCCTGCACCTTTCCCTCAGTATAAGGTCTCCAATTCCCACCTTCAGCTTGTCCCACACTGTTGATTTCCATCCCTCAGGTGCGAATTTCAGACAAGCATCCTGGCACCTCCTGCCAGGCTCCCAGAAATTTGAGCAAAGCCCTCTTTCAGGCATGCACACATCCACTTTGATTCTCATGACCCAGATTAGCATACTAAAGAAGAGAGATTACACATATTTGGTTTCTCCCTTTCCCCAAAACTAACAGGATGACCATATTTCAGTACTGGCTCTTTCCACTCTCTTCATCAATCTGCTGTAAGAATGGCAATAGCATCTGAGTGGAATCCATACAGCAGCAAGTGGTTTGTTAAACCCCAGGACATGCTGCATACTGCGAAGGATACTTAAGCTACTTAAAAGACAACCCTTTATTACATGCATAAAAATGCTTGAAATTTCTCTAAGCTAACACTTGAAATTAATAATCTCCTTTAAATATATCCGTCTCTGCTGCTGATTGTTATATTGCTTTTTATGCATTTTTTAATTTATTCTTTAAAAACCCTATAGAATTTCCTGTAGTTCTAACAGACATAGTTGAGGTCATCCATGGTACACACTCATGTATTTCACTATAAACTCCTTTCTCCCAAAAGCATAAGTAGATTTTGCATTTGTATAGTAGGGGCAGTTCAAGTCAACTATTCTCAGCTACACCACAGTGACTCTACTGATAAGAAAAGGAAGGGGAAACAGTCACCAAAAAAAAAAAAACCAAACCACAAACCACCTCTTCTACACTGGAAATATTAAGACAAAGAGTAAAGAATTTTAAGATGAGGCTAGAAAATACTCTCAGTCATACCAAGCACTGTTTAACGTGCAATTTGAGACTTGGAAATCCCTGCCACAAGAGGACCCATGCATGCTGAAGTGATCACTTCAGCTCTGAATTTCTTTGCATGTGTTTGTCTGATACATATTTAAAATTTTACACTGATTCAGTTTTGGATGTCATAGCCAACTTTATAAAACAGATGTTCTGCTTATAGGGGGAGAGGTATTTGCTGCTGAGGATTAAACATTAACAGAACAAAATAATCAGCAGTGACGAAAGCGGTGATGGCAGTTCACTGGAGATAACCTCCTCCCTGAAGCACACTGCAGTCTCCATCGCGTTAATTTAGGTTGTTAGAAGCCTCGAGTGACGGAAGAGAGACCATACCAACAGGATTTTAGCACACTGAAGCACACACAGTTTTCCCCCCTCCCATAAGTTAAACTCAAGGCCAGGCTGCCTGGAGTAAGTGTTGTGCTGCACGTCCCCTGCAGCACCCTGAGCAAGAGCCCAGCACCTCCAGCTGCACCTGGACACCTCTGCTGCTAAAAGCAAGAGCACCACCTCCCTGGGTTTTCCCAATTTCCATGTGCCAAGCCCACAAGAGTATTTTCTGGAAGTCTTCAAGGCTGCTTTTTCAATCCATGAGACAGTATTTACTGATTAGACGATACCAGTAGCCCTGAGCCTTTCATGCAGCGTTGACAACAGCAAGGAATTCCTCACCTCTTGGTAAGCTCACACACTGTCTGACGCAGCAAGAGGCACTGCAAGGGGCCAAGAAAAGCCACTACTTATCACAAGAAAATGGAAAATTGTGAAAAACCTGTATTGCAAGGTTAGCTGCCTAGGCACGGCTTTAATAGAGCTCCATAAATACCTCAGTCTAACACTGACAGAGGTTAAAAACCTATTATCTTTCCCAAATGACAGTGTGAACACATGTTCAATCGTACACCCCGCCTCACCAACCTACAAAGTAGATTCTGCTCTTTCAGCTTCCACAAATACAAACCACAGGGAGCTTTTTAAATGAAAGCATTATGAAGATTACATTAGGCAAGTTTGATCTACTGTAAAACACTCGCACACAACATTAAGAGGTAGAACAACCTTTAACACCTGCTTTCTCTTCAAACATAGCTCTATCTCTGAGCATGGCTTGGCTCCTGATGGGATGAAATCTCAAGCTAATTCATATGGCTTACTCCACCAGCAAAGAACACTTTAAATGTCTAGGACCTAAGTGGTCCACTAATACCAAACTGGTGAGAATATTCTCCCAGAAGCACATACTCCACAGAGCTGCTCAGCCAGCTGCCACCCCACAGCACGGATCCACACGGCAAAGAATGTTTTCAACCCTGGTGTGAAATGTTGTGACACAAGAGGAGGTGCAGCAGCTGGAAGAGGAGTGCGCAATCCGAGCAGTGCTGAAAAGTCATCATCATAAATATTCACAAGCAGGCTGATTTGTTTTCTTACTAATGGCGCATTGTTATTCACAAATATTAATTAGCCTCCAAATACCACCTGTTACTCAGCCCTCCCCTCTGCTGAGTGCCATGGGCTCCCTGGCTGCAGACCCTCCGTGCTGCTCAGAGATTTAATGATGTTTCAACTTCCACAGCTCACTCAGCTACTGGGAGGAGAGGCAGGGAATAATTACTTACTTATGTCTTTCTCTGCTGACCCCTCTGGAGGATGAAATGAACGGCTTTAATGGTCTCTGAAGGGAGGCTAGTCCACTCCTCCTTAGATGGGAAGGATGACAACTGCACCACTAGGTCTTTGGAGTGGAGAACACTTTTTAAAGATCCAAACTTCAAAGATCTCAAAAGGTGAGAGTTCAAACTCAAAATTTCTCCCCATTGGAGGAAGGAAAGCTGCTAATGCAATCACTTGTGTTTCCAGCAATCACTCACACTTCAGACAGAGCTGAGGCACCAGGAATTGCCTGTCACATCCTACAGTACAAATAAATCTCAGTCTGCCTGGAGGAAAGCTGTTACAAATCTCGGCAATTTTCTCTGGATTTCTTTACATCACTTCCTCAAAGGATCTCTCTGTAGGTAAGAGGTACAGATGTAGGCAGACAGCCAATACAGGATTCCTCCTCCCCACTAGCAACAGCAAAGGTGTTCTCTCCTCTTCCTAATCATGTGCATCACCCTTAACGTGAGAAAGTTGGGCAGAGCACTGGTGAAACTAGGCAGAGCACTAGTAAAACACACAAGTTGGTAGCACACCTAAGGTTGAAGATGAAATGAATGATGAAGTACTGTCTTGGTCTCTACAAATCCTGGATGGACGATCCCTCAGACCTCTGAAACATACACATCCTGCTCAGTGTCAAGCAGAGACAACCAGGGAGTACGAGCTTATTGTGATGAATCCAAACTCATACAATAAAAGGAATGGGACTACTTTGAGCGTGGGATCACACCTAGTCCCACTGGAGGAAGTGAACCTGAAGTGTCCTCACAGCTGCCAGCAGAAAGACTCAAGCTCCAAAACCCAGCATTTGACACTTTCATTGTCTCAGGAAGCAGTGCTGCCTTTTCAGCGCAAATGCAGCACGAAGGTTGCTATCCCACAGCTGACAGACTCGATACTAAGGCACAGACATCACCTTGTATGCTTCCCAGGAAAAAGACACAATCTATTCAATACACCTTTCTGCAACATCAGATTTTTCTTACCAACCAGCATGATTTCACTGGTACAGTCCAACCTTAATCCTTCTTAACAGGTTTTATGCATCGAGCCATCAGCTATACAGAACAACTGGAGGAGAACAGAAATCACACATTTAAGGTGAAAAATTGGAGCAGTTTTTGCTGGAAAACATAACTAAGGCACAATTTAACTTTGTCCTGGCTAAATATGGAACAGGGGATACAAGGGCTTGATATCCTTAAACTCCCAATAGGAAAAAAAAAATCTCTGCCATAGCTCCTGCATACAGCAATAACCCAGGACTATCAGGATTTTCTGAGAGTTTAGTTAGTCTCACACTGAAGTTCCTAAGATTATAAAACCAGCAAGTGGGAGGGCAAGGAGCACACAAGAATATCTAAAGTCATTTTCCCAGTGACTGACAAACACAGTACTGAATTTCTTAGGGACTCAGATGGCTGGAGCTGAAGTTAAGCTTCACTAGAGCTATATTTAGTTCTGCACAAATACAAATTAGGAAACACTTTCTTCCCAGTTACTAATGCAGTGTGACAGGAAACAATTATTTGCTCAGTGTCTAATGTTACCTTTGGTGAACATCTAGCTTGCAGAAATTGTATATTGTATAATAGAGAACAAAGTTGATATTCTGCAAATCAGTGAGAAAACTTGTTTAAGATGAAGCAGCATTTGAGTTGCACACGTCTGAGCTACACTGGTCATAGCTATGCAGACACTTAGTGCTGAGGCTTCTTCTGCTTTGATACTAAACTACAAAGTGAGTTTGTTTTCCAAAAAGTACATTAATTTATTCAAGAACTCTGTGGATATCTAAGGAATATCATGGCTCCTCCTCCAAAGCGTAAAACAGAGCTGGGCACAAAGACAGAACAATTAAAATAAAAATAAAATTCATCTTTTATGATTTCAAGTGCCAGTTTATCTCTATGAAAAATGCAATTCTGTGTCACAAGGGAGCTCTCAGCTCTGTAATCGCTTCAGTCTTCAATGTCTATGAAACACAAAAGATAACAAAATGCATGATTCAAACGAAGGGCTAGTTAGACCTTGGAGAACCAAGCCATGATTGTATAAAGGAATCCCACGTGCTTCTGAAGTGCTCAAAAGGCCACCCTCAAAAAATCCTAGGCATGTGGCTGAGAAGAAACCCTGCTCCTGCCCACTACAGCAAGAATGCCAACTAACAGGCTTGGAGTTTCCAAGCCACCCACCACAGCATCCTTACAGGCTAAGGAAGTTAGAAAGCACACAACCCCACTGCAGAAACATGTCCTTTTTTCTGGCACCACCAGGCAAACACTTGCCAGGCCCTTCACTGTACTGATTCACATGAGTATTTCTAGAGCTGGAGGAGGTGCCATTTCGTGCTTGGCTTAAGTGATTAAGACCCAATATAACCAGAAAGATGCATTAAGTGTCTGCATTCTGATGTGCTGGTGACCTTTCCAGTTGCAGCTCCCTTTGAGATGGAGGGCAGATGAGCACTTGGCACCAGCCAAAAGATCATCTACAGTCAAGACTTCTCGAGCCAAAGCTGGACTACTAAAATACATGCATGTCTTTGCCTAATCTTTCTCAGCTTTCTTCTGGAAAGAAAAAGGAGCTGATAAACATTTGGTTTCTTGGTAGTGTTTTGTAAAAGATTATCTATTATTTTGACAGTAGGTTCTGGGAGCAGGCGAGAGTGATATGTGAGTTCTGGGCACAAAGCAAACAAACCTCTCAACGTAAGGCAAAACATTTAAGACATTCTGAACAATCTCTCTTACCTGCAAGTGCCAGGCATGACTAATTTTGATGAATAAGTTACAAGGATTTCCAGGGAGAAATGACACCTCCAGTACTCCCACCTGTATAAAATCTAGGAACATTGCTTATATGCTCTATCTTCTTTGAGGATCCTGAGGCAAGGGGGAAAGATTCAGGTTTGACCAGGAATTTTGCTTCAGGTGTCCATAAGGTCCTGCCTGTGGTTTACTTGCTACATATTTACTATAACAAGGTAATTCCTACAGTGCTGTCTATATTGATCAGCAAAACCAGTGCTGAAATCAAAGACTTATCTTGTCTACATGGCTGGAGGGAAGGGGGGCTAAATTTCTGTCAGATATATCCAACTGACATGCTACCATTTCATCCCAGCACAGCTGTACATCTCGCCCCCATTTCCAATAGCGTCAAAGGAGCGGGAACAATCGCGGATCCGCATCACAGGGGTAGAGGTGCACATCAATATTCAGCCCACAGATCTTGCTAGTACCAAAAGGGCAGCAGCTACGTCATTTTGTTCAGAGATGTAAGAGATTAAAGGCTTTCCTCTCTCAGCAGCACTCACACAGCCAGACTGGTATGCCAATAAAGGTACGAGCCTGATAAAACAAGAAGTAGCCGAAGCTCTTCATGCAGCTGATGCAACATCAGTGTATTCTCTCCCTACTCGTGTTATTCCTGTACATATAACACTACAGCAACACTCTCCGTGACTCAACAGGAATAGCTGGTGTCAAACTTTGCTGAAGAGACCAGACGGGACTTTTCAGTAGTCAAGTACACATAGGCCACGTTCACCTAGTTTCCAAGAAGCTTTAAAGTTATTATGTGACTCAACACTGCTCCTTGACTGTTCTTGCAAAAGAGAGGACACAAAGCATAACAGGGCTCTACCTTGGAACAACATGAACAATTTCCCTGAACAGACTCCTTTTCACTAGAAATCTCATTTCACACCTTCTCTCACTCCTCCAAAGACTCATCCACTTGCCCTCTTTATCACAGTGCTAAAATAATCAGGAGGAAAAGTAGGAACCTCCTTTCTGATATGGGTTCCCATGTAGCACCTCCTCTCCCCCTTCTTTGAGTACTGAGCTTTTAAACAAATGTATAATATGAATGGAGTCTTGAAGAACTTAACAGAGCTTTACCGAATGAGGAAGCAAGGATGACTGGCATACAAATTATTATTAGCTACTGAGTAATCAAAGGGATAAAGACACGTGTTTCAAGAATTAAGAGTAGCTAATTATTAGTAATTAGGATTAGTGTTACTCTTTTTAAGAAATTAACTACTACACTTCAGCCTAATGTGTCTTTTCTTGCCTACAGAATATCTAGCACCGGATAGGATGCCTAAATGATGGTTCTCTTTTCATCCAAATCATCCACTCCCCAAACAGCCACCCCAACCTTGGAGTCTACAAAGGGTAAACCAGAAGAAATATTTTGTTCTATACTCAAGATCTCAAAACCCCAGCTCTCCATGTTATATAAGCCACAGTAACAGGGCTGTCCAAGAAAAACCTGTGCTGATACTCAACTAGCTTGGAAAAGAGAAAAGAAGCAGAACTTTGCCACTGCCACTTTGCCCAGGATGAGCTAGAAAGGAGCACTCTACGGGCACTGCTCAGTGGTTCCCCACCTTGTCTTCAGGTTTTAACTCCACATCAAGCACATTCCTGCAGAGAACTGACTTTAAGGGAATCAATCTAGAGAAATTTGAAGGCTTTTAGAACAAGAGAAAACCATACGGGTAACTTGCCAACACCAGCAGAGCAGAACACTGGGGTGCAGAAATGAATTTGAGACAATAAGACATCCAAACAACTACATTACTACAAACTTTTAAGAGTGACACTGATAGGACAGACAGCATGAAATCAGAGCTAGGGTTCTTCTTTTGAGGATTAGTGGCTCTCAGCTTCTTTGGTTGCCTTATGGCTTACTCCACATGACAGTAAAATCAGATGGTAATGGAAAAAAGACTTATAAGAATCATTCCAAAATTAATGCAATACAGTGGAATGGTTTGATTGGTTTTAATCCATCACAATTGACTCAGACTGTCACAACAGGATAATCTTCAAGCAGCTAGCAATAACATCTTGCTCCGGCATACAACCAAGAAAGGCAATAAACAGCATGAAGGAAAATTTCAGAGGAACTATTAGATCAAGTTCACATTAGTGTTGCCAGAAATGTGTCCTCTACTGCACTGAAGAGCTGATGTTTATGTCTCTCTACAAGGCTATTGATATAAAGCTCAAAGACCCCTAAGAATGTATTAAAACTGGAGAATTAGCAGCAACATCAAAACCAGTAAACAGCTACTACAAGCAAACCCTCACTTTAAGTATAATCAAGCTTTCTTAACACCTTTATGAGACATACTAAGTTTTTTCTTTCCTTCTCCTTTAAAAGGGGTATGAAAAATTAGAAATGAAATGGCATGAACCAAACATGTACTCCTTTCAGCAGCAGCAATGCTGCTGTCCCAGACAAGAGCTGGAATTGCAAGTCATTCACACTGGAACATCCAATCCCTGCCAACTGACTAAAGGCGAGCTGCAGCTTAAAATTAAAATACAAGTGTCTGAAGTGAACGTAGATTAACACATTTACTATATCACACATTCGTTACTATGGAGCATCTATTCAGATGCACATTAAATGTGGATGGATACACTCACAAAATCTAGACAAGTGTATTTTTAAATAAACAACTTTTCCCACTCCCATACCAGAATTATCATGAGTTATAATCCCCAGTGAGTGATCTTCTATAATAGAAAGTATTAAAACAAAGACCACTCTAAAAAGATATTTACAATACAAATGCTCTAGTTTTCACTTAGTAAAATAAGCCAAAATCCTGTCTCAGAAATGCCTGTATTTCAATTTTATATATGTGAATAAAGCACAAAAAAAATTTAATATCTTGATAATAGTAAAATAAATGCATCACATACCCATTTTGCTCTACAATTCGACCTTTATACCATCATGCACTGAAATATTTGTCTCTTTTGAAAGAGACAGAAAACTGTATGTGACACCAATGCAACAAACACACTACAACACAGACTCTCACATTACTTATAATGGCTATATCAGCACTACATATTTAGAAGGATGTTAACAGTACCAAATACTAGAGTAAAAATGGACAGTTTTGGATAGTCAGAATTCTTATTTCTTGTAATCACAAATACAAGAAATCATAATTTCTTGTGATCACGTAACATTCTTATAGAAGTGACATCCAATAAAAGAATCTCTCAGATAAATTCATGTCTCCTTCCACATCAAGGGTTTTTCCTTGAGAAGCAAAATAAATGTTTACTTTGAATGTTTATTTAAATAATGTCCTAAAGTACTTAATAAAAATTAGACTTATGTTTCTAATTTTATATACTTGTAAATACATATAACATTAAAATTAATTTATATATCAAAAGTATTCAAATTTAATATACCTTCAAAAACCCTGCATTTGTTTGCCATGTCTACAAGAAAGGCAAATCACCAGACTAAACAACTGAAAGTAATGCACTAAACCAACTCTAAATAGCAATTGACCTTTTGACTGATGTAGAAATAGCTTTTTTCCTCATTTCAGTTTATCCAGTTAGTTCATTTCAAAGACTTGATTTGCTCAAAAGAAGAAATCAATTAAGAAATAATATACCAAGAAGATCTTGAAATAAACACTAAGTGCAAGAGGATGAGATCTACCATTTACAAAATCATCCAGTGCCAAAAACATTTTCCAGTCACTATCCAGAATTGATACTGTAACTGTTTTAGACCTTAAAAGTGCTCCCTTCCTTACCCATTCAAAAAGCAAAATGCACTAAGTTTGCTTTTGATTTATGTACCCAGTAAATTTAAGAAAAACTTAGTTAACAATTTTATATTGTTTCATGCATTTTAACTGAATTCACATTTTGACATCAATTATACTATATATTCAGGTCTCAATATATGTTAAATAACTATTTTACTACCAAAAATATGAAATACCTGAATGCTTATTTGGCACAGTCACACAATTTTAACATATGCTTATAAGGTTGACAAAAGGTGTTACTTTAACCTAAAAGCTGTACTTAGCAGCAAGTCAAGGCAATCTAATAATTACTAAACTACTAATAATTAACCTCTCCTTTGAGAAATGTAACAAAGTCAGATCAAAGTAACCAATTTACTTCAAAGTTTCTGCTTGATTTACATCATTATTTAAATCATGTTTCAAAGAACGAGATTTTTATTGCAAAGCAGGGGGGAGAAAAAAAAAAAGAGTGGAAAGATTTAATGAACTCTGACAATGTTTGCTATTTTTAGTGCCATACCAAAATCACCATATATTTGGCAGAAAGATTCCTGAAGGTCCTTGGGCTATCCAATTGGTTTTGTAGCTGATAGCCTTTCATTTCAGAATACTCTGATGGGGTAAAGCTCAAGAGTGAGTTATTTTACAATTACCTGGGAGCTGGAGAGCCTGGATGCTTGAACAGATTTGAGTATATCCCTAATCATGCTGGGATTATGCTCCTGCTGGTGAATGAAGCCTCCTAAGTATCTCCTACTCATCCATGCACCAACAAGCAACATCTCAGTGATATTTCAGAGTCCGCAGTGGGATTAAGCAAAACATCCCAGAGCTCTGACACAATGTTTTACTGACGAGGTAGAGAAAGGAGGGAAGGACAACCTCTTATCACTGCCATGGTATTTTTCCTTTATTACGAGAATTAAAGAATTATGAGAAACGTACAAAGTTAATGCAGACAAATTATTTTTTTTTTAATCTCACCAGTATTTTAATTAAAACCTTTTGTTATGTCTGCTAAGCAAGTTCAAAGTATTGCAGTGCAGTAGCAATGGTAATGCAGAAGTCTTGTTATGCTTGGTGAAAAAAACGTTTTCAACTTTTACCAAATCAGCGACTGTAATTACTAGAGGAATAAATCAAATTTATAGCAGGCAAACACAAGACATAATCATTTTTTTGTGTGGCCATAAATGAGTTTTTGTTGCAATGCGATAAAGTTTAACATTTTCTGCATGTCAGACAGACTATTTTGATAATATTCTTTACATTTCCTCCTTATTAATGAGATGAAAAATTTGCTATTAAGATATGCAGGTCATCACAATACATCTTGTTACTGGATAAGCTTCAACAAAATCTCAAAGTACTTTTTTCTAACCACATTAACACAAAAAACGCGTAGCCAAAATTCTTGCTTCGGTATTAGAAAGGATTCTGTTCTTGCAAAATATGAAGCGATGGAATCCAGCAAATTACGGGCAAATCAGTTGGTTGTTGTTGGGTTTTTTATCATTATGTTCAGAACGCTGCAACAGGGGAGACAAAAGCAGTTTTATGTTTCATTATATCCAAATATTTTTTCAATTAACTGAATGCTAGACAAAAAAAAAAAAAAGTTGGTTTTTTTTTATCATGCCAAAGACTACCTCTGCTATTTAAAAGTGTTTTCACATCTCCACTTTCACTACTTGCCTTTTGTGAAGAACAATTTCTGATTGCTAGGCTATTTTTCATTTGCCTACCTCTATTCATGAAAAGAAGGGAGCATGTAAAACGGCAGATTTGACAGACTTTGAAAAAACTTGAATAGCCTGCATACGGAAAACTGATTATTACGGGTCTGCAAAACCTAAAAGTAATGTTATCAAAATGTGGGATCGCTTCGGTACACAATGGCACTGCTAACCACGGAACAGCTCGAGCACTCGCTGGCATCAAACCACAATAGCACGTCCTGAACACAAGTGATTTTGTTCTTTGCTTGAATGTCAGTTTGGAAGAGTAAATATGTACATGGCACACACACACATTTGAGCACATACACAAAGGCTGCCCATAATCAAATAAACCTGGCAGTACGTACCTGGGAAAAAAAAAAAAAAAGGGCATTTTTTATGAGACCACCTAGCTCAAGTCAGCGAAACGGTTTGGACCACGTTATCCAAGAATTCTTCATTTACAAATTTCAGTTTCCCCTTGATGTGGTCTGAAAAATTACAGTGGAAAGATACAGCGGAAGACACTGCGGGTAGGCTGTCACCTGGGTGAGAGATGGCTGAGCGATGCCACCACCACGGGAAGGATGGCTCCGAAAACGCTTCTGCGAGATCGCTGCGGAAAGACCTTTATCAGCTAGTGACTATAAATTTATTTTCTGCGAAGGAACCTTCTGGTACATCGTGCAGAGAAAGGACATAAAAGGCAATCTGTCTGCCAATGAAACTAAAAAGTGAATGTGAAGGCAGGAGAGGCAGCGTATTTTGCTGAAATATGTAGATGTGCCACTTAAATCCCAACGTGTTGCCACTCTCTGACACCAAAGGGTGAAATGTTCTGATCTCTGCTGACAATTTTTATACCGAGAAAGCCTCCAATATATTTCATTCAAAGCCCCTAAACGCCCATCACCTTTTCTCCAGAAGCAAGAGAGTTGGGTGAGAATCCTCTGCAAGTCTGGCAATGGAGCCTGAGGACCATCTCGCCAGCATCATTTGTTTCCCTCTCAGCAGCACTCTATCTACTTCCAGAAGACAACTGAGGACCACAGAAACCCAATTCGTTTTCCACAGCAGAAAATATACAAAAACACTCAGGAAGGACCACTGCAGCCTGCATCACCAGCAGGGCAGGGGGCCAGCATCACCTGCACTGCTGGCCAACACACATGAAGATCACAACTCTGCAGAGGGGAGGTAGGATGCTTCCGCCTGCAGAGAGCTTAAGCAATCAAATAATCCAGAAACGAGTTTTGGATTTTCCTTTCTTCTCACTTCTGTCAGATGCATACACAGAAAAAATTAGGACTCATGTAATACAACTCAATTTTCAACAAGGCGATATTAAAATATAATTAGCTAAATATTTTAAAATACAAATATGAAGATTAAGTAATGCTAAAAGAAGGCACAGAATCTAAAGGGCAATGGATCTAAAGATACACTTTTAAATATTTAACCAATTTTTTTCCTGAGGCCACGGGATCCAAAGGGCAATGGATCTAAAGATACACTTTTAAATATTAAAGCCAATTTTCCCCCTGAATTTTTATCATCTTATTAACATAAGTTTATACATTTTGTATAATAAGTTTGTGCATTACAATGTTTTTTCAATTGTTTATAATCTTCCTATTTCTATTTTTTAAACATCCAGCAATTGTTCAAGCCTCTGGGTGTATTTATTTTAATTAAATACAACAAAACTGAAGGAAAAGCTTTTGCATTTTTTGAAAGAGGAGATCACTCACAATTTTCCTCCATGTTTTGCAATAGAGATCTGTCAGATACATCCCCAGAGTAACCCCACCAAAGACAATAGCTGTGCCAGCAGCAATTTGTCTGCATTGTAAAGGTAAACGTTTAACAAACAAAATAAAACAAAGAGTAATTTAATATTTGTATTGTGTTTGCACAAAGAAGTGCTGATGAGAGCGAATACTGAATGCACGGGGTAGCACCTTCCTCCCTGTGCCCGTACAAGGGGACACTCCCAGACCCCAAATGAGATGGGGGACGGACAAGGTCTGGGACAGACTGACCCTCTGTTCCACCTTTACTTCTCTTTAAGCAATTTAAAGCATCTGTATTTATCCCACAAAGATGGACGTTGACATATTTTGACAAAAGACCTGTCCTCCATCAAAATCCAAGCAAGACTGCACAGCAGGCAGGTCCTCACTCCACCAGTGTGTTGGTAAAGCACCACTTCTCTCTCCACCAATTCCTGCTGACACATCTATGTATCAGTCTTACTGCATTCACCGCCTTCCTGGGGTTTTTACTTTTTGTAAAGGTACACTCAAACCTGTGGTGACACCAACTTAAACACAGGGAGGTCAGTCTCTCCACTCTCCATATCCACCTGAAAGCAGGTAATGCCAAGCTCTGCCTTCTCTTCACCCACTGCCATCTACTCCCACTATCAGAGCAGCACAGTTCAAAACACAGAAGGTAAATAGAAAGGCTTAAAAGGCTTCCTCGAGCCAGAAAAGTATCTTCTCAATATTTATGCCTTTTCACTGCAATCAATTTCTTTCACAAAAAAGAGCCTGCTCTCAAGGTAAACTCCTTGCACTGCATTAGGGCAGCAGACTCCAACAGCACTACAGATACCGTCAGAAGAGGTTTCCTAAAATCCTGCACAGACATGCAGGAACTGCACATGCAAGGAAGAAAACAGGATCTCCGTGGTCTTCCAAGCCCACTACTCTAATGGCGTGCAAATTCAGAGGAGATAAAGGCAGACAATGCTCAAAACATGTGCTACTGCTTTGGAATGTTATTTTGTAATATTAATAGTTACCAAAAAACCATAGTGGTATTTGATGAAGAATTTTTTTATTTTAATAAGCTTACAGTGATGAGAAGTTCTTCACCAAACTCACTGTTTTATTGAAAATGCAAATACAAGTTCAAAATAAATTGCAAGGCAGCATTTTAGGGTGGCTATCCATATATGGATCTAGTTAATGAATACAAGTAAAGTTTAACGAAAGGAGTAGCAAATAAACAATTTCACATCATACAAATTGCCCTATACTTTTTGGAAATAACCTGAAAGTAGTCTACTTCACCAGAGACTGTAGAATACTTAGAAATTGTCTTCAAAGTCTGAAGAAGACTGAGGGACAAGCAGGACTCTTCTCCTCAAACACAGTTATCCAAGTGGTGCTCTCCTCAAACTCACAGAATACCCCCCCCCCCCCCCCCCCCCCCCCCCAGTTCTTTAGAAAACTTTAAAGTCATATTTGCTTTAACTCCATTTTTCCTATGCTAACAGAGAGCCTTTCTGTACATTAGGTTTCAGTCTCAATTTTACATCTTTATATATTTCACCTCATTCCAGACTTCCCCTCACCAATTCTAGGGATCTGGAGAAATAATTTCCCAGAGTGAATTACTTATTAAAAAGCAAACATAGCAATGAAAGAGCCCAAACTAGGCTCTGTGCGAGGCCAGAGTAATAATCTCAACTCTGTGATCTCTCCCAGACAGCCAACAAAGGGGCAATTACAGTGTAACACCAAGACTCAGCTCACATTTTGGGAGGATTACACCCAGAAACACGCTGCTAATATTCACATTTAAGATCTCCCAGGGCCCCATTACTTCTTTCTTTTTCAATAACATATAGGATTTCTCTGGCATTCAAAACAAAATCAAGCCTTAACAATCCAGTTTCCCAAAATTTGCTTCCTTTTAGTTGTGACAACACAGAAATTCATGCTGAACTATTCAGCTATATACCTGGTCAATTTTATAGCTTTATTCATACCCTGGGTGAATCATATTTATTAAATTATATATAAGCATGGTGTGACATTCTGTCTTTCATTATGCAATTCCATCCTATAGAAATAAGGCCTGAAGGTGGTTTATACAGTCATTTGGAAATTTAATCCTGGGACAGATGTCTAAAAAGTGTCAGAGAAACAACCTGATCATCTGAAAAGCTTCCAAGGGGGTTGCAATTCCTCACTCCCTTAAACCTCAGTAATTTGGCTCCCAGGCTCCCGGTGGGTGCTGGGAGTGCTGTAGGGACAGGATGGGCTACTGCCCAGGGCACCAGGAGCAATGTGTCTTCTCTGAAGATCATCAGTCTTTAGACTGATTAGAAGCAACCTGCCCTAAATGCACAAGCCCTACTCATATATTACATCTTTACTACCTCTGTTTCATGGTTACCCATTATCATCCAACTTGCTTCATCCGTTCCCAAACTTTCAGAAGGAAGAAGTATTTTAAAAAAAGAAAAAACAAACAAACAAAACAAAAACAAACAAAAAAACCAACTAAACAAACAAAAAAACCAACACAAAATAACAAGAAGAAAAAAAGTATTGAAAACTCCAGCAGGGTGGACAGAAATTGCTAAGTATTGACCCAACAAAGCACACCTGACACCACAGTGGTGCACATGAAGACCAGAGGACTGTCTTGCCCTTAGATATCACAAAGTCCCCCAAAAGCTCCCTTTGTTCTCAAAGTTTCAAAACATGCTAAAAAAAACAAAACAAAACAAACAAACAAACAAACAAAAAAACCAACAACAAAACCAAAACCACCAAAAAAACCCACAGCTCAGTTTTGTCCTCTGATAAATGGTCAGTGGGCAAAAGAGACCTCACACTTCCAAATCCTCACACCAAAACACCCCCATCATCCCTGCCACCAGGTATGAATGAAGCTCCCCCACATCCAGGAACCACCTGCAGGACTCACTGCCACTCCATTAGGTTTATTTGATCATACTCCTGCCTGCTCCCCCACTACTAAAACTCAGCAACTGATCTCCAAACCAATCAGGCTCACCATAAAGACACACTTAGTCCTGCAAGAACAGATTGTGTTGTAGCAGCACTGTCCATTTCACAGAACTTTAAATTAAACATGACATAAAAGCTCTGCTTTAGATGCCCCTTAATCGGTCTCCTGTTTATGGCTTTACACAACCCTATCCTACATAAAAATTTGTCAAACACAGTAATTTCTCCAGAAATGTTCAGTGCACCAAATGCTTCCCTGTGCAAGTCAAGTGACAACCCACCTCCGCCCAGAGGAAAGCCAACAGAATGCTTTTATAACTTTTTTTTTTTTCCAATAGTTCAGTTAACCCGCCCTGTTTCTCTTCCATTTCCAGTCAGATGGCTTCCTCAGCTGAAAAATTTAATTCCCGATAAGACAACCTTTCAACCAACAGAAAATGGACTTTTGAGTAAGGGCAACCGGTTGCAGCAGCGGAGGTTGTTCAATTCTGTTTAGATTTTTTTTTCATTGTCCTCATAATCACCACAGCATCAGTGGACACAGAAATGAATTAAAGTGCAAAAAATCCTGATGTGTCTGGATTCCACAGGTGCTGGTCAGCAGGCTCAGCCTGGCACCCCCACCACTCTCAGGGAAGGGGCACAGGCACAGAGAGGTTCCCACACCAGGAAAATTCACTGCAAAGGTAACTTACCATCCTATTAACGTGGCTTATGGACAGCTGTAAATTCACAGCATGACAACACTTTACGATGTTAAATAATGCATCGCATGTTGCACACATTTTATTGTACATTTTTCCACTTTGAAGACTTTCAAGGATCCTACACAAATTGCAGACAGCTGTCTGTTACTGCTAGTTGACAAGTTATTAAAAATTACATTATCTGATCATCTGAGAAACAGAATGCTATAGTGCCACTGTTATTATGCTTTAACATGTGCATAAAAAGGAATGTTGTGGTCCAATTTTTAGGTGCTTACCCTGATGAAGAAATTAGCTTTTTAAATAAAGATCTACTGCTTTTACAGCATCTGAATGTGCATTACTGCATACTAAAAAAAAAAAAATCACACTGAGAAGAGCTGTACTACGTGAAGAAACTGCCACTGGAAATACTGTAATTCTCTAGCTTTCCTGTAACTAAAATCCTGAAATAAATGTTGCATTAGCATACCTGTTTGTGCTTCATTTGCTGATAACAGAGCTTGGTAAAGACTCAAGAAGCAGGTAGATTACAGAGCAAGAACTGTAAGTCAGGACAGTCAGCTTCCAACTTGTTTGAACTTGCCTGTATATTGCTAAGCTCAAACAGAATGTAAACTGCTGCCCTGTAACAATTTAGATGACGTTAAACATCTTTCAAGCATAGTTATTTGTATTTTAATATTGCCTGAAGGTCCTAAACCAAGATCATAACCCATGATCCTGGATTTTCCACCATACAGTTCCTGTCTTGGAAACGTTATGATCTAATATAGACAAGATGCAACAAAGAAATACAACGAGCAGTCAAGGGAAGAGAAGAGTGGGAAGTCCTCAACTTAAAGGTACAGTTAGTTAGTTCTCTAACTACTGAAAAATCCCTCTAGGCAGGGAGCAAATAAAGATAAATAGGAGTAGCCTCCACAGAAGCCCCTTTGAGGAGCAAATACTTAAGTGGTTCTGAGAAGCAGCTACAGTGCTTTGAAACCTGAACCCTAACTAGCATTATGTAATATAATTTATAATCTTAAACATTAACAATTTGTGGCAGAGGAATAATAAGCCATCTATATTCTTATCATTTTCTAGACAATTGAAAGGAATTGTTGCAAGTGATCAAGCAGCCAGAACTCATACAACTCCTTCAAGTCCTCTTGGTTTGATCAGCTATTCCCATATTGCCAAAATACAAAGGTCCTTCATTAAAGGCAGGTAAGGTACAACTAGTCTAGGAAGGGGAATTATAACCACTCATTTTCACTGCATTTTCAACAAGAATTACATTCCACAAGGTTTCTACCTGCCTTAACTAAAAGCCATTTGCCTCTTCACAAAAGCAACCTAAGGAACCTCAGATTACTATGAACACCCTCGCCCGCTCGTCTTATTTCTCCTTTGCAGATTTAAACCTTCAAATTAAATTTGTAGATTTTAATTTGCGAGACTCATTTCTTATCCCCACCAACCATTTTGTAAGCCCAGTTAGATATTCTTCTGCATGAAGAGAACTCAGTGAGGTCTTCCATTCTGGATACCACCTCAATAAAAATTATGTAAAAAACCCTGAATTTCATATATCCAGTGCAGTAGTATATTCAGCAATATAACTTGTAACACTCAAAGCATGCAACAAATAAGCAAATAAACAAAACGAAACACAAGTTTGAGTCATTTTCCATGACCACATTAATCTTCCCAAGAGCCACACTTGACTGTGACTGATTAGTTCTTGCAGTGTAAAACAGCTTATATGTGTAAGGACTAGTAATGGTATTTGCCTCATGTCACAACAGGGGATGGAGGCAACCAAAACCCACAAATCGAAGCTGAAAGCTTGTCCAGGACTGACAACTGCAGTGTAGAACCTGTGTCTCCAAGATGAGTAAAGTTACCACCAAAAGAAAACCACCACCAGTGACAACCAACCTTGACACTGTAACATCACAGGTGGAGAGACAAGACAAAAAAACCCCACCACAATTTACTAAATAACCATCAAGACTTGCAGCTGTAAAGACCATGCACTGATTACAATCTCTCTTCTGGTATTTTTTTTATTGCTGAATGCTCATCCTCCAAAAAACATCATCTGTAATACACTGAACCTGGGTTTCTGAGCAAAATATATGTAACATGGAACCCAGCCAAATACTACTGATTACACTGTCTCAAAAGTCTGCTGGCAAGGTATGCGTTGTTTCACAATAATCCTAAATTATGGAGCCTTCATTCTTTATGAAAATAATCTGTTATCTCTTGCTTATCTCAAGTTACCAAATATTTACTTCCTTGGACAAGGAAAAAGACCTTCTTCAGGTCCTTTATTCCCACTGAGTGGCCTTAAACATCAATATGCATAGCAGTAAAAAAAAAGGATATAAAAATAGAAAGAAGGATAACAGAAAAAGACCTACTACTATCAATATTTGAATAATGAGGCAGCTTTATCTTCATCAGTATATCAACTTATTCACACAGGGTGACAAGAATATATTAAAGCTATTCTGAAGCTGGGCCATTAAATTGCTTAGACAACCTGTTAACCAGTGCTGCTGGCAATTAGGAATGCTTTCTCACTGGAGGTTTTCTGTAGAGCCATGCTTCAAAGGTTCAATGGGCCGTACATTAACTTACCAAGAAACATCCTGAGAACTGCTCCTCTGTCATGAAAGCTCACTGCTGCCAACTAATTAAACCTACAGTTCATATTCTGAAGAAGTCAATGTCCTCCTGCCAGTTTAGCATCTGCACAACCATGAGAAAGGTAACTCAGGTTAAAAAAAGCAGCCAGGCTACACTAATCAATGCTAGGTTGGCTATAAATGTCCTCCATCTGTAAGCAATTTTTATTTACTCGTAGCACATCTACATAAAAGTGTTTTTATTTTATGCTCCTGCAAACATGCACGATTTTGTACAGGTACTCATGTATGCACATGTAGATGCTTGCAAGGCAAATTTACTTGTTACTTTTCTGTTAAGAGAAAACTTGGCATTTCTCTAGTACAAAGCTGTAAAAGCTCTCTGGAATGTTGATCCTAATCACCAGTGAAAAACTTGCTGAAAGAAGGGATCCACACCTTGCTGCAAATAGAGCTGTTCCACAAAGACTGGAGGAACAAGCAACAAGCTCAAAAAAAAACCAAAAAAAGCACTGCTGGGCAAAGAATAAGCAGCCTAAAAATGAAAGGGCAATTGCCAAAGTTTCAGTTCCTTTTGCATTAAGGAGATGGACTAAAAATGGTTCATTCTCAAGGCCTATGACCAAACTGGAGGAACATGGGGTTGCTGAATGCATGGATGAATTATCCAAAACCACCTGGATAGGTTGCATCAGCCTTCAGTGAGGGCAACAGCAGTGAGAAGAGGGGGATGAAAGCAGGATGCTGAAGGCACTCAGGGAACTCCTGCAACCAAAGAGTAAGCCCTGCTCTATAATCCTCAATGCACAGAAGCTCTGGGACCCAGAAAAGGCCTTTCAAATGCTCACACAGGGTGTGATTACTCCAGGTCTGATAGCAAATATATCAAGCTAGACTAGTACAAGACGATTACAGAACAGCAAACGCAAATGTCTGTTTAAAAAAAGGGGAAAACTAATTTTGTTATCTAAATGTTGGCTGATTTGATCTCAGGAGTAATGAAATGTTTTAAAACATTTCCTAAGACAGATAATTAGAGACCTGAAGAAAAAAAAAAAAAAAACAGGGTAAGACACAACTTGGGTTAACCAGCAATAATTCATACCACATTTTCCCAGTATGTTTTGCAAATAAAACACAGTATTTCCTAAACATAATGCGGTAGGTCTCATTTATCTGGCTATCAGAAAACAACTCTGCAGTGTTATGTAGGAAATAACCAATTTTGTGGGAGAAAATAAAAAGCAATATAAGAATCCTAAGACAAATAAGGAAGAGGCTTAAAGTCAAAAGGTCAACTATGAACAAGAAAAAAGAGGTTACAGTGGTTACTCATAGATTTTTTTTCCCAAGGGTTTATCCTGAGACACATATATTTTAATTATAAATGTGTATGTACATGTGTGTATATATACATATATACACACACACATATATATATATAAAAATAAAAGTGACTTGAAGACAGAAGGAAAGCACTAATCAAGTTTGTTAAATATCAGTGTAGAGAATAACATCTGTCGTGCACTAAGAACAGGGTAATTTTAAGGACAAGTAACAAATATAGACCCAAATACTTAGTCCTACATACAAAACTGTGCACTCAAGAAGAAAACAAGAAGAATTTCTGGGACAATCAGGTAGAAAGCCATTAAGAAAGGAAAAATCTGATGCATTAGATGGAGGACAGGTAACAGATACAGCTCAGAGAAAAGTCTCAGAGAAGCATTTTTGTGGCTCACATTATGTGAGGCTCAGTACAGCCCTGGTCACTCACATTCACAAAACATTACTTCAGAAGAAGACTTTCCAGACAAAGTATCCTTGACCAAATTCAGGTTAAAATATGGACCATTTTTTTGTATTCTTTTAATACTATATCTTTTTATATCTTTTTAAATTTAATGTGAATGCTTTGTCTGTTCAGCAAGCAACAGCCACACAAAAAAATATTTTCATTTGAAGTGGTGCTTGATACAATCACAAGGAGGACTCTGATGCAATTGCCCACAGAAGCAGTGGACAAGATGTGATGTGTATTCGTAGCAGGGGAAAAAATAAAGAGAAAAATCTTGAGCGGCATTGGCATTGCTTTTCCCTTTAAAACAAAATTCTTCAGTATATTCCTTGGTGAAAAAAAATGGTGCTGGTAAACCAAGAAGGACAACCAGTGAAGGAACTAGAGAGCAGATAAGTGAATATATAGTTCTCTGCATCTAAACACTCCTCAGGCACCAGTTTCATTTCAAAAGAAGGTTCATGACAAGAAGAGACAGGGCAGGGTGATACGAACAAGAGGGGATTTGATTTGCTTTACAGGACCCAAAAAAAAAAACCAACCCAAACTCTTTGGTGTCAGCCAGTGCCTTCTGCAAACCTGAAAGGTCAGAAGTATTTCTTAACTCCCTCATAAATTATCCCAAAATGTTTTCCTTCAGTTAAAAATCTAGCTCCTGACATAGATCTCAATGTCTGAGATTTTTCAATCTGAGCTCCACTACAGGCACTTCAATAACATGAAGATGAGGGCACAAGGAATGACACATTTTACTTCACGGTTAAATTATTTTGGTTTTAATTTAGAAACAAATTTTCAAATCCAATGGAGAGACTTCTCTTAGATCAACCTAATGCCAGAGGCAAGTGCTCCAACAGATAACTGATTTGAGAAGCAACCATTACAGTCGCATTGCCTCACTCAGACTGCTCTAAGGACTCCCAGATAACGCAACCAAATACCTCCCTTGCACAAGAAAACTCACATGCCAACAGCTGGGAACACCAGGGCAGCCTGGATGGCGTATTTAGCTCATATGGATTTCTGACAATTCATTGCTTTTCAGTTTTTTGCTGCTGACAATAAGATAATAAACCTAACAGCATTCCCTCTAGTAAAACAAGAGCTATTTAGCCCCTACAAACTTCCACAATTCCGAACAGGAATTAAAATGGATTTAGAAGATTTGTAAAGGACTAAATTCTAGTTAGTACAGTCACACTTAAGCAGGGGAGAGAGGATGGCCTCCTGCATGTGTACAAGTCCTGCTGCAGTGGCCAAAGTCACTGTCCTCATCAAGGCACTACATGGAAAGGAAAAGGCATCTAAGTGAGCAGTAAAATATCAGACTGGGGCACAATGAGAAGAACAGGTTCCTGATGCCTCAAACAAGCAATCCTACAATCTAAAGAAATAGGGGTTGGTTAAGATTAACCTATGCTGCATATCTGTTTCTGTTGGTAATTGTTATATTTTTACCGTGTTGGCATCTCTTGAGTGGGAGGGGAAAAAAAAATTAAATCTTTCTTGCAGCAAATTCCAGAAATGATAACTATGTAAATATCTCATTAATTCTACAGTATGTCAGTCCACACACTCTGTACAAATGTATGATATATAAAAAAATTATTTCCACTTCTCTTTTCCTTATTTTAAGTAGTGCAAGCTCTCCTCCTTTTCAGAAATAGCCCAACTTGAAGTTTTACTGATGAAAAGGAAAAGCAAGCCCTTTAAAATGAGCTATTAAGTCTTTTGTATCTCAACCTGAGATGAGGAAGAGATGCATATCATTATCTTTTGCACAAAAATGATGCATTTCCAGTACAAAGTCAGGAGTCCTTATACTTCACATAAAGAAAAAAATTAATAATCTACATTAATTGCTATTCCTTGCACAACACATTTTCCTGAGTTTTTCTTAAATCCATAAGCCACCCCAGTCTGAGCCAGCCCTACAAAGAACAGGAAAGGTGGGGTCAGGAGCCAGAAAACGGGAGAAAAACCACCACAACCTGTGTCGATACCAACCATTCAAGGTAATGTTGCTTCATATACAGACTTGTACACATTCAGTCCCCAAAGCCTTTTATAAGCTGCAGACACCATGATGAAACACTTTTCATTTTGTAAACACACTACTGCTTTCCTGCAGTTTTTCTCGTAACAAAAGCAAATATACGCTGCCAGAAACACTAAGTAAGAGTGGTCCTACAGGAGCTGGCAAATTCCATCACAAACCTCAAGTGAAAGTGCTGCTGAATGGTAATAAACACTCCAGCATTTGCAGTCCCTCTTCCACACACCAGTATAGGAATAACGATATGCATAACGCCCCTGCTGTGCAACGTGAACAGCACACACATCTGAAGGAACTGCTATGTGCCCAACGCAGTGAGTGTCAAAAGCAACATTTCAACCATAATGAGAAGCAAGGGAGAGAAGCCAGGACATCAGATGTCTAAAACACAGCATTAAATAGACAGCTATTGCCAGAACATCAGAACAGGTTTTGGACAAGTGGCTCAAACCCATTTTCCCTTCCTCACATCAAGAAAATAGGTAACCTTGGGAATGTGAATTCTTGATCTTGAGCATATCATCTTTGTTTCTTCTCCTCTCTGCAGCCTCTGAACATTTTAGTTTCAACCTGATGAAGGTGGTAGAAAAAAAGGAATAACTTCAACAAGCTGGATGTTCATTATCTTGTCATAACGCACAAGACTCACATGTTCTGAAAGGCTTCTATTCTTTCCTTTAAATATTTTTATTCAAATAACCTCAAACGCTGTAGGAATGTGAAGTTAAGACTACAATACCCAGAGGGGAACCCATATGTTCTCTCTTCCACCCCTGAGAAGAAAATAAGTATTTATACATCTGTGTGCCACAGAAGCACAGCCCCCTGTGCCCTCCTGTAACACTGCTGTATTAACTGAGTTATTGCCAGTGTAAGCCAGCCAAAAGCATCTGGTGGCCACACCAGATCTGAAAGACCAGCTAAGCCCCCTGCTCTCCTAGTGGCCTGCAGTAAGTGAACTGTAAAAACAGCAGCAGTATCAAAAAATCCCTCTGTATCAGTTCTAACAACTGTCAGTTTGGGATTTTCCGTGTTACGGAATTTAATAGGTACTAACCACCCTCCTTTAGTTCTCCCTGCTTGAACGTCTGACTGCTCTGAGATGAGTTTTAAAGTACCCCTGCCAGCACATTCAAACCCCTGAGAACCCCACTGGCAGTACAGGAGTCATGAAACTGCTAGAAATCATAAATAATGGTTTTTCTTACCCTCTTTTGTCCACATTCCTCTTAACTGCACAGAGCCTACAGCTCACCTGCGACTGGTCAACCAGAGGCTCTAACTGGGAGTTCTGAAATGTTAAATGCTTTCAGCAGGTTACCTTCTGGTAACCTTCCTGGAAAGCTATGTCTGCCATGCCAGCTCGCTCGCCTACACCCACATACTCGCAGGCTCCTTCAAACAACTTTCCTCTCTGAGAGCTAATATTGACTCTTCCCCACGTTCTCATTAAGTCTATTCTTTATTACAGTTTCCAACAATATGCCCTCTGCATTTACTGTCTACATCTTCCTGTTACACTCATCAAGCTCTGAAGGAAAAAGAAATGACAAAAAAATTTAAAAAAAGCCTGGCATCACATTTGTAATCTTCTATTCTTCGGCATCAAGGCCGCCTTAAGTAATAGGTTACACACCAGAGTCAGCAGCTCATCAAGTTCACATTCAAATGCTTTTAGAAATCTTGATTTAATACCATCTGGTCCTGATGATTTGTTACAGTTCCTTTCACCAATTAATTATAAATCCTATTCCACTGACACTTCAATTTGAGACAGTTCCTCAGAAAAGTCTTCTGCAAGAAAAAGGCTCCAATGTGTACAACTCACTCTACAATCCTCTCACATGCAAAGAAATACTTTAGTTTCCACATTTTCCTTCCTATCTTTCTCAAATGCTCCTTTTATACCTGGAAGCTAATCTATTTGGAAAAGGTTTTAATAGTGGTTTTTCCTTACAATTGTTAATAAGCTAACCTTGGAAGCAGGCTTTCCTATTTCATCCTTACATTCAGCTTTCCAGAATTCAGGCCCTTTTCTAGTTTCCTTGTTTTATGATGGCTTCCTCTTTCCGAGAGGCATCTTTTTACTTTTAGTAACCACCTATGGTTTGACAATATTGGATTTTCCCTTCAAAAGATACCTTTTTTTATTGGTGGTATAAGTCTAAGCCTTTTTACACGCTGTCATTCAACAGTCACCACGCATCCCGTGGCCATTTTAAACTCTTAGCTCTTTCTTTTACAAAGGAAAAGAGCGAAGGAATTCTCATCTTCAAAATTTTCGTGTCACTCTCATTACAGAGGTTGCCTATGACAGTGATGGGGGGGTTTATTGCTAAAAATCAAGTACAAGACAGCTGCTGTCACAGTGGCTTTACTCTACTTCCACTGCAAACCAATGGCACCGAGATGTGATTCTCTTCTCAGGGACTCTCCATCGAGCTGTTCCACAAAACAATCATTCACAACATTTCATGTATAATCCCTGCATAAAACTTGCCTTGACATGAAGCCCCTCCTAAGGGGTTTGCAAGCTTTGCACTCTTTTAACTGCATATAGTAACTGCTATTGATGTTCCAAAATAATTGTGGTAATTCAATTGAAAACAATCACTATTAGATATATCCAGACATATCCCCGGCAAATATGAAAAAAAAATTCACATTCCATCTGCTACACCCAGAGAGGTGGCATTCCCTACAAATACTGTGTAAATATCTTCAGTTGATTAACCCCAAACACCACTCTTGGTTTCACTCAAAACACTTTCACAGAGGAAGGCTGAACACTTGGTTCACAGTGTCAAGATTACTAGTACAGAAACACCCCCAAAACCTCCAGCTGAGATTGGAGCCCACAGTAAAAAACTGGTGCTTCACAAACAGACAGGAATATTACCCACTCCATACATTTCAGCCGCAAAAAGCCCACAAATAATAGTGAGATTTGTAGCCGCATTGTCCCAAAGACAGAATGCATGAGAATTACATGATCAGCACTCTATTCTTTCACTTATTTTTGCCTAAGAGCAAACCATAAAGCTATAGTAATAAAAAATGAAAAATTACTGCTTCCAGAAACTGATATTTTTTGGTGACTTTACTTGAATTTTCTTTGCAGAGCTAGATCAAAAAATCTCCAAAGTTAAAGGCAGAAGAAACCTGTAAGGTTACCCTGTCCCCAAACTGCTCCCACCACATATATCCTAATAAAACCACTTACTGCCAAGTTACAAAGCCCTGTAAAAAAGTCAGACTAGAAATACAATGAGCACAGTTTCTGCAAAATGCTTCCTCAACTCATTAGAAATCTTTGAAAGTTTTACTAAAACAGAGAAGAAAAAACAAACCAGTCAGTAATTTCAGTGGAACATCATGAGGAAATTAATGAATTTATGATAAGGCAACCTCACCAGGGACAGCAGGAAGGTATGAGATAAAACAAGCTTCTACTATGGAGTGGAATGTGATTAAAAAATGAGAATGCAAAGCTGGATCAGTTTCGAAGCTTAATTCTTGGAAGTCTGCTATTGAGAAGCAAGACTCATCAATAAGCCTTGCTACAAAATTATGGCAAAGTAGGCAAGTAGCAAGCTAGCAAAATAACTAATGTGATTTGTATGGTCAGTAGAGATTGCTTTAAATATCACACTGTGTAAGCAGAAGCTGGTTTTCAATTCTGTATTAAAAAACAGCCTTTGAATGTGGCTAATACTCACTAGAAAATTAGGGTTGGGGTTCCCCCACCCTCCAAATTACTCAGGCAAAATATACTCTATTTTAGAAGTATACCAAAAGCTGAACAATTAATGAACACAGCTGTGTATGCGTGTCAAGTGAGACAACAGCAACAGCAGAAGAAATCACGTGAATTATTTGAGATCCAGAGGTCTGAACTAGTCACCAAGTTCGATTATGAGGTACCTGTTGCCAAAAGCAAGATACGGCTCTTAGGAGAGAAACCAGGACCTCTCCCCTGGGAAGGGCAGAGACAGTGGGCACAAAGGCTTTTCTTCGTTTCAGCCAATGGGAAGTGGGGGCAGGGAAGGAGGAAGGGACAAAGACCCTGGCAAGAGAAGCAGCAGGAGATCTGAATATCCATCTCACCCAGCGTAGAGTGGACTTGTCATTCCAGAGGCACAGGAACAGCAGCGACACTTTGAACAGCCCTTGCCCATCTAAAAGGCAATCAAAACTGGAGAGAAATCTAGCTCACAGTAGGAACCCCTCCCTGTTTCTATTTAACATATTTCCTTTTTGAGATGTTTTGAAAATAGCAGGGGAAATTATTTACAGCGCCACTGATATGTTAAGCCAACTGCTTATACATTCCCATTGACAGTCTTCCAGCAGAGACACTGCAAACTGTCCAGAGTCACCGCTACAAGTACAATACATCAGAATTAATCTGGCACCTGCGTAAAATTTGGCAGTCATACTCAATAAACCGTTTCAGCCATGATGTAGCAGTGACTGACAACTCAGACGGAGTGAGCCGGTTACAAAGCTCCTCTCCACGCCTCATTACAGCGCCGCACCAGCCCGTACACGCCGCACTACCAGCTATTGCTGCTAGGGCCATTACTCATTACAGTAGCCTGCAAAGACACCAAATGCCCTCTGGGATCTCAAATAGTGGATTTGCCTGTAAAACAGCAGCAGTAAATGACATGGTACTAGGAAAGTCCCTCGAAGAAAACAGGAGGAGCAGGGCTGTCAGCATCAACAGTGGGTTACACCTTACCCAGCAATGGGGGACAGAACATATATAGAGGAGAGCAACTCAATTTAAATTCAGAGAACAAGCACATCCTTAACCAAAGCGCCATCATGTAACCATGAAATATCACGCAGACATTTCATCGCCGTTTTACGTTCCTGACACCGTTGTGTTTCTCAATGTATTGCCCTGCCAGCAATGCTTATCCAAAACCTGAGCACTGGTGGAGAACGAGTCCTGTGTCTCCTGCCCCTCCGTGGGCATTCTGCAGTCACAAAAAGGTGTCCTATCTGGATAACTCATTTGCTCTTTGTTTGTATTGCACAGCATTTAACAAGGTTGTGCATAATCATTTGAAGGCATGCAAATCATTTTTATTTTGTGTATTACCTAGGAAATTAAGTGCTGCCTTCTCCTTTATCTTGTTAGTGCAAGTCATTACATCTTTTTCATATGCCAAGATAAATTTAACACATAATCATTGGTTTCTAAGGAAAAAGAAACTGTAGGCATCAAATCACACCTAAAATGCATTTAATTTCCCCTGCTCTTTTAATTGTATGTAAAGAGCCTGATTCTACCCTCATACAAACTTCAGTTCCCAAAGCTTACTACTAAAATGTTATTTTCCTGTCAATACTACCCGCTTCCCATTTTATTTTTTGGAAAAGCTAACTACCTTTAAAAGATGGCACCTTTTTTATTGACATACTATTTCCAAATTATAGCTCTATCTCTGTTAATAAAACCTTATGTGACCACTGAATACAAAATGGGTTTCCTGGCCCAAACCACCTTTTCCTTTCTGACACACTGAGGTCTCTCCTGCTTTAATTTTAATGAGGCTTGTGCTCCAGTGTTCTTACTTTGTGGGCACACGTCCATCACTGCTCCCCATGGGGAGAGCAGGCAAAGTGCTAATCCATGATGCTGAGCCAGCAGAGGGAGCACAGAACGTATTTAGACCAAGATTCATAATTGATTCTTAAAAAAAAAAAAAAAAGAAAAAAAGAAAAAAAAGAGACATAAAGAAGTTGGTCAGTGTCATTAAACTGCTTGGGTTTAAGCAACGTCTTCCATCAGCCTGCAGAAGAGGAGGCTGTTAAATACAGGGTTAAAGCCCAGCAACAACAGCTCTTCTAGCACCATGAAGTACCAACAAAGCCTTACATAATAATGTATTTTCAATTATTAAATGAGTAAAATATGTTTTTGTTTTGGAGCCACGTTGAACAGCCACAAGGGTATTCTCTTCAGGCACTCAGCAGAGTAATGAATTGATCGGCTGCGAAGGCTGGCAGAGGAACAGCGGCTGCCTGCAAGCACCACCTCTTCCAAGCAGCTCCGCGATCTGTCAAGGTCTCAACTCCTGCTACGGGTCCAGCGGACATCCGTCCCAAAAATAGATCCTGGCAAACTCATCCGAAATAGCCTACACAAGCCTCCACCAGAATAGGAAACGAAATCACGTCTTACTCTGAGTTTTATTTAAAGAAAGTAGGGTTTAAGGGGAAGGACAGCAGGCCCCAATTTTACTCTTCCAATGGAAGTTTAAAAATCAGTAAGAAGAGCAAGTCATTCATTTCTTCACCATCCGAGGTCTGGGTACCTATAGTGCACATAGCTGATACATTTTGTGATGACCATTTTCTACCCAGCTTACTTAATTTACTTTGTCTTTCAATAACACAGAAAAGAACATAATGAGAAAAAATACACACATCACATGCAAATTAAGAAATTTGGAGATGTATCAGTATGCTGTGGGTTGGTGCAAAGCACAAAGTCTCAATTTACTTGACTTAGTCTAGAACAGTAGAATATTTTTCCTATTAACTCCATCATCAACACTTTCCCAATTGTTGTGCCCAGATACAGTAATAGTTGCTATTGAAAGTGCAGAGCAGTAAGTGTAATCCAAGAGAAAAAGGAAGGAGAAAGACTGGAATGCAAGATGACCAGGAATATTTCGTTATACAAGAGTATATAATAAAATATAATATCCAAATAATGGAAACAAAGGTTAAGACCTTACCGTCAGATGCCTCTACTAAGAGCCACAGGGCCACAGAGGCTTCAGGGAGCATCAGAGCTAATGCAAATGAGTCAGCAGAGAAGGTTCACAAGGTCACTTTCACTCCGAGCGCCTTTCCCCCCGTCTTCATTATTACAGCCTCCTACTCTGGAGTGAAGGGTGGATTCCAACACAGGTAACAGAGGCTGAACATGTCCCTGTCTCAACTCCCATGGCAGAGGTTGGTGCTGCCCAAGATCCAGAGCTGTGCTGGCCCAGCTTGCACCACCCACACATGAGCTCCTCCACCTTGCACTGCTCCCAACATGCACTTATGGGTGTCTCCCACACCTGATGTTGCTTTGGGTTTTTTTCTCCTTCTGATTGAAGGAGACAGTGATGGCCAAGAAGGGTGGGTACTCTCAAAGCTCACAGCACAGCATGCTCCATGCTATTAAAAAAAGGGAAAAAAAAAAAAAAAAGAAGTATTTTTGAGTGTAAGTGAAGCTGTTCCAAAAACTATACAAAAAGCCAGGAATCCTTTGCATTAGGGCTGAACTCAAGTTTTGAATTTCTTTTTAAACTGTGTTTTATATACACTTTTTGAATGTGCAGGTTAGTATCTGATGCAGGGAACTACTCTCTCCCAGTCCAAGATCACGAAGAGAAGTGAGTTTTCACCCTTGTTTTCATCTCTTTGCAGAATATTCTGTGATTCTGTGATGTAATGACTTAAAAAGCTTTTCTCTCTTTGTTGGCTAAAGACTGGACAATTGCGACTTTTCAGGAGAAAAAAAGTCCTCACTATTGCAGTCCCCGTATCTGGAGGGAATAAGATGTCTCCCTGGTTTGCCCAGTTCTCCTCAGCAACCTGCCAGGAGTGGGCACAGCCACAGTGCTGCTGCCCTGAAATATCTCCAAGCAGCAAAGCAAAGCTACGACCTTCCACACCACATGGGTTTTACTTTTTTTCCTTCTTCTGTAGCTAAACAACTGCCAGAATGAACAAATACTGGTGACTCCACAGCCCCATGCACGGCTCAGTTGCCTCCCCCAGCGTGACACTGGGGACATCCTCTCTCAAAACAGAGCTCCACCATCAGTGTCAGTCTGCTCAAAACCATCACTGTCACAGCTATCCCCTAAGGCACTTTAGTTTTGCATTCACCTGAAATAACAAACAGCAGCAACTTTTCTCTTTAAAAAGCTCCGTTCCATCGGCACAGCGTTCAGACACATATTCTAACACCAGCTAAAAGTCCATGTTTTTTGTATCCCTCAACAGTTCTCCAGAGTATCAGCGCAGTAAAGTGTTTGGTATAATCCATTCCCCACAGTTACGCCTTTTAGTGATGCATTTTACCTAATGGCTATTGCCAGAGGCTTTAAAACACAGGGAAACGATGGACAGCATTGCCTGGAGTCTCTGAACACTGTGAAAGCTGCGTGAGTATGTAAATTACAGATTTCAGGTGTCGCCACTTTAAAAAGAACGGTGACTCTAATCAAATTAGGGCTGATCCCAGCCACCCCAGAGACCCAGAACAAGAGGTACTATTTCAACTCCATGTCTAAAGCCTTTGCAGCATCTATCAACACCAGAGTAAACAATGAAATAAATCTGTGACGTTCCACACCTAAGGAAAATGTGCCTTTGCACTTCTGGCTGTTGCAAACACATTTAGATCAGATGTGCCTGTCTCTCAGAGTAGACTTAAAATTTCAAAATTAATAAACCGTATGTTATTTTTCACACACCACAACGTCTATATCCTCTTAAAACATTGTAGAAACAAGCCAATTGTAAAATTGGGAATTTTTCTCCCCCCCCCCGCCTGCATGCATACTGTGTACACATTACAGGCACTTGCTGAAGGTGTCATTCCTTCATGCACTTAACAGCTCCTGAGATCTACTCTGCTGCGAAAAATTCTCAACCTTGCTCAAGTCTCCCTCATACTACAGAAGAGTGTTAAACACAGTTTCCATCACAGGGCACTTCATGGGTTTCCACATCTCTACAGTGCTCAATTACCGAGAGAAAAGTAAAACAGTTCGACATATGGAAACTAAACTTAAGAATACCAAGAAACAGATTCTGCTGCAGCCTTCCATCTTGCTACATTATCTCTACCACATTTGCCAGCCAGCCTGGAAATGCTGAAGCTGCATAACATGAAGAGGCTGAAGCTCAGATTCTCCCAGTCACCACGAAAAACTTGTCTACGTGCTCCAGTGCTTCTTACCATCATTATAAGCTTGTGAAAAGTTCAAACGGGAGTAACTTTACATCACAAATATGCATAATTTTTCTGGTAAATACTTCGGTATTTCTTCACTTTTCCACAGTAAGTTTAAATCAAAAGCTCCCAGAAATCATGCAACCACACAGTAAACAGACAACCTCATAGTAAGTTATTAATTAGCGTTGCTAACACTGACAGAAACACAAACCTCCCAAAATGCAGCTTCATGGACAGCCCAGACCTCAGTGGTCAAGGCAACAGAATTTTAAAAAGACTCCAAGAGACGCTCTTCTCCAGTGAGGTAAGACATCATACATTAAAAATTTTGTAAGTGTGTTAGAAGACTCATCATCCCAGTCAGAGATACTTGGATTAATATAAAAGCTGCATAATTAATTTTCTCTATCAATTTTGTTCTGCAATGACCTCACATCTAATGATGTAAGCACTGTCTTTTTTGACTGATGGTCTGTGAGCTGATGATGCATGGTCACCTACTGTCCCACTGTCTGGCCACACAGTACATGTTTTTAGGCTAAATGGAAGAGAGATTCTCTAATGGCAAGAGGTTTGAACTCAGAAACTGGCCAGTGAAACCAAAATTACGCATAAATCCGTACCATCCATTAACCTCAGACCTTGCTGTGTGCCACTCTTCACAGGAAGGCTCTGCTATGCACATCTCTGCACATATGAACTGATGCAAGAAACATCTCTGTGGGAATAAGAACTGGTTGTGTCCAAAACTGCAGCCATTAGAGCCCTGTGCAGGCAGAGGACAGCTCTCCCTCCCTGGCACTGGCAAGTTTTTCATTTCCTGGTATCTCTGTCTTACTAAACCCCTAATGAATTTCCTGAGCGAGCCCTGTGCTGCTCCAAGCTGCCCCCAAACATAGCCTCGACACTCCTCCTCTCCGCACCCAGATGCTCCCTGCCAATGCCAAAAAAACAATGTCAAAAGTGTTGGCCAAGATTTCTGTCAAACACCTACCTTAAGGAAAAACACAACATCGTTATTTCCTGTAATTATGGAGAAAACATTGGACAGAGGACGAGGTCACGATATTGGGCAGGGAATCAGTACCCAGTAAGGCTCATGGATGTAAGGGGAGAGTTGACTCTGCAGAAGGATGCTTCATTGACATTCATATGTTTTATCTCACTGTTATGGAGAAGGGCAGAGCTCTCTTTCAGGGACCACTTTTCCTCCTGCTGCCCTCTCCCAGAGCCACCCTCTCCTGAGGTGTCACATGAGGAGACCCAAACATCGGGACAAAATAGGGATACCCAGCTGCACTACTCTTGACAGCCCCAGGTGTGTCATACCAGCACAGCATTTCCTCTGGGATAAGGAACTACAGATCTTCCAATTATTGATTTGACTTCTAGGGCTCATAGCAAATGCAGGTTTAGAGCTCAACATTCTGAGTTTTACGAGGCTTAACGTTACAGCAAGCAGTGAATTAACCAGGGGGCTGGGTCAGCTCGAGGAGAACTGAGGAGAAATTACACTTCTACAAACTGCATTTCTTCAAAGCTTACAGAAGTCAAAAGGTGTGTGAGCATGAGGAATCTGTATTTGAGCTGTCAAACTGGCAGCACAGTCTCAGAGACCAGAGCAGATCCCTCCCAAAAAGCGCACAGGAATTTCAACTAAAATCTAGCCCAAGACAAGGAAATCCAGTACATGCTCTACCATGCGAAATTCTTTCCCTCCCAACCATAAGTCTCAAAAACCATCCCCAGTGACATCCTGTATTATATAATGTACACCTGTTCTACAAGCAAATGGAGGATTATCTTCGCTATCTCAACTCTGCATTGAATTTTATTGAGTAATGTTTTTAAAAGTTCCTGCTAGAGGGCTGCTGTTCATTCAAACAGTGTAAACTGCATCTGACATGTTGGCGTTGGTGTGCAAAGCAACTCAAGCGAAAATCCACCACTGCCCAGAGCTGTATTACATGGGGGCTGGGGTCTCATACATCTTCATAACTATACAGGTGACAACAGGACAGCAGGATTCACTGGGCAAGGCAGAGGTAGGTTGGAGACACTGCTGGCTGGGGATAATTCCCCCAGTTTCCTCATACACAAAGCTCCAGCTAATAAGAAAGGAAAATATATTATTTTGCATTGTGGATACAGCAGCATTTCTCACATCCTTCAGCAGCATTAGCACTTTGGCAGAAATGGCTCTTTCTACCATCAGCAACTATTAATCCAAAATAGTGATTGAAACTGTGCCTGTGCTAAACTTCATTACTCTGCTCAATGGCGGGGGTTCCTTCTTAGATATATGTTAAGATTTTATAAATAAGCTTTTTTGACTGAACTGTTTACCCACTGTTTTCCTTACTATCAGTCAACACCTACATACACGCAAAATAAAGGTACAGGAAGAGTGCAGACAAATATTTGATGTTAACAGATTGGCCCCACTTTGCTCAGCTCACAGTATACCTAGCAAATAGCTAGAACATAAAGAACACAGGAATAATTAATCCCCAAATACTAGATTAACAAAACACTTCCTCAGATCATCACTTTTATTTTAGCACCTGGCAAGTTTATAACTTTATTTATCTCCTTCTCACATCGAATTCTTTGTAGAAACCACCTAGAACATTACCTAGAGAAACAAAGTTCTGCTTGGACAACCTCAGTAGACTTCAGGCCATGAGCGGCATTGCCTTGGTTTCACCTGCAGAGAACAGTTGGGACATACAAAGTAACATCAGTGGCTCTTGAAACGCTTGCATACTCTCTGGATAAAAGGCTTTATAAAGTATGTGCTACATCATTACAGCAAGTCCTCCCTGCTTCAGAAAGGATGTCGTTGCTCTACGTGGTACATCACAGTGCCACTGCAGAAGAGGAAAGTATGGGTCAGTCAGCTTGTAATCAGCCCCTGCCCTTTTACACCTCACCATCCCTCAAGAGATGATGTATCTGCACAGCTTTACCATGGATGGTTATGAAAGTCAGATGTTGCAGGCTTAGCCAACATATGCAAGCAATCATTACAAGAAATTACAAGGGAAGGTTCCAGTTACATTGCATACACTATCAAAGACTTCTACTTTGAAATCAGCAAGCCCAGTATTTGCAGCAGACCGTAAGTTAGCCATCCAGGTATGCGCTTTCCCCAGGCAGCTATCTGCAAAGTGCTGATGGACAAAATCCAAAATACCATTGCAAAGGGGGAGTTTGTTGCATAGCAGCTGCCAGAGAATGATCCTGAGTAAATCCCAGCTCTTGACGATTTTCAGCAGAGGAAATACACCATCCTGCTGGGACCAGTCAAGATCCTCTGGATAAACACTACAAACACTCGTCTTCATTTCAGCACAGAAGATTTACAGCACCGGGGCACTACAGGTATAATTAGTCAGCAACCCAGCTCTTTTAAATAAAGAAAGAAATGAAATTAAGGCTGTGAGTGGAATTACATTACAAAAACAAAATAACCAGCTTCACAGCAATCTTTTACAGAATGGTATTTGGAATTAAGAAGGGTCCTTTAAATGTGCTTAAAAGAAGTTTCTTCGTATGGAAGGAGATGAACATATCTGCACACTGTAGCTTTATCAAAATGTCACCATTACGAATCTCAGCAATGACTAGCAACCAAGTGTAACTCAAGAAACATTTGCATACTAAATTTGCATTTACACACAAGCTCCATGCCACTGAGACAGATAATGGCTAGCAAAAGAAGCTGGCAACAGGGCATTTTTATCCCTGTCATCAAACTGTGGGAAGTCCATTTCCACAAAACACTCATCATTCTTGTGTATCAAGGAAGGACAGAGAAGGAAACACTCAGCTAAAGGTGTAACAGTAAAGACAGAAGAACAGGTGTCAGCTCTCCCAAAATATCCAAATATAAATCCTTTCTCGGGGTGGGTTTTTCATTTAGACAAAGGACATGCTTTCCAGCCACTGCCACTAGCTTAGTCCTTCTGACTGCACAAATAGTTCCCCTTCTGAAACAAAGAGTATCAAATGCATTGTCTTCAATCAGGTAATTTGTTCCACTAAGACATTTTCAGGACCAGCTTCCTCTAAATACCAAAAAAATGGGGCCTTCTCAACAATCAAACTACAATAAACTGCTTGCTAGAAAACATATCCTCTTGAATTTTACATATCGTTTAGTATACATTTTGAAGGAAAATAGTTTCAAGTTATAAACAGAGAGCTAAACTCAATTAACTAAACACTGGCAAATTTTAGTACCTGCATATCACTTCTTACATCCAGTATTAACACCGTGTTTTGACTAAAGGGCAGAACAAGGAAGACATCTTCAGCAAACATTTTGATATTTTAACATTAATATCTAATCAGAAAGTTTACATCCATAAATAACCACGTATGTATACAGCACATTATCTAATACATGTGTTTTGAAATATATCAAGGCTAAACCATTGCTCAAAATAATGATGCGAAGTGTTGACTTAAAGCGTGCATTATTTACAAGAACAAGCACAAGCTTCAGAATTTTGAGCTCAATTTTCACTAGATACAATCTAAATTGCATTAAAAGCACATATATTGTGCTAACCAATAAAACAATTCCTCTGGAACATTCTTTTTAGCCTGCTTTTTTATACATCTATAAAATACATTCAAGTAAAAAAGTATATTTTGCTGATGAGACAGTATAAAATAAATAAATCCAGACTGCATTTGAATGAATTTTCAATATGAAGTATATAAAATTATGCTGCCTCTATAGCTTAGAGGAAGAAGGAAAAAAATGTAAAACCACTGAATTAGGTATTTCACAGAATTTATTTTTTCCTAAACAGAAGTGAATTTCACAATAAAACACTATTCTGCACTGCTATCTAGCAACTCTAATCCAGAATGAAGTTTGTAAAAACAGGCTAGTTTTTCTTTAAAAATGTTTTACAGGAAGGAATCATGTTAAACCACCAGTCATCCTTCTAGCACAGGATACATTATTAACCAAGAAAGTACAAATAGCAGCATAATGCTCAAACCTCTAGATCACATGAACTCATCCTCCCTTTACCTGCTTTAAATCAAACTGTAATCCAAACTAATTAAAAACTAAACCCAGGGCTGAGAAGGGAGCTTTTGTTTTGAAGAGAGCTGAGAAGCTTCATTAACCTCTTCTCTTCCATCAGCTTTTCACAACACAAAATTATTCCTGAGCAACTGAAAGCCCCTTGCACTCACTCACACAGGGTCAGGGACTGCAGCCTTAAAAAGAAAGAGATTTTCTGGCAGAAGAAGGCTGCAGGCACACATTACACCATCACCCACAGAAATCATGGGCCAATGGACACCCCCCCAGCTATGATCTCAAACTCCAAAACTTGTGTTTTCCAATAAAATGCAGAAATACACAAGTCAGATGTTTTTGTCTCTTTAGGAACTATTCCAGGTGTATCAGCTTCATGGGAAGACTGGTTGTGTCCAAAGCATCAGCATACCCTAAGCTCCACAAGGTGCATTCCACCAGCAGGTTGGAGCATCTGGCAGTGCCAGGCTCACCTAGAAGTGAAGGCACCAAGAGCAGAGTTTGAATGTCTCAGCAAGCCCAGGGAGCACAGCCAGACATAGAGCAACAGTTCTCTTCCCCCTTGCTCAACTCCTTATACTTCCTTACACTGTATGATCAGTCAGTCCTAGCATCCAGGGAAACAGTAGCTTAACCAGGCCACCACAATACCCTGACATTTAATTTAGAATAGCCACACTGCAAATTTTTTTTGTGCTTCAGGAGTTCTCTTCTTGCAATAGCCTGAAAAATTAGTCCTTTGTCCCAAAAGGACATCATATCAATAAGTGACCAGTAGGATCCCCAAAGTTCGTGGATTTAGAGTTATGAAATTCATAGCTTCTCTGAGAGAGAGTTGATAAAATACAGACAAGGTCTGACAGCAAAAAAACCCTCTAATCCCTCTGCTCTTCAGCAATGCCCTGCCTGAAAAAAAAAAAACAGTTAAGAAAAAGATACCACAAGGGTGTAATCGTGCATCTCCCACATCATATGCCTGTAAGGAATAGTAGGAGTTGTCCACCCTCTGCCTAGATGACTAACTCTGCAAACGTTTCACTGGGATATTTGGAAAGCAAAGTGCATAACAACAGTCTTAAATTTATCCATTTCATAGCATTTGCTGAAAACACAGGATTAATCCACTGGCTGGGAAGAAGAACTGTCTGGATCACTTCTTCAACTGGAGACCTATGTCTGGTTTGGCAGGGTGCTCCAGGTCTCTGGAAACACAGGTGCACAAACAACTGAAATAACCCAATGCATCACTGACACCAAAATGCACTGTCCCATTTCTCACTTCCAACAGCACTGGTCCCTCTGTTATCCCAGCGGTGACAACGCTCCCATCTACCTGGTGCAAAGAGCTAAAAGTTCCTCTAATTTTTGCTGCTAATTAGGCACTGGGAGTGACTCACCACCACCACACTAAGCACATGCTGATACTGATACCACACAAGAGAAGCAGTGGCTGGCAGCAAGAACAAGACCTCTCCCAGCATCAACAGCCTCTATGTTACCTTGGCTGTACCATCAAAAACCAACAGATCAAAAGCAATGAGGTGGGACAGTGAAGGGCAGAAGCACCATTGGAAGGACACAGGGGAAAGGGAGGGGAATCCTTTCATAAACCTTTCAACTTCAGAAAGTCCAAAAGTCTGCTGTGTTAAAACTGGTAACTACAAATTTTTAGGTGAAAACCTGCTAAAGCCACCGCATCTTTGATCTACTAAGTCCCTTAAAAAAATTGCATCAACTGCTAATTACTTCCTGTAAACACCTTTTCTATGTTCTCTCTGCAAATTGTCTTGCTTCAACTATCAATTTGGCTTTTCCTGTAGCTTTCTTCTTTCCTTTTCTTCTAAATTGATATCTTTCTCTTACTTAAGTATTTCTAAGCAACAGCAATGTCACCTTTTCACCTTCTCTTCAGTGAACAGTTCGAGCTTTAAATCACTCACTGAAATGTCTCCCAGACTTGAATCATTCTTGAAGATTTTATTGAAAACACTCAAAACTGAACTTCTAGAAACTTGGACATTAAAATAGGACACAACTATTCCTACAGCAACCACATCACTACCAAATGCTAAGATAGCATCACAATATTTTCCCCAACTGTAAATCTCAAGAACTTTTTTGGCCTTTTAACCACAAAATCAGTGACAAATGGCTTAAAAATCAAATACAGTAGGTCATATCCCCTGTAGGTTAACAGCAAATACAATTCAAAATAGGGTAGAAGTGGCAGAAAAAGAACACTGGCATGTAAAACAACACGAAAAACTGCGGATTCATATGTTTCAGGGTTAAGTCACAATTAAACAAAGATCTTCATGAAAATGTCCAGCTCTTCACTTTTGCCTTTATCACTCTAGGACTCTTTACTCCAACCAGCCTTTTGCTTCTCCTTACACTCAAAATAAACCAAGAGAAAAGTCAAAGTAATAGCATCAAATAAAACGGATGAGGCTTTTTGCTGCCTTCACGACAAGTAAACACCAGAGATGCCATTTATAAAAGTATAAAGCAACCTAAGGATGGTAAAGGAAAAATATAAAATATGCATTTACACATAAATATTTTACACGGGTGAGATAAGGCCTTTATAGTCAAACTGGGGGCGTTTTCAGGCACGATTTATTACGTTTCATGCAACCTGCAGAAGGTTTTCTATTTCATGTAAATCCCTGAAGTACCATCTTTATGAATGCAAGCAAAACACATCCCTTCATGTCAATTTTATTTGCCTTGAATTCCGAATTTGGACACTTTCAAGTCAAAATCAATGTTACACTTAATATACTCTACAAAAAACAAACAGATCTCTCTTCATGACTGCTAATAGTAACTGTTATAAACTCCAAAATACAAAGTTTGGCTTGATGAAGTCCTAGTGATTGATTTTCGTAATTGGAACTGACACGGCTCAAGGATGATTCCACTTCAGAAGAGATCCCTGCCCGTCTGCTGAGCAGTACGAGCCTTCTCCATAAATTACAGATAATGGGAAGAGCCGTGTTTCCTAAAACCTCCTTCTCTGAAAGGACCACCACCGCAGCACCAGCAATTACTTCCCCCCGATAGTATTCTGGGAGATTTGTAGAAAGCTTCTCTTTAGATCATGGGTCTGCAGTGAATCAGTGACTAAGCAGAACTAAGCCAACGACCAGGCTTTTCCACCACCATAAAACCTCCCCCTTCCTCTCAGCCCTCTTCTTGCCTCAGCTTCTTTGATGGAAGCCGAGCAGTTCAGCTCCTGCCAGTGACAGTGCAGCAAGGGTGACGGGCACCTGTCCTGTTCTGGTGGCAGCAAACACTCTTCCAGCAGCAAAGAGGAGCGTGCCCCGCATTGCAAATCTGTACTGGGAACATTTACAATTCTGCCAGAGGAACGGGATACTGGGTCACAAAGCAGGTCACCTGAAAACTCAGCGTTATGCAAAACATGAGCCGCATGCCTTCAAAAGTCATCCACATTACTTCACTTTTACACAGGAACAATTCTCCTGGGGGAGGAAAAAAATAAAAATCACCATGTTAAAATAATGCAGGCTTGCTTAAAAGCCATTTAATCTGTTTTAGGTCCACTAAAGCAAGCTACACTCTTCCTTTTAATAAAACACTGCTGTGGGCCGCAAGCACTGCAGTGCAGGAAAATCTGTATTTATAGCCTCCAAAGGACAAATATCCAACTATAACATAGTGAGCATCCCACCTGGAAATGTCATGTGTCTCGGGTGTTTTAGTAGCTTTGTTTTACAGCACAGGTTGAGCCAAGAAGGGCTCACCAAGCTACAGCAGCGCTGGCAGGCATGTGCTGTGTATCTGCCTGCAGACACAAGGAGTACCTGCAGTTACAGGCCACATAGGCAGGACTCAGGTATTTACACAGCTGCACCATGGAAGAGTTTGAGCTGAGACAGGCAAAGTGAAGAGGAGAATGCTCAAATTGTGTCGACACGACCATTCACACCACGGCAAACACCAGTCCTGAGCTGCTGTGGGAAGGTGTCCACTGGAACAACCAGCAGAGGCCACGCACTCCCCTCCGGCGGCTCCAGAACGCACATCCCAGAGCTGCTGCCAGCACCACCTGAATGGATGGTGTATGGTTGGTTTGCTTGTTTAACAGAGGACAGGTTGTCTTTCTTCTTTTGCTTAAGCCTCCATCATTCATCCCCGTGCAGGGCAAATTTAATGATGATGAATAAGATCCTTTCCAAAATGTCTGTGCCAGGCACAAAGTCGGAAAACATCAGCAGAGCAGGAAGACATCACTTAGCTATGTCAGCGGTGGGATCTTGCCAAAAACTCGTCCCCAGATGCCCAGATCTGCAGCTGTGAGAGGGTTTTGGTGAAACACTGCTCTCTTTTTCTAAGGATGAGTGACAGGGAGTACAGAGGCATTCAGGACCTCCTTTGCTTCTCCCGACCTTACTATACAGTGCAGGGCAGACCTATGATGGGTTCACTCCTTCCACAGCCCAGCTGGTCACCAAATCCAACAGCAACAACACAGACTCCTCAGGAGGACAGATGGGAATGCACTTTGAATGACTGCAGACAATGCTGACGTATTTCCTTACACACTTTTAAAATACTTAACACATAAACACTTAATTCACTTTTAACTCAAGCATTCTTTAGTATCCCTGTTGCACATTGGCTGAGAAAGCCTCCTGCACTGTAACAAAGACATGTTTTATCTCCTACCTACTATTTGCATCACCTTATGTCCATACAGTATTTTTGCAACTCATTATATAAAGATAACTACTAATTTTTCAGCAGTACAGATACTCTTAAGATATTGACAAAAAAAGTTTCCTTCACAAGCAAGGACATTTTATTTTAGCAAGTATCAATACTGCTTCAAGGTCTTCTGTGAAATTCAGAACTGACCCAAAAATGTGCATCCTAACCCAGCTCACTAAATTCCACGGAACATGCCGAAATCCACAGCTGTTTATAGCTGCAGCATTATGCGTTTGACAGTTTTATTTGTGTAACAGTTTATGCTTTCATTATGTTCTGTCACTTGCTACATGGAATTTGTGTTTAAGAGGATTCCACTGTATCATATCTAAGAGGTTTACAACAAAATCCAAATAGCTGAACTCACGGATACACCACGTCACTAGATTTAAGGGTTCACAGTAACTTCTTCTAGCCCTGTTACAACATTAGCCATCACTTTGTGAGTAGACTCATCTACAAACAGTACACAATGCTACAGAAAAGTTACCTTCAGGACTGATTAAATGAAAAATCAATACACAGTATTATTACACCTACCTTCCCAGCCTTCTGCCATTTATAAAAATCATAAGAAAGAAACAGTTTTCACAAGTTTATTCCCAGGTCTTAAAGAACTGGGACAAGCACCATCTTCAGCAGTACAGAGAAGAGAGTGATTATATTCAATCACCCTTACTCAGTCATCCTGATTGCAAATACCTCTTCCTTGGAAAAGGGTATTTATGGCCCCCAACTTATTTTTCTTTCTGCTCCAATTGACCTTATCATTCAATCCGCTGCTAAATTAAACAGCTCTCCACCAGAAATTCCCCACTTGTGCAGGTACTTGCACACTGGTGGTAATTGAGTTCCCTGAACCTTCTCGGAATTAGGGCACCAACAGCAAGTACAGAAGCTCAGGCAAGACAGGTTCTCTAGACCTCAATATCACACTGTCCCTTTTTAAAGCCCTTTCAGATTTTTAACACGTTTTGTAAGAATAAGTACAAGAAATCCACAGCATTAGAAGAATGTACTCTTACATCGGCTCCCTTCCAGGAGACACCACCAACCTCTTTCCACCCACAGCATCGCCCTATCTTCCAGTGCACACGGGAGATGGGCAATCAGGGCCATCAAGCTGGAGATGCAGGCTCAGTTGACAGCTCACCATACGTCCTGCTCCACTGGAGTAAGTGCTCTGTGTTACAGCACTCCCCAGGCTGTAATCGTGCTCCACTCTCTGCAAATCCACTTGACAGAAAGCTTCTCTTAACTACAGATGATTTCAGTAATGAGTTATTTCAGCTCATACGACTGTGGTCTGTGGTGGAAAAGTCAAGCCAAGCTTATGTCACAGTTTGTGTTAATTTCCACTAATGAGAATCCCAACAGTTGCAATAAATGGATCCATCCACAAACTGAGAAATTAAATATTTGAATTACTTCTGTGAAAACAATCTTCAAACCATTGAGGAAAGAAAGTCTGCAATCCACAAAGTGAAGGCTGTCCTCCAGCAGACACAAGTTTCACACAAGAACACAGACAAACATCAGCAACACAATGGACATAAAAATATTAGAGAAGTGGAAGCAGAAGTTTCAGAAGATTCACTGCAGAGACACTTGTAGAGATAAGGAAACCTTTTCTATTTAAGTAGGAAGGACCAGTCAGTCTCTACCATGCTCCTACTATAAAGCATAAAATAGATGACAGACATTATGTTCTGGGTTTAACAACAGTGAAATCTCCAGGGATCTACCTAAGGGAAAGGAGAGGTAGTAGCCTGTGTCTCCAGCCACCAAGTCTTTTGTTTCACCTTCACCTATCCAGCTCCTCCCTGGCTTCAGTCAGGACAGATGGTTCTGATGGACATTTCCCAGATGCTGGGGAGTTTTGTGTGAAAGCCTCTAGAGTCCTGGATCACAGCAAGTTGCACGACTGCCACCCCTGCAGAAATACCCATCTATTTTACCTCTTCACCTTCCCTACTGTCTGCCCACATGGAAGGAACCAGTTGAACTGGGAGCCCACACCAAGAAACTGCAGGAGGTTACAAAACATGACAGGAGTCTCTGCTCCAGCTGTGAGGTGCAACACTGCTAGGAATGATGATGCTAATGAGAACCTGAAGGAACCAAAGTTCACCCATGATTTGTTGTCTGCTCAAGTGTGACCATAAAATGAAACCCTCACACATCAGAAGGCTGACCTCATTGTGCACTGTGCTGGACTAAATGAGCTATGAGGTTCAAGGTAATGTAAGTAAAACCTGTTCCACAGAGGTGGGGGATGTGGGCTAAATATAGACAGAGAAAGTGCTGAGTTCTTTTTATTGCATCTCTGTCCAAGAAGTAAATAGTTTCAGTATGCTGGCTAGCACTCATGATCTTCACCAGTGAACTTTTATCCACTTCAGCTGATGGGAGCTGCATTACAAAACAAAATACTCCTAGAAAAGGTGTGGATCTGTAAAAGTCAACCACTTCAGCATTATTAAATATTCATCAAGCAAGATTCAGTGGATAGTGGATGAGACTATTCACGTACTCCAAATGTGCAATATGTATGGCAATTGGGATTTGGCACACTAAAGGCAAGGTTCCAGCAAATTTTTACACTTTTGAAAAATCCCTCCTCGCTACTTCCACAGAAACTGCACATAAAGTTTAAGTCTTAAGATGCAGAAAGAGCAATAAAGCCCTTCACAACTAGCAACTGAATTTGCAGAGCACTATATCTGATCTAACCTTCATGTCAAAGGCTCAGGCTTTCCAAAGCATATTCTGTTCGCTCTGAAGCTTTCCAGTATTACTTTTATTTCTTTAATTTGCTCTATTTTGTTAAATTTAAGCAAAGTCAGATCTGATGATTTAGGAAAAAGGCTCTGAGTGAAGACTGGAAAAGTCTTTAACAATTTTGTCCCGATTCTTTCCTCACGTGTGGGTAGGAATCTCGATGACAAGCTTACCTGCAATACTGATGCTTCATTTAGCTGTCAAAAGCCTGCTATTTCTTCCTCCTGCATAGTTTTTGCAGCATAATCATCTAAAAAGCCTCTTAAATATTCACCTATGATCTGTTCCACTTATTTATTTCATTAACGAGATACTTGTGCAAGTTTTTCGCTTTTACAAGTAAATAAGCATTTGGCATTTTAAAGCACCAGTGCCAAATTTCCTGGAGAACGCAGCCTAATTCAGTAGCTCTGGTGAGGCCTTTTAGAGTGTTTCTTTTGTATTCAAGAATTACAGGTTCCTTGTATCAATCCCAAAACTGGGTCATCTTAAAGCACTTATGAAGCATTTAGCAAGCACTACACCAAGCAGCATTACATCCAACCCATGCTGTTTCATGAGTAATTGAAACAGCTAGGTAGCTTAAACAAATAACATTTCATCAGACTGTTGTTGAAAAGACATTAATACTCATTTTTCCCTCAGTGGTCATGTCATTTCTTCCCCTTTACTTCATCTTCATAAATCCACTAAAGTCTAAATGCAGAAGAGTGGATTTAATCAGATAGCCAGCAATGCACAATTAACTCTTCTCTGTGTCACTTCATGATTTAGTGACATGATGCTGTGAGTGGCAGAAATGAAAAAGAGAAAGAAGGTGGAAGCAGAGGGGGAGTTCTTTTGTTTTAAATAAAGACAAAAAACTTCTCACCTCAGCAATAAATATAGCAGCTGGAGTTCCAGTTTCTAAAACTGTTTTCACAACAACGCTTTCTACAATACAAATCACTACCAAGGTGTTACCCAGACTTGTTTAAGGAGATTCCAAATGCTGATACAAATGAACATGAGAAATGAGTTCAATAACCCCTTCTATCAAGGTTACACTGCTGAACAGATAATTTCTTCATGCTCTTCACTGAAGCATTCACAGTCATTAGGCATCAGTCCAAGCTGGGAATCTCCTTCAGTAACACCAAGACTTCTCCAGCTTACCCTCCTCTTCCAAATACTTCAAATTGGTTTTAGCAAAGATTTTTGTTCAAATTTTAGATATGGATTTAACAGAGTCTCAGTTAAAAAGGCACAAAGCACACACTTGAAAGAATTAGGAAAGGTGACATTTGGCTCTTGCAAAATTCTGTTTCATACAACATGATGGCAGCTACTGGCATCAACAGAAATTGGGGAGTTATCATGCACCTGTTCTTGACATTTGAGAGTCACCTGGTGGCTGACGATAAAAGGCTGATTTATGATCTGTAGGCTCTTATTTATTGGAGGGCAAAACTCCCCTTAGGCAGACTTTGAGGCAGCATGGCATACTTGTAATTTTCTGTGGTCTCTAGAGAAAGCATGTTCTAGAAGTTGCAGAGGCACGTCTGTGTATGCTTGGCACTCTCATATGCAATTTTCATTTAAACTAAGATTATACAAGATAATAAAATGCCATTTCAAAAGCTTGATGTTTTCCCTAACAAAATGGATGCCACTTCATTACAGAAATTGCAGTTTCTCTGTGGTTTCGAGAAGAAAATTAAGCACCAATGTCTGTTGATTCTCCCATCACTTCTGGTGCCCTGCTAAGAAAACTGAGTTATTGATAGAACAGGTGTGCAGCTTTTGGCTTGGATAGACCTAATTTTCCTCATAGTAGCTAGTATGAGGCTGTGTTTTGGATTTGTTCAGTCTTGATAATTCAGGGATGTTTGTTATTGCTCAGCAAGGCTTACTGAGCCATCAAGGCCTTTTCTGCTCTAACATCACATCAATCCTACCAGCGAGTGGGCTGGAGCTGCCCAAGCAGTTGGGAGGGGACACAGTCGGGACAGTTGACCCCAACCAACCACTGGGATATTCCATGCCATGTGATGCCATGCTCAGCATATAAAGCTGGGGAAAGAAGAAAAGGGTTTGGAGTGGTGGCGTTGTCTTCCCAAGTCACAGTTCTGCCCGACAGAGCCTTGCTGTCCTGGGGACATCTGAACACCTGCCTGCCCATGGGAAGAGGTGAATGAATTCCTTGTTTTCTTCTGTTTGCACGCGCAGCTTTGCTTCACCTATTAAACTGTGTTTATCTCAAGCTATGAGTTTTCCCACTTTGACTCTTCTCATTCTCCCCCCCTCTGTGATGCAGCGAGTGAGCAGTTCTGTGGGGCTGAGTTGCTGGCTGGAATTAAACCACAACCACAGGATTCAGAGCACAACCAGAAAATTTCACAGCGCTCCTGAGCAAATAAATGTCTTCTCAAGATAAAAAGCTTTGAGGTGTGAATGTTTAAAAGGATGCTGTGAAACAACTTCTGTAATTGTTAAGTATTTCCAGAAAAAAAAACAAAACACCCCCCAAAATATTAAATCCTGTCTCTGGAAACTAAACGTACGTTCTGAATGAAATTCTCCATGGTAGTGATTTTGCAATTTCATAATAAGGACTATTTATATCTATAGAAACATCCTTTTCTTCTGGAATAAAAACAGTCTGCTACATGTAAAAGTTATTGACTTGATGCAGCCTACCTAAATTACACAATTATAGTAAAATGCCTCAAGTAGAGATAAAATAATGCAAGTGGATTTCGTCCACTTTAGGTCAACTTATATGGCAAAGCCCTGTTGAATTCTTCTGAATTCCAATTTCTTATGTCAGTGGTGTGACCAGATTGGGTTCTGCTTTCCGTGCCATGTTATTGTTAAGTGCAAGTTATTCCTTAGTAAGTAACAGCTACACTGTAAAGTTAAACTTCCCAAAGAATCAGAACGGCTAATGGGTGACTCCCCTGTTTCAATAAATCTGTTTCTATGTGGTCTGCACACTGACATACAACTGAGGTCCAGGTTGAGATTTTTTTTTTAAGTTTTTGCCTCTTAAAAGTGACCTCTCTAATACTCACCAGAACACTCACCCAACACATCTGCACAGGCTTCAAGAAGCCTGTGGCTACACAAAACAGAGAGCATGCACTGCCTCAGTCCTTGCTGGAGGTTGGCAATCCCACCTTGCCAGATCTCATGTGCCCATTACTCCATTTCTCCACTGATACATCCACCTTCACCTAGATAACAACCTGAACTGCCCTGTGATCTAGTAGGTCCTTTCTCCATTTCTTCTCTCACCTCTCAGAAACCCCAGTGGACACCAGAAATGAAGATGCCTCTCTCCCCATTACTTGGGTAAGAGCCACTAAAAACCCTAAAAGCAAATTCACGATCGATGAATCTCAATACCCCTGAGTTGCTCAGCAAACAGCTGAGAACCACACTGGCCCACGTGGAACATGATTTGCTATCACCTGATATTCTTAGTGGGAAGTTAACATTACAAAATACTAGGAGAAAACATGTTATTTGAATTACTAACTTGCTAAAAGACCTTAAAATGTAGCTGTAGAAATCGGAAAACGCCAGGAAGAGCAATGTTTTTGTTTATCAAAAAGTCAGCAAAGGTGATTCGTTACAACATCCAAGCAGTAAGAGGTTCAAGTGGACCACACAGGAGAGAACTTCAGGCAGTAAATCCGGATGCTGAAGCTAGTCCAGCTGAAAACAGAAAATACAAGGTTTGCCTTTCTAATGCTCTCAGCAGTAGCTTAACCAACAGAACAGGATTTTCCTCCTCTCTACACTTTCACCTTGAACTAGACGTCTTTTAGGAAATTGTGTCTAAACAAAATCATTTAACATCTTGGAGAAGACAAATATACTTGTTTGCAATAGACAGAAAAATCAGAAAAGGCATCCAACAACACCATCCCACTTTAAAGCCAACGGATAAATGACAGAATTCTACTAATGCTATTAGTTACTCTTTGTTCACCATGAACTGTGAACTGCTGTGATTCTACCCTTGTGACAACCTGTGTAGGATTTAGTATACTTACTTGTAGTGGCACTATTGCTTTTCCTCCATATTTGCTTCCTCTGTAAATCAAGAACTACATGGCATTATTCCTTATACTACATGCAAAAGCTATTCAAAACAAGAAAATTTCAAAGCCAAAAAAAACCCAAAACCAAACAAACAAGCAAACAAGAGTACATTATAAAATCAGAATAGTTCGGTTTCTTCTGGATATGTTTCCTGATCTAAATGCACTTCTAGGTACAATTTCTTTCACAAAATCATGCTACAGTCAGTAAATAAAACAGATGACACTTGTGCTTAAATTCTCTGTGCTTGAATTCAATGTTTGAGTTTTCAACCCTGATGTTCTTCTAACACAGATGGTTTACAAAATTTGTAGAATGGCACTACGTCCTCTGGGGAAGAAGAAAGGCAAAGCCATAAAGATACAATTCTCCAAGCTAACTAGGAGCCTGAAATCAATAATAAATCCGTTACTTGACAAATATGATTAAATGATGCTCTGCAAACTACTAATAGCATTCCTCTTCCAAATACAATCTGGTGATGGCATGGTATGACAACAGTAATGGCTGTCAAATGCTTCATGTTAAAAAAACACACATTTCATAGCTTAAGCTACACACAGGATGAAGTATTTAATCTTAAACCAGATGGTGATCTTCTGTCCTCACGGGAGGAAGAGAGAAAAGAAGTGCCCCCACTCTTTGCCCTTCTGCTGTCTACTAGGACTTAGTCAACTTTAACATGAACTCCCTCCCTCGCCTCCAGGTTCTTCTGCTGAAGATCTGGGAAGACAGCTGATCACCTCTGCTGCATTTCTCTGACATTTTCTTTCCTAGATAGAGGACTAAAAACTGACCATCATTCAGGGCATAAGACTCACCACAGACTACGACAAAAATGCAATTATGCCTTCGTTTTCTTTTCATCTCATAGTAATTCACATAAATGTTTTCTTTTTTGATCACTGCTGACCACACTGTGCAAAGACACTGAACACTTATTACCTTCATCATATAAAACTGGGTCTTGCAAAACAGAGAAGAATCCACTTGAGAAAATATTTCAAAAGGAGTCCTTGATGAATGCAGTCTTGCTGTCAATAGATACAATCTTGGCGAGATAATTATGTCTAAATTACACTTAAAAGGTAGCTTAAACTCTACTGGACAAGAGTTCTTGGCAGACTGAATTGAGAGCAATGCAAAAACATATTTGAAAGTAGTTGGTGCTACTAAACCAAACATAAAAGTGGAATGCTGGGAGTTAAATGCTTTGAGGCAATGCAATGAGCAGTCTACTCCTTGCTGGGCTTTGAGGATGGAGCAGTTCTAAATGCTGCCTAGGCAAGGGCAGTCTCCTTGATGAACAGAGATAAAGTTCTGCCTGAACTAGTAACACCAGACACAGAACACAGGATGAGAGAAGAAAGCTTCATCCGCATTTTGAAAATTTATTTTGCAAAAAGTTAGTGCTGACTGCTTGCCACATACTTCCAAATTTCTACAGAGCGAACTCTGAGCATTTATTTCTTTTCCACAGTACAACTCAGTTTTCTCACACTTACAAAAAAATAATGAAGTCTTGCTTACAAATGTATTTCATCTTTTTCCACATGTGAATGATTTTGGAAAGAAAAGTCCAAGGAGACTGAAGTCTCCTCCAGCACAGGGCTCAATGAAGCAGCTGCGACGCTATTACTCACTGTCCTGCCTGTGGTGAAAACAATGCCACAGCTATGCCTCGGTGGGCAACAAAGGAGTTCATTCTTCAGGGGTTATTCAATTCTTTGTGTCTTGGCTGAGACTGCAAACTCAGAGAGCAGGAGACGAGTTAATGTTCACCAGGACAGCTGAAACGTAACATCGACAGGTGTCCTGTTTGAGAACTGGACCGAGGGCTCCTCGAATTTGTCTCTCAATCCACCACATGGTCATTTAGAGAGAGAAAACACAAGACAGAGTAGGAGCTGAGCAAGGAGTGCTTCTCCAAGTGCCAGCAATTTCTGACTCATGGATCACTCCACAGAGATCTAAGGATTTTTCTTCCCTAGTCATCCTGTCATCATAAATGGATCTTTCTTCATTAAAAAAATATGCCAGGTTCAGACATTTTGCTGCTCCAACCAAAAACCCTTACCCAAGTAACATTCTGAGCTCCTGATCTCTTCTCCCCTCACTGGTTTTCTTTTTATTGTCCACCCATCACTGGATTTCTCAGAAACTGCAGACTCCCTGTTTTAATATCTCACTTACAATGACAATTGAAGAAATAATTTATTCCTTCTCCCTATTTATAAGCCGCCCAGAAGCAAGGTCAAAGCAACTCCCCAGACATCTGCTCACACTGAATGCAGTGTACAAACACAGCAGCACTGCCTGATAAACCACAGCACTAGCCTTCCACAGTTCCCTCACTCCATACCCAAAAACACAGAAGAGGTCTCAAAATAGTTTTTGCTTAATAGCACAGTGATACTAATGTATATGGATTTCATGTGATGTACTGCAAAACACAGACTTTAGTAGTTTAGAAGGGAGATAGAAAAAAGCCAAGACACCAAACATGAGATGGAGAGCTCTCTGACATCCTCTTCCTGCTCAGAGAAGCAGAGAGAAGCTGCTGCTTCCCCATGGAGCGCTGAGACCCACCAAACCACTTAAACCTGTGGCTGGAAGATCATCACTGAGGCATCCAGGGTGGTAAGTGAAAACTAGTTAGTTGTCCCACCTAAGAGCCACAACTGACAACTAAGCTGAACTCTTTCTTAAGTCATGAAGCGGCAATAGGGAAATTACTTTTACACGAGAGGCTAAAAATGAGTCCATGAAGGGTCCAGCCTGTGCTCACCACAGATACAAGTGCCATGTTGGAACACAGTTTTCTCGTCCCCTTACATCCTACAAACAGCCCCGCACAATCCCTTCCTTCATAGATGAAAACACAACTAAGCATGCAGCTCTTCTCATCTCTTTTCCTCTTCTCAAGCTTCTGAGAAATCAGGAGAGAAGAGGTCAGACTGTAAAAGTAGCTACCTCTATTATAGGACATTTCCTATAATATCTGTGAGTTCCCATGTTGTCTGTAATCAGGATGGGATGGGACAAGGAAGAGAGGTGGTTCTGAACATCACCCTTCCAGACAGTTCAAGGAGAGGAAAGTGCTTGTCTCAGCTGCACAGAAACTGGCATTTGTCCATAATGACCAAAGGTGCTTGGGTTTTTAATACCAGAGTGAATGCCACAGCTTCGTACCGGGTGACGCAGTAGTGCGACCAGATAATTTTCAGGTTCTACAGACTCGATTCTTTCCTGTCAGACATGAAAGGTTATTGTTTCTCCCAGGTGTTCTCTACTTTCAGCAAGCAAAGGCAGAAGGAGAGCAGAAGTCACATGCTGAGGAAGATGATATAAAAAGGCTAAGCTCATCACTAATCACTGGTTAAAAACTGAGACACGAGTGCTTAGACTCGTTATACTGTCATTTCTCTTTGCAGTCTACTTAGTAGGAACGTCCTAATTTATCAGCAGTCTGTTTAGACTGTCTTGTGTGCTCCAGTCTTCATCTAATAAGTAGCCATCCAAGCCACATTCTGCCAATTTTCACAATTTGCTTAAGTCGCCCACTTTTCTTTCATAGGCAGCTGCTAAATCCTCAGTGTCAACTCAGCTGAAAATTACAAACTCCTTCTGGATAGCACTGCAGGTCACTAATAATTATTCTTTGACTGCAAGAGCAGTCTTATAAAGGAGGAATTGAAAATAATTCGATGTTTTGTCATTCAAGTTTATTCTCACATTTCTGTGGTAACCCTTCTTCAATTTATTTAAAGTATATGGTAATTTTTAACTACAGGTTTGGACAACAAAAAAGCAGGATGAATCATTCTGGATATTTAAAGCCTACAATCAGACAGCTTGAGTCTTCCTTGAATCTTGCTACAGTTCTCAAGTCAAAGTTTTATTTTCTACTTACAAGCAGGAACACTTTCATAGGGAGCTCTAATTCATTTAAATATGCAAAATACTAGAAGATTTGGGAATTTCTTATACACTACAAAGCCTTAAAGGTCCTTGTTCTTCCCTCTACATGGATTTTTGCTTTCTTTGTAACTGCATACCCAGAATTAGAGGGCATTAGAGCTAAACTGGGAAGATAGCACATGTGTATAAATATACCATGTAAAAATAAAACTGGGCAGATGCATAGGAAACACCCTGCAGCATGTATTACCCTTGTTTTCCTCATCACTGCATGGGCAACACATGTCTACTGGTGCAGTACTTCAGAAGCCAGGACTGCTCTCAGGGATAAACACAGGCCATACTGTTGGAGAGAAGATGCTCTGGGCGAGTCAGCCCTTCCACTGGAGCTGCTCTCCAGCAAGCCACCAGCAGAGCTGTGTGTTGGAGCAATGCCGAAAGTAACTTCTAATTTGTACTGCCTGTAACTCACAAGATGACAGTTACAAAATGTTCAGCTTGTATAAACAGCCTTAGATCAGGCAAAGCTTGCTGGAGAATTGTCTTAGGTTGGTTAAATCCATGATAGCAACCCATGTTTCCTGCTGTTTGTTGTTTTCTTTTTTTTTTTTTAGCATGGCTTTGAAATATATTACAGTAGCAGCAGTTTACACACACATACAACACTCCAGACTTCTGTTAACGCTCCAGACTTCTGTTAACACTCAAGTGTTCTTGCTTTATTGTGCTCCACAAAATGAGCTTCTCAAAGAACTCAAGACACCATTGTACACAGAGAAACAACAGCGACCAAGTAACAGTCACACAAGAGCAGAATTCCAACCATGTCATCCAATGGTCCAGTCTACAGGTACACACCTTAAAACAATCAAGTCCACAACTCCCACAGCCCATCAGAACAATTCACGTTGATCTAACAACACTGTCATATGTCAACACAGGGTTTTTTAGATAGCAATGAACAGCCTGCATCCATTCAAGCGATGTAACATCGAACTACACATCTCCAGTTAGTGAGATCCACATCAAAATCCATCTCGAATATGAAATCCCAAACGTAAGGATTACTGATACAACCCAAAGGATTCCTAAAGTGCTGCTCCTGACCTTTACAACCCTGTTACTGGATTCCCCTTTACTCCCTTTTACTCCTCTCCTATGGAACAGCTGAAATTTCACTTGTCCTCCTCTTCTACAGCCAGAGCAGAAGAGCTGGTGATAATCCCCTCTGAATGCAGTATTTAACACCTACATGCTAGGTGACAGGTGCTACGATACAAGAAGATTAGCACAGTGAGGTCCTTCTAAGAGAAGCAAAGCCACCATGAGGCAAGCACAGTAGCAATGGCTCTGCGCAGGCTTATCAAAGCACTTACCACCCATGTGTGCCTTGCACCTTTCACACACGCACAAACATTTATGTTAAGGGCTTACAGGGGACATGCATGTTTGGGCAAACAGGTTGCCATGGGGTGGCCACCTCCTGGGCAGCCTGACATCCTCAGGGTAAGGATGCCGAATTCTCAACAGCAGCATCACACGGACCTTTTCAAGCCCTGTTGCTGTCAAATACCAGATACATGCCTGACAAGACAGTTTGAGGGAACTAAAGGCATATGAAAATCCAATCTGTGATGGCAAGTCACGAAGTGGGAAGTAAGAACGAAGATTACACAAAGCATGAACCCAACAGCAGGTATCTGAATCTGCAAGGGCAAGACCAGCACGAATCAGCCAGGCAACTATAGACAAAAATATTAAAGCACTTTCCCTTAACTTCAGTCTAACACAGAATAATTCTTACCCTGGAGTTACTTATCACCCCAACACAGAGTGACTCATGGTCCCAAGGAGTCTCTAGAGGTACTACAGAACAAAGAGAGATCCAAAGAGCAATGGAGAGGAATAGGATCAATCTTCTTCCTCTTCAACTTCTTGAACAGATTCAAAAGTAAAAATCAGCTAAGCCTGCTTGTTATTCAGTTCAGCAGTCATTATCTGATTCTCTGTTATCGGTCACCACACTATACCCACACTCAAGGTATCTTCTCAGACCTCATCTTCCAGCATATGATGTACCCTGTTGGTTGAGCAAGGCTTTCCTCTAAAGAGTAAAACACAGGATGAAAGACAAGGAGGGACTGTGCTTTCTTTCACTAAAACTTGGCAGATGAAGATAGCAAAAATCATTCTCTGAAGTTCACTACAGCTCTGACCTTACTGTTTTCTAAACCAGTGCCAATAAAGTACCTGTTGAAACAAAGACACTCATTTAATGTGGAAAAAACCTCCAGGATATCATGATTTTAACCTTCCCAAACCAGACTGCCCTTCTCTATTGTTCTGGATAGGCTTCTTCACTTTTGTGTCAGAAGACCCCCGAGTCTATGACATTTTATGCTTTAATGGTCTTGAGTTCCCCTGATTATCTTCTGTTGACCAAATAAAACCGGAGAACCTGCACTGTGAAAAGCAATGTTACCAGAGCCTCTCTAGATCTCAACTCTCCAAAATTAGTTCTTTACATTAGTCTCCTGCATACCCGAGGCTTTCTGTGAATACAAAGTTACAGCATGAGTTACCAAACCACTTGGACTTCCAGCTTCTCCCAGTTATCAAACTGGCTTCACTGCACTCCTTAAAATGTAATGTCAGCATGAAAAAAATATTAGAGAAGTTGTATTTTATTATGATAGAAACTTTTGCTTTCAATTACACTAACTACCACAGTGAAAACATGCAATTAGTAAAACATCCTGTAGATACTGTTAAGCAATGCGCGGTAGTGAAAAGAAAATTCAATTTGAGAAAGTAGCCCACAGCAATGAAGACTGCAGGAAAAACACTGTACCTCCACCTCAGCAACCTATAAGCTCACTGGACAGGCTTTTGCTGCAAGAAGAGTGGTGGGAAAAACTGGGACTACTCCTCCAGTGGACATATTATTCCACAGTGAGAGTTGGTTTTACCAGCTCCACTTTGCAAGCCCACTAATTATCCCAAATGAAGGACAGTTACCAGAGGAGCTACACCAGAACCCGCCCTGGTCAACACAGACAAGTCTCAACCCAGCTTCAGCCCTAAAACTGCAATGGAAACCCGAGAACCCTAACTTGCCCAGGGAGCAGAGGTAGCTTATTCCTTAAAAAAAAAAGTTTCCTGCAACTCATATAAAATCATCAGCTGTGTTTGGAAATCACAAGAAAAGCAACGTTGAAAGCTTTCAAAACATAATTCTCATTCTGCACCTGAGGCACTAAACCTCCCAGATTTACCAGAAACACCAGCATGGCACCAAGTACTGCCCAGGAGACACGGCCCCTTCCAAGCAGACCATCCGTGAAGCAAAAGCCATTTCCACTCGCACATAAGCTGCCACTGATCCCGGTGCACAGACATCGCTGGAAATATTTCTGCGGGATTTTGCAAGGACAAAGAGCTGTGTAGTATCTTCTACTTGTAATCTTTTACATTACACAAGGGCTCCTCAAACTGGCCTTTTTCCCTGCATTGTGAGGGGCGCTGTCATGAGCTGCCTAAGTGATCAAACAAGCACTAAAGACTGCAAGCAAAACAGACCACAGCATGAACAAGCAATGCCCACTTCAGAACACAGAAGCAAGACATTCACTTATCCCCGATGAATTATGAACTACTTTACACTTACAGAATGTTTCCTTAAAATTTTTAACATTAAAATACAATACATCACTTTTATTCCCCCTATTATATAGACAGATAGAGACTTAAGTAACACATTTCAGGTCAATTGCTACAGCAGTTGACATCACCAAAATTTATGACCAACGTGTCCAACCCATGGTACCTGACATACCATACTGCTCTCGTGCTGATCACAAGATGGGCAGAGGGGCTGCTTTTGCCTGGCAGAAGCACCATGCTGGCACATGGCAATCCTAAATTGCTAAACCTGCAGCAGTGAGGGGCAGCAAGCCAGCAGGGCCCATGCTGTTTACATCCTTACTTTGCTCTAGGAAACATCAGACACTCGACCAGAAGAGTGGTGGGACCCTGTGGAACCACTCATCTCGCTTTTCTTCCCCTGAGTTCCCCAGGTTTTACAGTTCTTTCACCAGAGACAGATTCGAGCTGTCACTCATAGGGTCCAGGAAACCAGGAGGTGCTAATTTATAATGTACTAATCTCCAACTGTTTTATCTGCCTTTCTTTGGACATTCAAATAGTATGTTGCTCTTCCTGTCTTATTTTCATTTCCTTTCTGCTGCCACAGTGATGGTCTCAGGTTGCATCCCAACAACAGCTGTGTGTGTTACCCCCCTTCAGACCACCCCAGGACACCACTGTGAGAGGTGCTCCTTTAATTTGTGTATCAATGGCAGTTCAGATTGACACGACACTCAAATTAAGACACTTGCCAGCAAAACTGAAGGCAAGAGAAAACTGCTGAAAGAAAAGGAAGAAGCTTGGGGTTGGGCTATTTTTGTTTGTAATTTGGTGTTTTTTCCAACAGACATTTAACACATCTCATCAACCAACCATGCAGAGAGGAGGTTCTCCTGCTCCACACAGCAGCCGCAGACACATTTAGGAAAAGACCTATATATACTCATTCAAGCCAACCAATTCTGTACAGATGAACCATGCCCACCCCACATTTTAAATCAAATCTTTTCCACATAAGGAAAAAAAACAACATATGAAATTGATGTATCCACACCAGCAAACTGTATTAGGTTAATATGCAAGAATGAAACTACCATTCTCGGCTCAGCTGAAAATCCAACATCAAGTTATTTAAATGACCGCATTCCCTATTTCCATATATAAGAAGTGGGGCTTTCCATCAATAGCTGCAAGTCTCATATAACAGCCTGTATTGCTGCTGTATCTAAATATCTGGGTGGACACCTGGATAGACAAGGACTTGAGCAACATCTTCATGTGGAAGCAACAACTGCACGTTTTAAGACATCAGAAGGGGCTGTTTCAGGGCTATGAAATTTCACCTAGAAACAAGACATTGGCTACTTTAAAATGAGTGAGAAAGACAAAGAAAATAATTTCCTAACAAACATCATCAACTCAAATTTTAGGAGACCTCACTAGCCCATCACAGTACTGAAGGACAAACACACAGCTGGGAAGTCTCCTCAGTTTTCAGAGAACGTGTGCAGAGCAGAGTTGCAGGAGGGTTTCACTACAGCAACCACAAAATACAGGCTCTTCTCCCTTGCAACACTTGATGTCATCCCATGAAAATGGGAGTCCTTTAGATTTTGTTAAAGGTTTGCTCCTACAACAACAGAGCAGCACCAGTGGGGCACCACACCTCCCAGCCTTGGGATATGTTGCCTGACAAACGCTGAGAAGAACTGGTAAGGCTCCATTCCAGTGACCTGTGGCCACTGATCCCAAGACCATATGACCACTTGTTGGACTGACTGGTCCAGCAGACAGGCCAAAAGGACCAAGAGAAAAAAACCCCAGGTTCTCCTTCCCCAGCTTCAGTAATCAGGACCTTCCTGCTCACACAATAGCTCTTTATTAAAGCCACGAGTGGGCAGTTTTCTGTAATGAGTGCCATTTCAAAGAGGATATGCTAACCAGAAACAAGACACTCTTGTTTCAGAGAAAGAATTTCTGCACATTTAATTAATAAGAAATGACTACTGTGCTTACACCCTACCTTAATCTGCATTCACTTCAAGCATAAACAAGACCCAGCTTTCCAAATTAGCACAGACAAACATGGCAAGCATCTCTGGACATCAGTTTCTTGAAAATACTTGCCCAGCTCACCACAAGGATGTTATGAGTCTAAACTAGTCTGTAATATGCACCTAGATCTTTTGATAAAAGCTGCTTCAGAAGTTATATTAAAAATATTAACCAGCAACCTTAATAATTATCCAGACTAACTCAAATCCTCCTAAAGGATCTTCCTTTCCACTGTGAATTTTAACTGTGTACATTTCTTGCTTATTCTTTTATTTGGTAATTTTCAAAGCTAAAGAAATTAGAGACTACCATGATGTTCTTTGCTTTTACATATCCAGCACCACACACAGCATGCACCATAGCAAGCTTAAATGCATTAACAATATCAAAACCTCTGATACCCACCAGTAATAAACGACCAAGACAAGTTTTGAAAAAGCAAGGTGTATCAACAATATGAATTACAGCAACTGTGGCTACAGGTTTTTTTTGGTATTTCAAATTACTTTGATCTATATACACACTTATCTTAGTTATAAAAAAAAAATCAAAGAAGAAAGAAATCAAAGAAAATAATAATGTCTTGTTTGTACAAGACCTCTCTCTATTTTCTTTCCAACATAATTTCTATTGCTATCAGTTGTCAAGTGGATTAACAGTTACTATATACTCACTTTTCTTACCATTGCTGTCTGAGGGCCATGCCTGTTGTAAATAATCACCAGCCAGAGCCCTTGTATTTTATCTTTAATCATGCATATTACCATTTTTATAAAATATTATTTGCTTAAACACTGAAGTATTTCAAGTTTGTTCCCTTTTGTGAGAAAGCAAATTAAGTGAAAGCTTGGTGGGAGAAAGGGACCTTTAATAAACATCTGATTTGCTGCTGGATGGTGTTTCGGATTATATTTAAAATACATCATGTTTTGCTGACACCTCCCTGCACACTTGCTGGTATAAAGCCCAGCAAGAGTGTGACTATGGCAACAGCAATAGGATATTTATATATCTATGCATATGTGTATATACACATACACACTCACGTACACAGACACAACCCCAAACTGGTTTAGCTGACCATCAACAAGATTTCCTCAGCTCTCATTTTCACAGGAACAGGTAACCATTTCCAACCGAAAGGGCTGAAGTGGCAGCAGCAGCAAGTTTTATATGACGAAAACCTTCCAAGAGAGAAGCCTGTAAACCTATCAACATTTACAGAGTGTACACAAACACATGCTCACTTCAAAATGCTTTAGCTATAACCAAAAAGAAACCCAAATGTCTGCAGGCACAGATTCAGTGACACCATCAAAAAACAAAAGCATTTCATTTTCAGGATTTTTTTTTTTTATGGGGCTTTTTACCCACAGTACTAGAACCTCACTGGAGCGTGCACACTATTTTAGAAGAGATCCAGACCTTCCTCTTCTTCACCAATGGTCTTATTCCTCCTCTTCGAATACGGAATGTGCAAAAGTTCCTTTAGTCTACAAATTAAATAGCTACACACTGAGCTCAAACTGTTATTTCTGGTATTAATTTCTGTCTCCTGACAGATCCTGATAGGTGATGCAGGAAATTCGAGGTAACAAAGGCTTCTGTTTGCAGCAATAAAGGACTCTCAGCTAGGGGGGAATAAAGGGATCAGAATAAAAGGCAAATATATGAAGCCTACGTACACTACAGAATATCTGTGTTGAGTCCAGCAAGCAAAAAGTCTAGCAAATTCAAAGCAGTATTAAGAAGTGTTAATCCTTTTACCTCTGAGCTATTCATGAGCAATATGCAAAGCTGTTCTTATGGCGTCGCGTTTGCAATGCTCCAGTTATGCTTGCATCAGCATTTCCATTGTGAACCCTGCTTTCAGAGATTTTTTACTTTGCCAAGTTTTAGTCTGGAACAATTTTACTACAAGCCTGTGAGATTTTAGTCCAGGATTAGGATTTATGTCTGGTGAAGAAACATTTGGACAAAATCTGCTTGGCTGTTTTATTTATTAGAGTGCAAAGTTAATCCTTCCGAGTTATTCGACTGGAAAAACCTCAAAAATATAATTTTTTTCCCAGGCTTAGAAAAACAAAACAGAAGCTTTACTCTCCCAAGAATTCCTTGTCCCCAAATCTCTACAATCACAGAACAGATGAAGGCTGTAGACCACAAAACTAAGGTTCCATTGAAACATGCCTTCCCCTGTAAGGTCTTTTCTTTCTTTTTCAGATGCAACAGGGGAGTCAGGAAGATGAGGAGGGAAGAAGCATTTCAGTGTGGGTTGCAGGTGAAAGAGGGACACTTAAATCACAAGCTGCACATTAACAAGTGTAAGAAAAACACGACGTTTTAAACTCCAGAAACTGTGCCATATTCCTAGGTAATGTAAATCACAAATTTTAAATACATAACCTACCAGGTAGAAAATGCTCATTCACAGTGTTATCAGGCACATGGTTGTGGTACAAAAATTCACACAAAAATCAACATAGCAAGTATTTTAAGAGACATGAGCTGTCTGGACTAGACAGTGGTTGCAGATTCCATTCTATTCTTCTTAAGCCACCTGTGTTGCCCCACAGTTCTCAAACCCTGGGCTTTGCTGACCCGGCTCGGAGTCACTCGGCTTTCAAGTCTCACGTTCAGTAACACACGTGTCGGCTGCACGTCAGCGTGTGTGTGAGCTGTGGGTGTAACACCCAGTAACACACAATCACCACAGTTCTGCAGCACTCCAGCAGCACTCACAGCCAGGGCCACACTCCTGGCTCTTCACCAACACTTCAGCACCTGTTCCATGATCACTACAGCACAGCCCAGTGACCTGAAGCTCTGGGTCCTGTCCAGCAAAACCTGACAGTGGGGACTGATGACTGCAGGGAAGTTAATTGAAACCAAGGCAAAATTTCCAAATAACATCTTTTTGTGAGTCTTTCAGATAGCATCCACCCCACAACCCCCCAGTAAACATAAGGAAATCAACACTTGGAGCTTTTCTCTACATGCCTACATGGCATGGTCTTGCATACATTATATGCATCTTTGTTCAAGCAGAGAGCTAAATATTTGTAGGGAATGTAGTTTCCTTCCATATTGAAATCTCCCTTACCAACCAGGCTTTCTGCTATGCCTAAACCTCCTCTTCCACCTGGGCTTTGTATCACTATATAAGCTGCCTATTGTAAACTGGCTAAATCCTTTCAAGAAGTAAATCCTTACCCGTATGACCTCTGAATGCACAGATTATCTAAAGGCAAATTATGGAGAACACATTTTCAGTGATGATAAGCCATAAAACATAATCCTAATTTCAGGTATCACACCTGATTCATTCTTCACCTTTTGACTAGACTTTTTATACCAAACACCTACTAAAAAATTACCAACCAATACTTGATACCATTCCCTTCAACAATATATAAATTATTCGTTTTTAAAAGAGTAACAGAATTAATTTCTTTCCTACGATTTGCAGAACCAGCTTGTATTTGGTCTGCTTTTGTGCTTTCCAGCTATTTTCCTAGAGAAATGCCGGTTCTCATTGATCAATTGATACCATGAACATTAATTTGCTTCTAAAACTACACTTCATACTTTAAAAGAGTAGTTACATGGTTAAAGTATCCACATAAATCGTATTGCTTGTGAGTTTTCAGTTTTAGTTTAACATCTGACACCTAGCATTATTTCCCTTTCTTGTTTACTAGTTGTTGTTTGGGGTTTTTTTAACTTGTTCCAGTTGAATTTGCATGGAAACCGAGCTCAAAAGTATGCAACAGTGACTCTTAAAAGATTTAAGTGTATCAAAGTGTTCACATGAAATGGACAAGGTTTATCTCTACATATTTTTCTGTAGTTGAAACCTGCTGGATTTAATAGAGGTCTATCTACCACATGTCAAAACATTCTCCTCATCTTTCATAAATATGTTATTCATATACAATAAAAAATGAACTTCTGTCTTGTACAAGAAAAATAAATCTTTCCTTGTTTAACAGTGTATGAATGAAGCCACGAATGGAATTCACTAAGCAAACCAGGGCAATACTGTTTTGTCTGCAGACGAAGAGTGAGCTACAGCTGATTTAACACTTCTACTACTAACTCTAAATCCAGGTGGTAAACAAATACCTTCCCAAGTTCAGCAATTTGATTTTTTTTTAAAGTAGTGGAAGCAAAAATACAGTGCTTGGAAAAAATAATTTATGTTTACAGCCCTTAATGCAAGGCACAATTTTCCACACAAAGTTAGTCTGAGGTCCATTGCATTAAACTGAAAATTTCTTTTTTTTTTCCTCTCCCTATTTAAAAAAAAAACATGCTACTTTTGACTTACTCTTGAAGGAGGAAATTCAGGTCCCAAGCTTACCCAGGACACGGCAGGTCAGTGCCACTGCAGCTTGTGCATCCTGAGGCAGCAAAGGCAATACACCCTTCTCCTATTTATCACAACCCTTTCTTCTGTCATTTCTGTATTTTCATGACTGGGTGGTGGTTTTTCTTAAGAAGAAAACCAACGGCCAAAAGAGGGTAACTATGAACAGCAGAATGCTCCCAGTCATTTTTAGTGTGTGAGGTCAGCCAGAAAGCCCCTGGGGGCTGTATGCTGCCCCAGAGAAACCAGGAGTTTTCAACTTTAAGCCACCAAGCTCTGCACTTCACACTCACACACATAAAAGCCCACATACAGCAAAGAAATTTTTAACCTGTATGTTCATTGTTACGCAGAGGTGGAGATCACCATCTAAAGTACTCTTTGAAATAGGTAGGGACAAAGGGAGAAAATCTCCTCCTGAAAACACAGCTCCAAAGCAGCATGACTGTAACTACCAAGCCCATGATGTGGTTTGAAGAATGGCTGAAGGACTAAAATAGTTAGCTATGCTACATGCCGACAAATATGTTCAGTACATTGCCACAGGGATTAGAATTTTGTCTGGCTGTATTAAGTACCTTATTTAATATAGAGATGGGAATAAACCTTGCAATTACATTTTCTGAGAGTCTACAAAACAGAAACTTACCATCAGAGACTATGAGATTATATATTGTGGTAGGAAAGAAAAAATAAATATCAGTTTCAATCTGGAAAAACACAAGCAGAAAAAAAACCAATCCAACACATGCATCCAAGAAGAGGTAGTAACCCAGAAAGCATCAAAACTGAGATGATACAAATGAGAATTGCAATTAAATTCATTATGAATAAGCGAGACTACAGCACTTTGCTATCAGACAAAATCTGAGTTACAAAAGACAAAGGCTAAAGCAGTTCTACCCAACTACAGAGGAATAAAAACTGTGGACTCAGAAGAAGTTTGTTATGTTTAAGGCAAGAATGCAGGACAGAAACTAAGGCATGAAGAGCACAGAGAAGAAAGGAACAAGAGTGAGTACCAACATTCACCACAGGCTTCAGGAATGGGTGATGGAGATGACAAAACACTCCGGGCCCAAACAACACACTCTGGGCACAGACACCACACTCAGAAGGGCTTCCATTAGATTGGTTTCTTGTTGATTAACACGCATACATGCAAATTAGGCAGCAACATCCCAGGAAGCACTTTAGAGACCTATGTGAGAGCTCCTAAGAAGGGAAACTGTCCTGAATCAGCTTCCTACCAAGGGCAAGTTACTGGTGATGCAAGAAAATACAAGTTTTAGTGGCAAATAATTGCACAGATTTGGCACACAGTTGGAACTACCATTCAAGGTGTGCATCAGTCCTGGGGTTTCACTTGAGGAACAAAAGCCAAGTGGTATTAAAAGCAGAATGAGGTATGGTCAAAGAAAGGACTAGGAACATGGAGGTGGAAGAAAGGATTCAGAGTGTGGCACTGCCTTGTGAGATCTACAAAATAACCCAGGAGTACATGAAGTCCAGGCCTTCTCAAGAGCAAGGAAGCAAGAACCAAACTGTGATCCACGTGGGCTCCATACCGGAAGACTACAAGATGTGAGTCTCAGTAAGAGAGGAGGAGGACACACTACAAGAATTAGAAAGCCACTTACAACCTGCAGGGGAAGATAAGCACAGCATAAAAGCCAAACAAGCTAATGCTTTGTGGCCATTACAAGGATAGTCTGGATCATTAATAAATGATGAAGGACAAGGAATTAAAACCCAAGTAGCTTGCTATGCTGACCACCTTTTAAAATCTAAAGGGGAAAATAAAGGAAAGGTTGAACAATTAGAATGTAATTATGAACTTATAAAACATTTTTATATATCTATACCCACACACAGATACTTAGCTGCGACAAGTATGAACAGCACCACAAAGAAACTTGAAATTTCAGACACCTACAGTGAGAAACATAAGCACTCAAACACAGAAAAAAGAAAAAAAAAAGAAATAAAAAAACCCACAACAAACAAACAAAACAAAATGGACTTATGATGGACTGCTATTCTCAGCAAGCACTCCTGCCAATACCCACTACTGCAGTTCCATGCTTTTATCTGTATTACCTCGGTAAAGTACCAATTGATAGCCATTAAAAATGGGCATTAATAATTACAAGTAAGCGCCTTAGGAAATGTAGACACACATATCAGAACCACTCCTTGGAATAAATGATACTGTTGAGCCAGTGAAGACAAATTAGCAAATAAGCTTAGTAGATATAGCCACTATTTCCTTTAAGACATGGAATATCTATAGATGAAAGACATATTTAGACCTCAACTTCACAGAAGAAAAACACAAGGAAATTATCATATAAGCAAGCAAATTATACTTCTCCAAAAAGAACAGTTCTATTAAGATAGGAGAAACCAGCCCCTGAGACTCCTGGAAGATGATTATCTTCTCCCAACCAAAATGAGAAATGGGGTTTATAGAGTATGTGCAAAATCCAACGCAGTCCATCACTTTCAGAGAGAATTGCAGTTCACAGCAAGCACACAGTGGATAAAATACACTTGGATGTCAGTAAACCACTTGAATGTATCAAATTATACAGTTCCAAAATTATTTAAAAAACCAGTTTTGATGTGGACGGAACACTGTACAAAAAAACATAAACAAAAGAAAATTAAAAATCATATACCGAAACTCTGAAAGTATCTCTCAAGGATGCAAGAAATTTTCTTACATACTCTTACTTAAAAGTCTTAGTTAATGATGCAGAGTAAAACGTGTGTTCTTGAAATCTGTGGATGTTACTAAATTTAGTAGTTGCAAGCCCCAGCGAGGACAGAGAAAGTTGAGAAGCAGGCAATTAAAAATAAGGTTCTCCTTGGGAAAGTGCAGCGAAGACATCCAACAGGAAAATAATCTGAAAGAAATATTCAGTGGGAGTGACAAACTGAGAAGCCAAGAAATTCTTACAAGGTTTGTAGTGTGATCTGGTAGCAAGAAAGATTAATGAAACCTTGGCTGCACATGCCAAAAAAAAGGAAAGCCACATCAAGCAAGAGAGATGCAACAGCTAAATATGCCCACTTTGGGTAGCAAGCAATACAGAAAATACAATCACACAAGTCTGCAGTAATAAAATGGATGCAAATACCACTGGGCTGAGACAGGCCTCATTTAGACTAGTATGTGGTAGTACAAGGACACATTTAAAAAGAAAGGAAAACAGGGATAAGTGTCTGAAAGCTTCCTTCTAACAGCCTTACTTAAATCCAAATATTACAACCAGGTTCACCAGAGAGACTTAAATGACCATTTAAGAAGAGTTCACTCCCATAAATGGGATTAGTAGCAGAGAGTTGAAGATGTGCTTAAGGGTCTCCCACAGAAAATACCATGGGCTTGTTCTGCAAACATCTCTGCACAGACCCAGAAAGGTAAGAATATATAAACAGTGCAAAGTAACTCTACATCAGGGCCAAATGGTGAGTCCAGGTAGCCCTCAAGCTGGCTGAAGGTCATGAATTTCTCAGCAAATGATTAGCTAAATATTTATTTTCTTCTAAGCACAACTTTCATAACAGAACAGTATCGAGAAAGAGAAAGGTAAATCCACTTTGTTTGCAGAACACACGAGCAGCAAACAACCCATACACAGTGTTAAAAGCTGCTTTTTTTTTTTTAATTACCTGCTTTACCTTAACACAGCTCGTATTTCTAGCTTTCTTTACCAAAAGCAAAGCAAAGCTAAGCTACACAAGCATAGTGGTACTGCACCTCCTCCATTACTGGGACAGAGGCTGAAGAAACGACAGGCACCAAATTCTCATCTCCTGCAATTCCAAGGACCACCTCTCTCCATGCCAAATCTACATATTTCCCTCGACCACTGATATATCTCAACAAACATGGATGCCAAAGAACTGCTCAAAACAGAAGCATGTCACAGGACTTTGGCTACTCAGCTGTAAACTTCATAGGGCAAGAGCTCTGGTTTCTTTTCATTGCTGTAGCATACCAAGTTCAGTCAAGTGTTTTGAAGGAAAAACGTAACTGAAAGCCAGACTATCTCAGCTGCTGTGTCTGCTCTGTTTTCCCATTCCCTTCCACAGTGCTTGACCAGCCCAGCCATGTACAGCCAGCCCATCTCACTTCACAAGCATGCATTATTCAGAGAACAACATCACCAGTGCATTTAACACTCAGGTTTTAGAACTCACTAACAGTTTAGAACTCTTTAACAGCTTTGCCAAGTGATGTTTATTGAACGTTCCTATTGCAACACAATGGAGGTTGGGCCATGGGTTTGGCACAAACGGTGCCACGGTCCTGTGATCTCATGGTTGGTGGTTTTCTCAAATACAAGATGGTTTCCAGGTTACTTCTGCACAGGAGGGAGAAGAGGAACGAACATAAGGGTGGCAACATTGCCAGAAGTATTCCAATTTCCAATGAGAATTTGCTGAGACGCTAGTTCTAAATATATTATTTTGACTTATGGATTACACAAAATATTTTAAAGAAATAAGTATTCTCCCCTAGCCATGTACCCATTTAAAGACCAATTTGCTGCTCTGCCATCACAAAAATGACCATTTTTTTTTTCAATCGAATTTTTTAATAGCTGCAGGTAAGACAAACCTGTACAACTCCATTTTGTCATCTGAGGACAAAGGACACTAATTGACACATGGGTTTTCAAAATGGACATAACAATGCATCAACCACACAGATTTCAAGTCCTGTATTTTCTCCTGTCTTTTCTGTTCAATCCACTTGCTCCGACAGTTTCTGTCAGGGTGATTGCAACCTCAGTTCTGCCTGGCACACTGAGTTTTTGCCATCACACTTCCCAAGGTTAAACCTCAAGGTTTAAAAACAGATTTTCTCCTCCGAGATGACCTTCGACAACCGCCCCAGTTCTGAGAAATGAATGAAGTGTTCCCAAAACAAAGCAAATTTTAGTAGTAACCTGTAGCTAAAAAGAACCTATGTGACCTGCTTTAGAGACAGAGACTGCTAAAAATACTGCTGGCTGGACAAGATTTTTGGGTAGACTTTTGGGATCATGGTAATTGGGTAATTCCTTCTGGATTAATAATATACATGATTTTTGCTTACCATTTAACATCTTTTCATTCAATGGTATGGAACTATCAAGTAAGGTAACACAGGATATAAAATTAAGGATCTGACCTACTGTTCACAAAAGTCAGCGGGAATCTCTGCAGAAATCACACCAGATACCAATATTAATCTAAATATTAAAATCCATTACAGTTATACCTACAGATAAAAAGCCTATCAAATAGTCGACACAATCTGCCAGTTTCCCACAGGAAGGTTATGTCCTCTAACTCATTTCTACTTACATAACAGTCTATAAAGTGCACTTTGTTGATCTCAGAGAGGTGCACAAGATGTCCAGCCTACAAGAAAGGCAGGATCAGCCTTGAAGCCCACCCAGCCACCACCAGCCTGTTACTGAGACACTACGGGGCTTGGGGGGAGATGCAAGAACCTCCAACAGAGAAAACATTGCCTAATTCAGTTTAAGCTTCATCCTAGTCTACTAACAGTTAGGGACTGCTCAAACCAAAGAGAATACATCATTCTGTTTCTTCTTTAAGTGTTTCTGCAAAGCCCAATACCTGTATCTATCCCCCCTTCTGAACTTCAAAAACTGACCCCCCATACAAACATCTGCTACAATCTTCCTGAACACATCACACAAGGATTTTCGTCTCACTCATTTTGAACTGACCAATTTCAAAGTGTTTCAGATTTCCTCCCTGACAACTCAAGAACAGTCTCCTGACCTAGATTCCCTGAATAATTTATTACATTCTAGACTTCTTATGCCCCTTCTGATTTGTCTTTTTTTTTGATGCAAAGGAGTTCAGCTTCTCTTCATGTGAAATCTTCCCAGCCACAGATGATCACCATCCACCTTCCTAGCATCTCTTAATTCTTTTTGCAAAGCTCTTACATAAAATTCAAATAGTGCTTTATTATTTACTAACAGAATATTCTTGGAGCTTGAAATCTGAAGAACTCCTGTTTCAACTGAAGCATTTTTGCCAATCTGGAGGTATATCAAATGAAATTTTTATTACTTTAAAAATTAGTAACATTAAATTACCCCGAGTCAGTCTTCTGTATTGATAAGACCAAAAAGTTACCTAGGGAGCAGTTTCAGATAGATTAAAATGCTTCACATGGCTTAAGACGTTGCTTATATTGTTGCTTGCAACATGTATTTACAAGCATTTCAAGTACTATAAATATTTTGCATCGTGCTGTGAATAACTCAAATGCTGCTTTCCAGGCTAAAATAAATAAATATACAATCGGGTAATGTTTCACTTTCCACAGCACTCTTTGCAGCAAATCATTGGCAGCTACAAATAGTCTGGATGAGAAATACAGGTGGGAAGGGGCAGCTGTGAAACCCTGCGTCAAGTATGGAGGCTACAACTCCATAGAGCAGGGACAGGAGCACACCTGATGGAGAACCAGTGAGTGAGAACTTAACTACCAACCCAAAGTACCACATGAATAGCCAACAATTCCTCCCACAGGCCAGGCAACCACAGTACACTCAGGAGGAGAGGTGAGACCACCTTAGATTTACCAGGACTGATTCTGCACCCACATGCACAAAGGTATGGTAGGACTGGGACTGGAGTACACCTTCCAATCCTGCTCCCCCCGCCCCAGGAAAGCCCAAGACAAACAAACGTGTGGCCTGCAAATTTCAAAGACTCCGCTCACAGGGAAGCAACCCCTCTCCCCACCTTCATGCAGAGCAGAAGTCATAAAGCCCATTTCAACTGCAGGTGTCTGCAAGCAGTGCCACATGCACACGCAACTCTCCAAAAGGCCCCAGACAGAGTGTATTTTGGTAGAATAAAGATTCATCACAGCCCTGCTGAGCACGCCTCATGCCAAGGCACTCTGAATCCAGGATGGGGCAAGCAGAGCTCTGACCAGCTGCCCTTCAGCACCATAAGGAACACCCCTGCACAAAGCACAGGTGGAGAATGTCCTCCCAGCCACATCACCTGGGCTGCTGTTCCCCAACACAGCCCTTAAGTGCGTACTGTTGTCCCCTTCAGCTGTGGGGTTTCACTGCACTGGAGCTCTGTGCCACCAGGACAACCAGCCTTGGGGTTCACCCACCAGGTCTGGCTGCCTGGCCTCCTGGAACAGCAGGCAGCTTCTGCTCTGAAACACAAGGTGTACAGAGGAGAACAGCCTTCATAAGACTGTTCCAACAAAAGTCAAGCCTGGTCTTGAGGAAAGGGAGGTCTGAGACAACTCCTGGTCTAGAAGAAAGACTGACTCTCCACTAGTTGCAGAGCTCTCCCAGGCTCACAGCTAAGGAGTTGGAGATTTTGAGGCTAAAATCTCCATGGGGTAACCCGGAGCACAATGCTTCAGAGACATAGCATGACCAAAGTCATGCCCCACCAGCAGCAATGGGGGAATGCCTTTAATCATATCCAGAAGGAACTGAGGACAACGGAGTGAACACAGACCCACACAAGAGTCCTGGTAGCCTGATAACCATCGCCAGGCAAACTGTCACCAAGCTCAAGGAAATGCCAGTTTCTTCCATGCACCCCAGGAAAAAAGGGACTGAAGGCCGTTAAACACGTTTGGAAAACATCCAGAACACCACAGTGATCCTGAAAGAACAAAGATCTCATCAGATCTCTGTTCGAATCTGCCCTCAATAAAATGCAGTTAAAGGCTTGGATTTAATTGTTATTTCTGGCAGTGCACCAAGAAGTAAAATAAAGAAGGGCTATCAGGCAATGTGGAAGAAATGACTGTATCACGACTCACTCATCACAAACCAGTTCCCCAGATGATGAAACAAGCCAGTAGAAATCTCAGCCAAAAATCAAGTTGAGGACCCATAAATGATGCCTAAGCACACCATGACTCCAGGCCATATCCCGTGCAAAAAGTAGCTCCTGACAGGGTGGCTGTGGGAGAACTTTAGGGACCAATTTTCCTTCGAAATAAACAATTGTCAAAGTCACAGTACGACCCACTCCCTTCAGTAAATAGTTTAAATTTGCGAAAGCTTTTGTTACTATGACCAAAATAATTCAAAAAAAGATGTGCATCAAGATGTTTTTATTTTCCACCACTCTAAACGCATTTCCATTTATGTAGCCTGTTTTACCTACCTTAATATCCACAATCTTAACACATACAGTCCAAGAGCTAAACAAAATGGGCTACTTTTCTATAGACATTATCACCTCTCCTGCCTATATTCATACTGATGTTTTCAAAATCCATCACAGAAGTATGTTTTTCCCATAATAGAACATTTTCCTCCATGAACTATGTACTAATAATCTTTAAAAAAGAAATTAGATTAAAATTTCAAGCAACATTTTAGTAAAGATTTTAAAAGCTAGGCTGCCAGGAAAAAAAAAAAAAAAAAAACAAGTTGAGGAAAATAAGTGAATTATTTAATAGCATCACCCCAGAAGGAGCTTTACTGTGTAACTGTACTGAATAGGGAAGCTATTAATGATCTTCAGCTAGTTAGACACACTGAATTAGCACTGCTCTAAAAATGAATTGTAAAGCTTTCTGAAAAATACAAAATCTAAGTTTGTGAGAATCTAAAACACTACAGAACTGTTGGAAAGTAGGCCACAGATATGCCTATTTACACATCCTTGCAGGGAAAGCAGGGAAATTTCCCAGTCCTGGATAAAGCGTTGCTGACTTGCCCGTACTGAAATGATAATGGAAAAAAAGTCCACATGACATTTTCTTGGCCTGGCCATGAAAGAAAAATTATTTTGACATGTAGCACTAGACAGAAGCAGTAGAGTAAATCTCTTTTGGAATAAGTAATGTAGAAAGATCTAACTAGAAAGATGAAGATATTTGCAGAATAGTGGGAAGTTATTAATATTGTAATATATTTTTTAAAAGTAAATTCCTTTTTTTCCATCCATCGACTGCTAGTTCTCTTAGAAGAATTCAAACAAATCTTCATCCTCCACCATTATTGCTCATAGGTGCCTGTGACATTCACAAGGTAACTCCCTTCAACTAAAAGCAGATCTCTTTCATTTTGTATAGTGGCCTTTTTTGCTTCTTATCCAATAAAAATAAAAGGTCCTGAAGATCACAGCTTCTCACAGCCTTCTGGGGGGTTCTGGTGTCACAGAAGAGGCATAAGGAATGAATCCATCTGTTTTTAAAACAAATGGGCACATTTGCAAACACTGCTCTTTCGCACACACTAATAATGTGTTAAGACCTTAATCAGCATTTTGTACACAAAAGCACTCATTCCAATAGAACAGAAAACAATCCACTTTCACAAAAGTAGAAAAATCTAGCTTTGTGCTATTCCCTGGGCAAACAACATCTCCAAGTTGTCACTCACAGACACTAAGGAAGAAACTCTGCTCCAGATCTAATTCCCATCACCTTTCCTTCCTCAAGCTGCTTTTGGAAAACACTTCCTCGGGGCAAAAGTGAATAAATAACTTCGGCCCACCTGCATACTCTGGTGCCCTCTCCACTCCAGAGCACCCCAAGGTTACAGGGGCCAGTACTGACCCTGCTTACATGTTCTGGAGAGCAAGAAGCATCGCGGACTCCACCACACTGTGGGAGGCAGCTCCACACTTAAAGCAGCAGCAGTCTGGTTTTTCAAGGGAGGTTACCACCACTGCAAAAAGGACTGCTCATGCCTGTTCGGGCACTCCTGCCACTTACCAGTGCTGGCACCGAGCCCTCCTCGAGCGCCATTTGTGATCTACTTAAGCTTGCTGAAAACTCGAAGGACTGCAACAGAATTTGACAGTTTTCTTTTGTATGATTGAGCTGTAGCCTTCCACAAGTCAGCTTTAACAATCACCAAAGTCGGCATAAGCATGGGAAGACTGCACAGCTGGGAGATGGGTGTGCTGCGCCCTGAGACATCCAAATTATCTCATGGTTTGCTAGCGGTAAAAAGGGGAATGACTTGCTGCCTGCCTTCTCTGGGGCTGTGCAGTCCCCTCCCCCTGGGCATTCACTGCACCTCTGAACTGCTTTAATCCACTAACCAGCAGAAAGCTGTTCAGCTCTTCCCCTTCCCTCTGAAGTTAATTTTTTGCTGCTTCAGTGAAACGGCCCAACACCAAAACAGCATAAGGTAAGCCACAGCAAGTAGGAGCAGGAATGGGAAAGCAGCAATTCCCTCTTCTTGTGTTCAGCTTTTGCCAGCTGCAGCTTTTTTACGTTCCACGGAAAAGGCTTTACTGCAGAGGGCTTGCCCTACGTTAAGCAAACTGAGGACACAAAGTTCATGGAGTTCACAGCAAAGCTCAGGACACAAACATAAAAACAGATGTGCTAGGCCACACCAGAGGTCCTGCTAGCCCAAAACCCTGTCTCCACTAGAGCCTCTGAGCACAGGGCTAGAGAAGAGCAAGAACAGGATGAGCACATCTGCATTTTTCCCCCCAAGTACCTTTGTAGCCTTCAATACTTTCACTGGTGGGGATTTTCTTAGACTGGCATTTGTCTGCCGAGTAGTCCCCAGAAGACCTTTTCCAGGAGTTCTACAGGCTTAGCTGCCTGAAGAACATGCAGAATGTTCTAGCAGCATGAAGAACGATTTCCTCCTGCCAGGGTCTGAACCTGCCTCCTTCAAAGGTGGTTTGACTTTCCCTTACTCTTACACTCTGAGATGAAATAGCCAAACCCTCCTCAACCTAGTCACTACTTCACAGATCTCTGCTACATCATTCTTCAACCACACCTTTCTCAGTCATTTGTCACATGGAAGCCATTCAAGATCTCTAATGACTATGTTGCTTTTTTCCACAGTTCCTCTAGGTGCTCTGTATTCTTCTTGAGGTGAAAGGGAGATAAGGCAGTATCTAATGTATGGACAAACCATGGATTTAGACACAGCATAATAATGCTTTGTATTTTATTCTTTATTCTTTTCATAGCATTTCATCAGATTTGATATCTTTAATCACTACTGAGCACAGAGCTGGTGGTTTGACAGAACTACTGTCAGTCTCAAGATCCCACCCCGAGTGGTGACAGTTAACCTGGAGTCCATCACTTTGTACAAAAAGTTCAGACAGTTCCCTGCTACTGGTGCAAATCATCTCACATTTATCTACACTGAATGAAGATAACATATACCATACTTTTAAGCAGCCAGTAGGAACCCAGAAAACATGTCACAAATTATTTGAGTTAAAAATCTCCAAGTTACATGAATCACTGAAAATGAGACAGCAATAATATGAAATTTACTACTTGGGACAAAAAGCTGCTGAAGCACTCAACTGCAGAAAGCATGTAGGACAGAGCAGTCCTACAAATGGGACTGCACACGTAACAAGGAGTTCCTTCGGGCTTTGATCTTTCAGTTATTTGAAACCGCACAAAAGCTGAATGAAAAAGGTACGAGATCCCAAAGGAATCGGATTCCCCGCTTCTCTGCAGCAAGCTTCTAAAGCTCCCTTTTTATGACCACCTTCACCAAAATAAATAAATCACTTCTAAGTTAAAAAAAAAAAAAAGAAAAAGAAAAGAAAAATGTAAACCAAGGCATTTCCACACAATTCCTTTCATGTCTTTCCACCGCCTCATCTAGAGTCACATGCTGTCCTGACCTTTCCAGATTCTCCTCTCTGCCTCACCACACTTATTCAGACTATCAAATTCATTTAGCGAAACCATCCTATCCTTTCACACTTGACTCTTTTCACAGACAAGCAGTTCATTTTCATGCAGACCCACTTTTAACTTCAAAAGGTTGCTTTGTATTTCAGCTTCTGATGTCCCTTGTTTAAAACACTTTCAAATAAGGATCTGAAAAGTGTCGTAGCTGGGAACTCTCAGCCGTGTCTCCATCTCTCCTCAAAAAAGAAAAAAAAAAAATCCACTATTAAATAAAGTGAGAGGCCACACATGCACCCAGGATTTCTGTAGCTTGTTAGCAGCTCTCACAGCTCACCCATGCACATCCAAGGTCACGGCCAGAGCTCGGAAAACTGCTGTGGGTCTGGATCGGTCTTCTGGAGTTGTCTTCACAGTGACACTTGCCTTTACCTTAAACCTCCTGTGAAGTCATTCATTTCCACTTATCTGTAACTGGTTAGAACAAGACAACCCCTCTGAGAAGGTCTCACAGCATCAGAAGGCAGAGTGACAACCTGACAAACACCCACCGCCGTCCCCTCCAGCAGATCCGCGCCCGGCCAAGGCGAGAACACAAACCCCTATCACACCATTAACGGAGAGAGCCACCCTGCAAACACATCTGCTCCTCGAAAAAAAACCAGCACTGCAAAACTGAGCTTTGCAAGTTATTTCATATGACACCAAACAATTCTGCTTTCCTTTCCGACGGCTCAGACAAGTGCGTTGCCCCAGGCGGGCACAGAGCAGCACCCAACACCCTCCACACAGCTGATACCAACCACACCACAGACCCTCTGGTCCAGAAAAAGCAACTCTTTACCCATTCTGAGACGCTTCAGCGATCATGCGAAAACAATTCAATTAACAAGATTATATGCAAACTCATAAAGCAATTAGGTAAAGGTGAAAATTTTGCCAAACTTACTACCTCTTTTAAAAAGCACACCCAGAAACTAACATTTGTGTCAAAGCAAACTACCATAAAAACTAATGCAGTGGTTCCACTAATCAAAATATTTCTCACTTTGAGACCACAAATAGAGGAGAATACTTGTTCATAGTTCATTTCAGAACCCTTTTCAATTTTAAGTATTTGTAACTCGGTAATTTCAGGTGAGAAAACCATACTGAGAAGAGTAGTGCATTACACTACATTTCTGATTAATATTCTTGTGAAACATTTGAGTCTCCAAAAGTCTGACTTTTAAGTTAATTATGCACAATTTGGACACTCCGAAGTCAGGAATTCAGAGCTGAATCCCATCTAGTCACTCACAAAACCTTTATAATGAAAACACATCATAATCACGCTCTTTTCTCGCCAGAACAGACCAAAAGGCACAATCATAATTTTTAAAACCACATTTGAATCCCAAAAGGGTTTATTTGGGTTTTTTGTACTAGGTTTTTCCCCCATAAAACTTGCTAGACATATTTCTATCAGAACAGCTTCAGCAATTCATCCAGAAATGCACCAAGTTAAAGTTGCAGCAGCTATTTCCTACTTAAAAGAGGATAGGAATTTTACCTAGTTTTAATGAAGTTAATCCAGATTTTTAGAAAAAGGGCAAGACTGAATGTTTCAGCATAAACATCTGCTCCCCTACCCTCGAGTCTAAATGGAAATACAACAATTAAAAGTGTCACTGGTTTTACATAAATTTTACTTTCTTACAGTAGACACTGCATCAAAACCACAGCAGTTAAAAAGTCAAACAATTTTCCAGCTGGCTGCAACACCCATTGAAAAACAAGACCAGTTCAAGATAAAACCCTGTCCTTTGTATTAAAATACCGGTCAAGCACCTGACAAGGAGACAAATTAGTTTTTAAACCATTAGTACATGCTCACATAAAATTCGAAATGGTTCCGTAGAAGGAAAGCTGGATAATCATGATATGCCTCTTCCAGCTCAATACTTCCTTTTAATTTTTTGAAAAGTTATTAAAATTGGACCATCTCAGCTTGCTGCAATTTCATTTATTCATTATTACCATATACAGTTAACACAGGAGATTAGATTAGGTTTTGACAAGCCTTTTACACTTCTCAGGGCAGCACTGCTCTTTCTGCTTAGGTTAGTAACTTCATCTACCAGCTAACCTTTACGGTGTTGACAATCTACAATTAACAATTTTCTCCCTTGCTTGTGGTTCCCTTCCCACTGCAGATGATGCTGCTGCAGCGACACACATGCCCAGCTCCTCCTGCCAGCCTGGTTCAGCAACACCCCCAAAAGCACCCGCCGTGCCCCCGCGCATGGCTCCCTTTCAAGATCGTGCAAGACCTGGCAACAGCAGCAAAACAGAGCACACTCGAAATGGAGGAGGCCATCACCTAATGAAACATGACTAACAGGACTGCTGACTGTCCAAATATTTAACTGCTCTGGAACGCTGCAGGTCAGACGGGTTAATCAAATAAACTTGCGTAGCCGGAGGGATTGCCCATTATTTGTGTTTTCTTTAAGTCCTCACCTGACTTTAGGCTCTGAAAAACTACCAAGCTCTGAGCAATTATGAATATTTGCACATAAAACCCAACCAAGCAGACGTCACAGCTCTCCGTCGTGAGCTGAAAGCACGGAGAAGTTCCTCCAGAAAAACAGTTTTGCTGAGTAACGTGACAACTCTGTTCAGCACACAAGAGCAGCACGTGCTGATGGGAACTGACAACACCTACACCAGGTCCCTGGAAATATAACCCTTGTCACAGCACACAGCCACACTACAAGTGGGAATCTAAGAGACATTGTCTCTCCCAGACTTAACTATTAAAAATTATCAGAACAAGAAAACACCAATATGGATGGAAAAAGTAGATGTAAAGTGTTTTCAATGTATGACAATGGAAACGAAAATAAATCTAGGATTAAAATATAGCTTAGCTTCACCAATTTCTAACAGCATTTGTCTCCATTCAACAAGAATTTATGCACCATTTCAACATGATAAGAATTTAATTCTAGGTAATAAAGCTTTACAAATTGAATTCAAAGGGGAAAAAGAAAAAAACAACCCAGCATTTCTCAGTTTTTTCCAGAGCTTCACAACTACAGACTTCAACTAAAGGAACAGGGAAAGTTGTCACTATAAAAGCAGAGCTGACATGTGACCTCTGGATACAGTTGCACTAGCAAACAGCTATAATAAAAATGAATATTAATGCCACACACTTCTGTTTTGAAAATAAAGCAATGGAATTCCCTCACCCCCACCTGCCAGAGGGACACAACTCAGATCAACTTCGTCACAGAGGATTTTTAAAGTCTTTCTACGGGCATGTAATGGATTCCAAGACTGAACATGCACTGCATGTTCAGTGAACCAAATAATTTTTAATAGATTCCTCAGGGGAGTTTATTTTATATTTTTAAATCACTCTGAGACCTTGAAATGACAACCTGATTCAGAGGTAAAGAAAGGCTAGTGTTCATGGGGTGGGCTATTGTGTTTCTTCTGGGTTTTTATGGAAGAATAACAGTCGTGTCTGTTGTCTGTACTTGCTATGTACTTTAGAAATATCTTCACTTCTATGAAATTAAGACTTATTAAATAGCTTTTGAAAGCGTACACTGAGCAATTTTACTGTAGTACTGCAGAACTGCTACACAGCAAACACAGAAAGTTGGTCTAACAAAAAAGTTTGGGAGGAACTGGAAGCTGGAATGAGGCAGCTTGTCTCCTTCAGCCAAAGCTGCAAAGACGTAGGTGACAGACAGTTAACAAAACTATCAGGTCCAGATTTGCAACCCAAATTTAGCATAAATTAGATCAGTTTGCAGACTGCGGATGAACCACCCTCTCCCCCTGCACCCCCAAAACTAATGCCCACCTTAACAGCAAGGCCCCTACAACGTGACAGCAGATTCGGCACAGAAGCAACCATCCCTTGAAAGAGGAAATTCTTCCAGCTGTATGATTAAGTACCCAGGAAAACAAGACAAGGAGCCTCGAGCGCTGCCGTTGTTAGCGTGATTTGAGCAGGATTAGGCAGAGCTCGATGGAGGAAAAGCCTCAGACAATGAGTCCTTTCATACATTAGAAACAAAAACTACCGTTAATCACACACGCAATTCAGTTTCTTTCACTAATTCCTAATCAGACATCAACAAATAAAGCAAAACACTTATTCTTGGTTTAATTCTATGAAATAAACACAAATGAAAGGAAGTGATCAGCCTGTGCTGTAAAAATGCAGTTGCCTTTCCACCTCCTGATGAGCAGGGAGCTGAGACATGCACGAATGGTTGGGAAAGGAACTCTTCCAGAAAAACCATCCGCAGAGAAGTCCAGAGCAAAAGATTTAGAGGAGTGCTGCATTAATAAGCAAGAGAAACTTCAAAACCAAAAGATGAACTCAGTCGAAATCCTCCTCCACACAAAAAAGACCCTGAACCACAGTCATTAGAAATAACATCTGGTGAAACACTTTGATTTCCAACATTAGTCATTGGACAGAAACAAAGCAATCTTTTTTTTTCCCGAAAGCAGCAAATAACTGTAAATCCACTTCTACATACAACCTATCATTTATCACCTCATCAGTGACTGCTTGAGCCTGACAGAATTAAACACTCAAGTCAGGCGTTTCTGTTTAAAGCAATAATTACATTGTTACTAAAATATACAGTACACAATAAAAATATAAACAAATCTGCCTAGCAATATTTTTTATGCACTCTCACTGAAATATCACTAGACTAGAAACAGGCAACATAATAATAATTAAAAAAAAAAAGCCAACAAAAAAAAAAAATTCCACTTTCACCGAAGTGTAGCTACTTCTAATTTAAAACTTCACCCACAGGCAAAAATACAAAAATGATTAGCATTATAGTGTTTATTTTAATTACACTGTGCAACAAAAATCCAAGAGCCTGATAGCTCCCTTCAGATACAAAGAAAGCCACTATTTCAGAGCTCATACTTCATTTATAACCTACAAAGTTATGTCAGCCCATCCTATCACCAAAATGCCAAAACCAGAATGTCTGCATTTCTCATAACGTCTAACACCAACACACAATAGAGTTAATAGCTCAAAGAAAAAAAAATGAAGGGGAAAAAAAAAGGCAAAACAGGAGGTCAGGAGATCCCTCACCTGCTCCTTGTAGACAATGTTTAAGAGCATCAAAAAATTCACCGGTTTTCAAAGCATAACTCTTCAAAGTTTAATGGGGGAAAAAAATACATCTCTTTAATTCAAACTTACACTTACAAATGCTTTCCAGCAATGTAACTGCTGTGCAATGTATTCTTTAACACCGTACAACTCATGGTGTCTGCCTGCCCCGAACACCCAATGATTTAAGCAAACAAAACACAATCCATGATTTCTAGTGTGTTAAAGACGTTTTGCGTTGCTGCAGTCAAGTTGCTGATCCCAGCAACTCTGTGCAAGTCGTTTTAAAACAAACGTCTGCCTGTCTGTCTTGATGGTTCTGGCCAACGAAAAAGCCTTTGATCACTCTTCAGTAAAATACTGCTGTGTCCTAAAGGATGCCCAGCTTTCTGACAGCAGGATGGGGCATCACTGGAAGAGCATGACAGCCAGTCGCCACGTAACCCTTCACAACTCTTCCTCTTCACAATTAATTATGCTCCTTATTCCTTCCAAAGGCACAAGAAAGAGATCGGCACGGAGGCAAGTAGAGCAGCACACTTTATTATTATCTTGTTTACAAAGAAAAAAGCTTCAGGTAAGAGCCACGGTAGGAGCCAAGGACAATTATCAGCAGTAACAGCCTGCTCCTGGAGAGCTGCTGGAGTTTTATCATGGAGGAACACCCGCTGCACTTCTGTGCCTTTCTCCGGCATGCAGGTGAGAGGTGCTCCTGGCCACCACGGTCTCGGCCGCTGACCTGGTCAGCCAGGGAAGAAAAGAAAGCAAAGCAAAGCACGACGCTCGCTGTCAGGAGGCAGACATCTATCTCTGTGCTAAGGACAGCACCTGCCCACTCCAACGTGGGGGCACAGCCAGAGCCCACACGCGCTTCAGTCTCATCCAGATTCCAGCTACGAATAACAGAGAGTTACACTTCGCACCAACCCAAAAAAAGCTGCTCAAATCACGGCCGTGCCACAAGCTTCTGCACACTTTCCCTGTCTTGACCTCTCTTAGTGAGGAGGTAGGATCTGGAACCTACTGACCTGAGCTGAAGTGAACCCCCTGCAATGGGACAGACTTCAGGAAATTAGGTTAATGGATGGCCTATTCTAAAACACTCTTTTTTTGAGCCCGAAGACCTCAAATGAGTACTTTACCGTAACACTGTACCCAAAGCATTAAGTTCAGTTTTACAGGATCCAGAGATGTAGTAGAACCCAGAGAAAACGCAAACCAACACGAGCTGCTAGCCACAGACTCCCACCTCACAAGTATAACAGAGACAAACTTTCCTCCAAAAGTCTATAATCCTACCTTTGTTTCAAGAGGCACAATTAAAGCAGTAACACTAAAATCTGCTGAAATACCTGTCTCCCCAGGTGTAATTCTTCAAATCTGAATTTTATTAACTGGAAGCTACCGATGCACAAGGCTACAGTGAGGAGACAGTCAATATCTAAAAGGCACGTTCAAAACTACATGCTTCATCCTCAGGTTAAGTACAACTTTACAAGTGCCTTTTTTCTTTTTACCACATAACACAGGTGTTAGAATACATAAGACTGTAAAGGAATTTTGATGGTGCCCAAGAACAGTCTCGACAAACCCTCTGAGAATATATATTACAAAATTATATCCACAACTTCTAGTTCATAGGTTTAAGAGGCCAATTTTCTTTGTTTATGGTAATTTTGTTTCATATTTCACTGAACTTTGACATGATAAATGTATTATTGGATTTTGCATGCATCTTCTAGTCAACTTGTGTAATCTTGCAAATTCTGTAGTACAAGTAGTTAAAATACAATGGACAGTACATTCATAAATTACAGATTTTTCCTTAAGGTAAGAGAATTATTATTGATTCTGCAACAACTAAACCTTTGATCAAATTTGGTGAAACAAATGTTACTTAATAAGATACAAACAAACATAACTCCTCTGCATTTGAAGAAAGCAGCACTCTATAAAACGGCAACAACTCCATCCAAAAAACAAGTTCCCTTTTTCCTCCTTTCCCCCATCTCATGTCTTCCAAGCATGTAGCCCCTCAAGAAATTCTTAACACACTGTGTCCAAGAGGATCCTCTTTGCCACTTCTATGGTTATCCTTCAAGATAAAAGATGAGAAGTACGACACCTGCCAGATAAAATATGTGTTTTTTAAAATATGTAATCTAAAATCTAAATAATAGACTAGCATTTTTCAAACTTTTCAAATCTACTTTACCTTCCCAATTAATTTTCCTATCAAAATACATCTAGGTTGGTGCAGAAAATCAAACCTGTTGATACAAAAATTACCAGAATTCCTCCAGAAAAAGATATGCACATCATCCCTTCTCTTTATCTCTCACAAAACCCTCTAGAAAAATAATGGCTTTTCTAAAATGCTGTAAGATCTAATTCTGTGAGGAAATCTAACTGAAGAGTCAAGTACCACCCCATGAATAACTTACTGCTCCTAAAGAGAGGAGATATTAAAAAGCTCAAGTGCCTGGCTGCTTTCAGCAGCAAGGATGACACATGAGAGAAGAATCCATACACAGGAGGGATAGAAAAGCAACTGCGCTCTGTGGATCTCATAAAATAGAACAGATGTTATTCGCTGTGTACACACATGCAATTCGGTGTTAAACACAACACTTGCAGGAGGAAAAAAACACAACAACAACAAACAAACAAACAAACAAAAGTAAGGAAGAGAGGACTACGAAGCCAATAGATAATTCCTCACCACAGTCAAGCACATGCATGCTTTGTTTGGCTTCGAGTGATGACGAGATTTCCAGCACTGCTTTTGAAGGAAAGAACGATGCCACATGCCCAGCCTTCCTGTTTTTTTTCTCTGTTCTATTTCATCTGACAACTCTGAACTATAAACTTCTTGTGCCAACCTAAATAATTCCTCTCTTTCTCAGTACGGCTGGAAGAAAGTATTTACCCACTTGCCAGCTGCAGCTGAAATTTTGTGCCAAGAAATAAATGTCTTTTGGACAGGTTGTAAACTGGAAGCTTCTAAGCTTCCAGGACAAGAATAAGAATGGGACCATCCTATTCCTTCCCAGATTAATGGTATTGCTGTATTTCAGCTACACGGTGGATTGCACTTGATGAAAGCATCCAAATGGAGCTTCCTCCCAGTACCAAGCCCAGATATTAGGAGGTGCTTTTGTCAATTTTGAGCTCAACCAGGCTTTTTATATACACTGCTTCCACACCCTGCTCCAAAAACCCTAACTTATCTCTGTATTTCTGATCTTTATTCTAAAGTTCTCAGATAATACAGTCCTTGAAGTCTGTCTTTTCCAGTAAGGCAGAGGTGTAAGTATACTCTGTGTACACTGACACTAAATAGCAAGTGCTCCAGCTTTCCTTCCCTGGCCTCCTTTCACAGCCTGAGGAGATTCAACCTTCCTACAGACAGCAAACACTCGCAGGGGCACTGGTCACTACAGGTCTCATGATCAACATAAGGTGAAGACCAAGATGTCCTTACATCTTTTCTGCTGCCCAGAAAGACAATGATTAACAGAGGGATAGGCTGTGTGGCATAATGGCTAAATGAGAAATGAATAGAAGAGGTTGTCAGCAGTTTAAAGTCTTCCACCTAGGGCTGAGTCAATACTGGGTTTCTCTTCCTCCTAGTGCTGAGTGGTTACTGGGTTCCTTAGCTTTGCAGGCTAGGATTCCCCACAGGTGTTTCACCAGGTACCCCAGCATCCACAGGCATACAGGTGAGACACACAAAGCAACAACACAAGACCCCAACACCTCCAACTCAACTATCTTCCCTGTCCTCCTCCCAGCTCGCACAGGCTTCCCAGCTATAGGATGTCACTGCCTGTTTACGTGTCCTAGGGGTTTTTTTTTTGGGGGGGGGGGGGGCTCTCCAAGGCTTTGTGAAGCTTCTCATAATAAATCACAACCACATTGTCAAAGGCATGAATAAAACCTGTGTTGTTGCACTGCAAAGTGGCCTTTTCCTCTTTAACCTACAATCATGGGCCCTTTTCCCATGCTGACCATCATCCTGTTTTCATTTTTGGCAGCGACCAGAATTTTATACTGACAAAAACATTGCCAAAATGCCAGTTAAAAAACCTCAACTAACATGAATATGTAAAGATGAACACATATACTGCTAAAAGAACAAGTACCCTCTCCTATAGAAAGCAGAAATAGAACAAATTTTAGTAAATGCACACAAGCAAGTGATGATGAGGAACATAAAAAGAAACATACATCTCAAAATATGCATCAGTGCCATGAACTTGGTTTTAATATAAACGTAGTTATGTCTATCATCTTCATAAATAGAGCCAAGCAGTGCTTGTTCCCTTTGCTCATTAAAGCTCTACAACTGGTGCCTCCTGTATGCCCACATGCACCATTTCATTAAGCTCACTTGACATCAGATGAAGAAAGAGTACAAGAAAATTGCATATTCCCTGCCTAAAGTAAACTTGTCATTTAAACCTTGTGTATAGATAGAATTTGATATAGCACTGGCGAAGTGAGTCATTCGTCAGTTTTAGAGTTTGTACGACAGTATTCTTACATATGTTTTGCAATACTTTCCAGTTCGCTACCACCCCATGTAATTACAAGTTTTTTACTGGAAAGGAAGCATACATTTTGGGTTTGAACACTGCACTAAGACCTGTAGAAACAAAGCTTACTTTTATGGTCAGATTTTGAGCAAAAGGAAATCCACATAAGGAGTCCTCACAAACCACACAAAAGATGAAAGTCAAGGCATTGCTTTTAAAGGAGAGCAAGCAATGATGGAGAGCATCACAAATATTTCTCAATGAATTACTCCAAACATAAACATAAGCAACCCTCCTATCAGTTTCTTAGCTACATAAGTTAAAACTGCATTCATTCAAAACACTATATAAAACAGCCAGCAGCTACTACAAAGTGCTTGACTTGAAAATAATAAGTACTTTTACATCCTTCTGTATTGGGGCGAGACAATACATTAAAATGTTCCCTACCGTCTTACCTTCACCTTTTAAGTTGCAAAACAGGCTTGAGTAATTTAACGCTCAACCCTGGCTTCTAAGAAGCACTAAAAACCCACTGAAACAGAAAGGGTTGTTCTGATTAATACCACTAACAAGATCAGCTCAGAATCTCATCTGGCGGCATCCAGCTCACCCCAGTGCTTTACAGGAAAGTTTGCAATTCTTCAAAAGGCACAAGTTCCAACTTTAATTTGCACACAGTCACAGATGTACCTCAGGTAGACCTCTTCAGTCAGTCTCTTAAAGCTGGTTATTATTAGTATTCCTATCCACTATCTAAATTCACATCAAATGGATCTACTGAATTGTACATCTCCTGCTATCTGATAAAAAGCTGGAGAGAAAAAGTACCCTTTGCACAATTAGAGTTACCTGGTTAAGATTCAAGAACAGGCAGCAACAACTCTGGGGTTTTTTTCCTCCCAACTGCATATACTATGACCTACAAAAAACATTTTCTGCTTAAAAGTAATGCCTAAACGGAGATCTATGGCTGAATATTATCACAAGGATTGCACTTACTTGACAGTCTGCTATTAGCCAACTCCATTATCGCTATTTGCAGTTTTTAAATGTACAGATTCAGAAGTAACTGTACAAAGCCTCCATTACAAGTGGATTTATGGAAAGCCACAGCAATAATCATCCTCATTAACCATATCTTCCCACAGCCCTGCATTATGTGGACACAAAGAAGAAAACATTTCTCCTCTGTTATCCACAAGCTTAGATCCTTCTCCTTACAATCACAAGACTTGACTGTCTTCTCTGCTTTTGCCAATGACAATTACCTCACATTCCCAAAACCAGGACTTAGTTTAAAAAAATAAAATTAAAAATACCTGCATAACTGTCAACCCACAACCAATACACAACGTAGGACGCCTTCTACTTTGATTTTCCAGAAATTGACATTTTCACTGCCAACATGCATGAGAATAAAGTGTTGCCTGTGGCTTCTACTATTTTGCTGATGGCCCCAACCAGTATGCAGCCAAGACATACTCATGGACACTGACACAAAAAGAAAAGAGCTGATGGCAATATTTGTAACTAAGCTGAATACAAAAATGTCTTGATCTGAAGTGATGCACTAACTCTTTGGCTCTTTGGCCATAAGCTGTTTTAACCCCTTCGCATGTGTGATCATGCTGCATCCTATTTCAACAGCCAGGACGCACGTCAGTGACGTAGGCTAAGAAACTTGCACATTAAGAGGGTTGGTTGAAGGCAGAAACCGAGAATTTAAATAATCCAACACTGTCACCCACCACACATTCAGATCACAAGACAGCCGTTTTGCCATTCAGGTTTTACCTTTTGCTTTCTAAGTTCAGACTGCTGATCATGCACTTCACCGTATGGATATCTATTACTCCTACATCCTCAGCCCCACAGCAGAAATAATAAAGCCAGGACTAAAGTACACTTGCTCCATCTATAAAACCAACCTCGTGAACCACGCATTTCCTGCATTATCATAATGAATGCAATGGACTTTATTTAAAAAGCTGTTTTCAAAGACAAACTGGCAGTCTTGGAACAATCGCCCAGTAACCAGACACAGAGATAAGTCATTTGCGGCACAGGACCTTAGTAATCTCAAATTAAATTTGTCATTTCCCTAGCATCTACCTTGAAAAATGAACAAAGGTGGTTATACAAGCAGCATAAGGAAACTCTATTTGCTCACTGTCCCCGTGCAAGTTAGCTGCCTTCAGAGATCTCTAAACCAGCAAATATTCAACTGAAGCTTTGACTATCCAGTTATCTTCAGCCCAAATCACTTTTTATAGCTCAGTTCCGAAATCGACAAGAGAATATTGTATTTCATACCGACAATTCAGCTTCATTTGGTTACATATGAAATAAACACGAAACTCCAAAACGCTTTAAAACAGCTGCCCCAGTCAGTCTCCTGGAAACAGACCACATCCACATCTTTCCCACACAAAAGGTCTGCGGGAAGAGATCTTCCTTTAAACAGCGCGGAAATACTTTTCTTTCACTGAATTTAATTTACGCCAGATATTTTGAACTGCTTGAAGTTGGGTCTCAACAGTTTCTGGGCGCAGAAACCACCGGGAAGGCAAACGCTCCCGCCCACCGCCTTCGCCTGCAGCCTCGGCTCCCGCTCGCCCGGGGCTGCCCGCGCTCCCCCCGCAAGCCCGCCCGCGCCCCCGGGCGTCCCGCGGGGGAGCCCTGCCCGCCCCCCCGGCATCGCTCGGTACCGCCCGGCACCCTCGGACAGCCAGGCGGACCAACAGGTTGCGGGGGCGGCTGCGGGGCAGGAGCTGGCCCCGGGGAGGCTGCGGCCGCGCTCCCCCGAGAGGGATGAGAAGGGGATGAACCCCCCCCCCCCCACCCGCGCCGGTGTGGGAAGCTGGCACCCCGGGCGCAGCGGCGGAGCTCCTGCCCGCTCCCGCCGGGGACCCTTTGTTCTCGCCACCCAAGACGCCGCCGCCCGGCAGCCCCGCGCTCTCCCAGGAGGCGACTCGCCCCACCGGGGGGGGAAGGCGCGGTCTGCTGCCCCCCGCTGCAGCGCCCTCCCGCCCTCTCTCTCTCCCTCTCTCCCTCCCTCCGCGGAACGGCCGGCGCCAGCCTCGGGAAACCCTCCGGGCCACTGCCGCCCTCCCCGCACGGCGGGGGCACCGCGCCCGGGACGCCCCGCGGCGCTCAGCGCTGCGCCCCGCGGGGCACGACCCCGCTCCCCCGAGCCCAGCGCGGGAGGGCCGCCCGCCGGGGCTGCCCCCAGCGCCGCAGCCCGCCCGGGA